>NC_044926.1:8164950-8217054 GCF_003576645.1 Ipomoea triloba | reverse complement strand
GGGGGGGGGGGGGGGGGGGGGGGGGGGGGAGAGAGAGTATCGACGGGCAGAGAGCGATCGGAGAGAGAAACTGCGGAGTGGGTCTTCAAAATTTTCCGATTTTTTTAGAGAGAAAATTGAATGCGAAGCAATTTCCAGAGAGAGGAAGCAGCAATGGCGGAAGAAGCTGGTGTCTGGGTACCAACGGACGAGTAGCAAGAAAGAAAGAAAGAACGAACGAACGAACGAGGAGCATTACGAAAGCGAATTCTTTGAATTTTATTTTATTTTTTTTGTTTTCTGAATCTGAATTTTGGAATCAGTTTCAGAGAGCTACAATAAGGTCTGCCCAGCTTATCTCTTCTCTGTCTCTCTCTATAGATCAAGTATTAATTTTGAGCTTGAATCTCCGTCGTTTGAACCTCAATTTTCTGTTAGAACAATTTTGAACTTAAAGTTTGAAGCTTCAAGCTTTAATATTTGTGTTAGAGGTGGAATTTTGGTATATTTTGGGGTTAATGTCTGGGAAGTTGAACTATTGAATAGGAACAGAACTGGGGATTTACTTGGAGGTAAAGGGGCGTATACTTGTGGGGAATGGGGATTTTGTTTTAGTTGTAGTTTTGGGTCTGGAGGTTTTGGCTTATAATTTGAAAATTGGGATTTTTATTAGGGGAGAGTTTGGATCTCAGGGAGTGAACCTTGGCCCACTCCAATCTCTATTGCTTTAAAAATTGGGGTTTCAGAGATGGGATCAGGTTCGGCATTGTTGGTGTTGCTATTAGAGGGGTTGAATATTGTTTGGAGGATGAGTATTTGGAAATGGAGCAAAACCCTAATTTAGTGGTAGAATTGGGGTTTATATGTTTTGGTGTTTCTGAATTCTGAGCAGTGGAAATTTGTTATAGAACTTTGCTTTGCTTTTGTCTATGGACTTAATGTGCTGAAGAGAGATGCAACCTCCACATCAGCCGTCACGGATCAATCTTGCTGAATTGAAGGCTCAAATAGTGAAGAAACTTGGACCAGATGGGTCAAAGCAGTACTTTCATTACTTGAATAGGTTGTTGAGCTTGAAGATAAGCAAGACTGAGTTCAATAAACTTTGTGTTAGGATTCTTGGGAGAGATAACATTCCACTGCATAATCAGTTCATACGTTCTATTTTGAGAAATGCTTGTTGTGCAAAAGTTCCCCCTCCAAGAAATTCGAATGAAGTTTTGGTGCAAGCTAAAGCGATTGGCAATAAAGCACCTCCAAGTGATGCTATTGGGCAAAATGGTCCACGTGTTGCTACAAACCAGGCTTCATATCAACCAGGGTTGTCAAACGGGGATATTCTGCCATCATCTCCTCGAAAAGTCAGTAAAAGTTTTCATGATCCTAGAACTGCGGACAACCATCGTGCATTTGGACCAGGTGGGAAGGCCAATTCCACTCTTCCACAACCAACAACTACTGTGCCGAGTGATTTTAATATGATTGAGAATGGGGACTACAGTACACCTGATTTACATGGAGCAGTGCAGCATCATCAAGGACTCATGCAGAGAACCGAGCAGGCTCATGACCCTGCAAAATCTTCAGTAATAAAGATACCACAGGACATTCCAGTTTCTGTACATAACAAAGACCAATTTAGAGATGATCAGGAAGAAATTCATGCTAGGAGTTTACTTCAAGCTCCACTTGGTGTTCCACTTTGCATGGTTAGTGTTGGTGGGGCCCGTAGAACACCTTTGGCAACCAGCAGCAAGTGTGTTAGTACTTCTAGTTGTGGTGCTTTGTTAGACAGTATAACCCTTAGGGAACGCATGAATCAGATTGCTACAGAACATGGCCTTGAAGGGGTGCCTATGGATTGTGCTAATTTGTTGAACAATGGTCTGGATTCTTACTTAAAAGGTTTAATCAGATCTTGTGTTCAACTTATTGGAGCAAGGTCAGGGCATGGGACAATGAAGAACAACGCTGTGAAGCACCAAGCATATTCAAAACCTGTTAATGGTATCAGACCAGGCCATCGCCATCATTTGCAGTTAAGCACTAGCAAGCCTTCGGAACTCAGTCAAGAGCAGTTACCTCATAGTCGAATATCATTGCAAGATTTTAGGATTGCAATGGAGCTGAATCCCCAGCAACTTGGCGAAGACTGGCCTTTGCTGCTTGAGAAAATATGCACGCAAGCATTTGATGAATGTGTGTGACTTTGTTATGTTCCGTGGAGCTTTGGATGGTCCCTACTGGATTTAAAAGCATGGGTTTTTCTTAGGCCGTATTGCTGCCATATTGTGATACACTTCTCTATTCTTTCTGAGAGACCTTTTGTGCCCTCTTAAAGTTATAATTTTCTTTGCTGGCCTTGTGCACCAGTCTGCCACTGTTGACCATAAGCGTTGTTTCTTACAAGATGATAAGGACTGGAGTTCAACATATTTGTTTCTTACTGCTAAACAGCTTGCCGTTGGGCAGAAACACCACATTTGTTAGCAGCCACTGGGAAGGGAATCAAAAAGAAGAAGCCCACCTTGGCTGCCCTGTTGTATGATTAGCATAATTCTCACTGCATATCTTCTGCATTCTCCTGTAATTTATAGTTAATGAGGAATTTAGAACAGTTTTGCAGGAATAATCATGTAGCGTAGTATGTTAGCGAAAAGTGAAGATTAATGATGCAAAAGCTCAAATGCATGTATCTTCAGAACCAAGATTGATTGGAATTCAATGTTAACCACACGTTTCCACCACTACCCTGACCATGGTAGTTCAAATTGTTTTTATTTAACAACTTGAGTTTATTCATTTTTAAAATTTCCAGTGCTTAAACTTTTTCGTTTTCCTTAATACCTGATACTTTTTGTGTTGAAGATAGCCTGTAGTTGTGCTTCTGTTCTTTATGATAAATGAGTATATTGCAGCCATGCTGGTTATTATTCTGTAATGGGGCAATTTGTTATTGCTGAACTTATTTCATTGAACTCTGGTGTGGTTTGTGTGTGTGTGTGTGTGTGTGTTTTTGTAGTGCTTGCTTTTGTTCTTTTGGTTGTCAGCTGAAGTGTGGTTCTCTCAGTAGCCTCTACAAGTTCAGGTTGCCTGCACATATTATGATGTGGGAGACTGAGAAGTTTGTCTGTAAGTTCCCTATTCTGCCCTTTTAACAGACATGCGAATGTTGCTCTTGCTGCTGTCATATATGCACTAATTGTAGGATCGATATTTGAAGCATATGCTATTTTGCTGGTTGTGGACCTGTTAATTGTTACAAAACTGTTTTTAAAGAGATTCATCATAACCATCTATTGTCAGTGCCATGATAATTGTTTTGAGTGGGGAAATAAGTGTGCGATTTAGAGAATTGAAAGTAGGATGGAAAGAAAGGTTTTTGAAAGTGCCTGGAGTGTAGAAGAGCCAATTTTACAACTAAAGGTAAGATCTTTTTCCCGTGGTAAGTCAGTACATACCAGTAAAGGGAAGAGATATGGGGGTGGTTCAAGGGCGTTTGAGGTGACAGAAGAAATAACAGTAAGGAAAGTGCGAATAACTGAGGTTCTCAGATGGGCATGATTTATGGAACCTCAGTCACCATAAGTTTTATTATTACTGCTGACTTGCTGTAGTGCTGCATTTTGTTTACAGATTTATGGAGATAGATGAATTAGGTAGCTAGCTGGGATGGTAAAGATTATTATAGCAAAATTGAGAATTGTTTACAACTAACATTCTTTAAAGCAATACTGAGTAGTTCTCCGCCATTTTAAAGAGCAGAGTGTCTGACAATCACAAATGCACAATGTACTTGAAAATAGTAACTTTAAAAGTTCCAATCCTTCCTCCAATAAAAGAGTCCTCTCTCTATTATTATTCATCCATGTTCTTCATATATTCTTTAGAAAGTTTGGACTCCATTATCAACTTTTGCTCTTTAATAAGCCCATGTCCTGATTCCAACAAAGCTTCCATTGTTTGCTGTTCAACCACAAAGTGATATGCATTTTTTTTAGGTGGTATACATTTCGGGAATATAAACAAGAAGTGGGCAAAACCCATATTACCTCTGGGGGAATAAAAACAGGAAGCTTCCCATCCTTTCTCTGCCGAAGAAATCTCCTGCCAAGACCTTCAGCACCTCCAATGTCATCAACCCACTATATCAAAACAATAATAAATCAGTATTATACCAATTCACTTCACTTTCCATGTTCATGGAAAGAGCAAGTTAGTAAAATTAGATCAAATCAGTACTTACTACCTTTAAGATTGACCGGTCATATGTCCGTGATCTCATAGCTCCATAAAAATCCAAGGCTGCAAAACGCAGTAGTTTCCATTGTATGTATCAGAAAAAAAAAAAAAGGTAAAACAAGAAAAGCTATAAACCCGAGTTATGCAAGGTTAAGTAATGATCCATTAACATTTAGCAAAGGAAATTACCTTGATTGGGAAATTTATTAACTATGCTGGCAACCTCATCCTGTGTTATGCCATCTTTCTCATACATTCTAGAAACAATATTTACAATGTCTTCGTGGGTGGGCTGCCTGTTCCATGAATATATATATACCATCATTCCTTGATATACACTGACATTTTCTTGCCAAAGAGACAGAGAAAGGGAAGTACCAAAAAAATTTCTCCATCCTTCCATCACGAATTAAGGGAGCATAAATTGTTGAAAAGTCATTTCCTGTAACAATGATAGGAATCCTATGTGTAGTATCGGAGTCTCTCCAGACCTGTCCGACACTTACTCTTGTGGGATTATCCGCCAAGTTCATCAGCGTTCCAACAACAATTTGATTGTTGACTGTCACTTGAGTATTACCTTCAAATATAAAGAAACGCAAGTTGACCGAGAAATCAAGAATGCCAGTTAATTACTATCAAAAGAATTTCAGTATAAAAAGATGGGAGTAAGTAGGAAAGAAGACAAGCCTCGAGATAATGAGCAGAAGGGTAAGTATTAGAAGCGTGTCTCTGTGTGTGTATATCTAGTTGAGAAAGTGAAACTTACCAAATCTACCAAGGCCAGCATCAAGGTCATTGATCATCAAGCAGCTCAGCTTGCCCTATTTTAGAAAAAGAAGCAGTGAGGACTAAAAATGTAGAGTATTAAATTACACAGTAGCTTAAATACCGAAAGGGACTCAGGATGAGATGAGTTGCCCAGAGGGGCAGATAATGCCCTAGGTCAATTTTATCAAGTGTTCCATCACTTGAACTGAAAGGATTTCATATACTCGCCAAAGAAAACAAAAGGACCTACCTAATAATTGGAACAAAATGTAGGGGGCTGGAGATGACAAGAAGCAATGGCCACATAGTTTCACAATATCAGGTGCAGTATAAACATACTCGAGAAAAACATTACACATTAAACCCTTAAAGTACATGCCATTCTTACTTGTGCCATTTTCTCTTACTAAGATCATTTTCCACAAAAACAAAAAATGGATCAAAATATGCAATGTCCTGCTGATTTTCATGTCTTGTCCGTTCCCCCTTCACCGTAGCAACATTATTGTTGAACACAAATACTGACCAGTTGGGATTCTATTTTCTAAAAGTTACTCCGTACTATAATCTTAATCATTCAAGTCATGATCTAAATTCTTATTGTCTCTGCTCAAGTACTTATTGGTTTAATCTGCAAATGAACACATTTTAAGTGAAAAAATCAACAGCATATTCTTCTGAAAGTTAAAAAGTAGAAAGCATATAATATATGACAAGGAAATGATAATGCGGAGTGGCACGACCCTAGACATACATATACCAGTAGTGAAAGTATTAAGGCTTCTAACTTGGTTCTGAACCACTTGTGAAGCAGTTCTGTACCGTTCACGAATCAATTTTCCAGGTTCTCCTGTTGAAAATAAGAATGAAACAATTTAACCTTTTTTTCCCTAGGAAACAGTGAACAAGAATTACAAGAGAATCAGACTCAAGGTTGGGACTGAAATTCCAGGATACATAGAATCCCTGACAAGTTTATATAAGTAAACACTTTAGGAAAGATCCATAATTTGGATATCAAATTTTTAAGAAAGTCATCCTACCAGCTCTTTCTGATTCCAATTCCCCTGCAGACATAATAACTGGTTCCACGCCCATGGTCTGAAATATCAGTTCAGTTTGAAACGTTTTTCCCTGTCCTTTACCACCCCAAATGCCTGCTAGGAAATGAGTGACAGTAAATAATCAGTACGATGCCTTTATAAATAGAGCATGCTATTGATAAGTGATAACCATTGTAGCAAAATGTTTTTCTATTAAGCTTGTTACTCCGTATATCTTTACAAAATCTACAACCACGAGTCTCATGGAATCCATGGTTTTAAAAGTATTTATAATTTTGTATATAGAGACAATTAATGCATCATAGGCTAGCATGATAAAATAACAATAATTAAAATGAAAGAAAAAAAAGATATTGCCTATCTAGAATATTATGGAATAGATATGCACCTAGATGATCAAGCACAAGCCATGCAAAAATAACGTGGATCTTAAGATACAAAATTTCATAACACGAGACACAAAAAGTCACAACACAAGACACATACACATCTTATATATTTACTTATTCTCAAATATGATTTATGTAGATAATATATGTTCTATAGGCACATAATTTCATAATACAAGATATAAATTTGTAAAATAAGACGCATAATATGTTGTGTTACACAATTATTAATCTATTTAAGGTACATAATCCATACGCTTAAGGTATAGAATTGCATAACATTAGATACAGAAACGCATAACACAAGACTCATACATATGTTTTATATTTACTTTAGTTCAGGTAAGAATCAATATTCTTAAGGTACATAATTGCATAACATAAGACACAAAAACACATAACACAAGACACAAAAAGTGCATAGCACAAAACACAAAAGCACATGTTATATTTACTTTATTTCAAGTACAGAATCCATACGTTTAACATACAGAATTGCATAGCATGAGATACAGAAACACATAACACAAGACACATATACATGCTTTACAGTTTAAAAAAAAAAACTGTAACGTGAATTGAACAGCAAATGGTCGTTGTCAAAATTAAAATTGAAAACTACATTGTTTAGGACAAAGATCCATAATACCCTGGTCCATGGTATAACGAGGATTGTAAAAATAGCTACTTGCCTAGAATAAGAGGAACTTTGGCATTGATACTTTTAGAAATGAAGTTCTTCACTATGTGGCAAACTGCAAATAAACCAATGACAGGAACTAAGTCACTAGCATCTATAGTAGAAATTCCAAACCGCTTTATTACCAACAGTCACACTGATTGAAATTTACCAACTTTATCCTGCCACCAAAAAAAAAAAATAAAAAAAAAATCAAATTCTCTCCAAGAGTTGGAGGAACCAATTTAAAGTATTAAAAGAGAAATAAAGTAAACTAAAAGAAATTACCAAGAAAAGTGGAGCAATATAGTAATCGCCTTGAAGATACTCAAATGACCTGGTTACCTTCTGCCGATAATCAAACACAATATCCGCTGAGCACAACCAAACCGGGCAAACAATATCAGGAAAAATTATCAAATTCCAGGGAAACACTTGATGCGATAGTTCAAATTAAACGAAAATTCAATCAATTTATGAAAACTTACAGTCTTTTCCGAGGAAATTGCCGGTGAAGAGGTCATCAATGACTCCTGCCCTAGCTCCGACGGCGATGTTCATGTTATCGGCCTCGGCACCGAGCCGGTAGAGATAATCCTTGCCGTCAGAGTCCTTGGCTTCCCACGAGGACTGCTCCGACAGCCTTTTCGCCTTCTTTTTCTCCGGCGCCGCATTTGGATTCGACTCTTCGTCTTCGCTCTGGCGATTCGAAGTCGCGAGTGATCGCACTGAGAGAGAAGAATGGTTTGGGAGTGTCTTTAAACGGGAGAGACGAGTGAAATTTGGGGAAGTGAAGGGAGACGAATGGTAGTGAAAGCAGAGCGCCATTGTTGTGGCTTTTTGGAGTTTTTGCACTCTCTTTTTTTCTGACGATTTTGGCCGTTAAAAATGTAAGCAAACTGTTGACGTTATCGTCCCAAAATCCGTTGATCGGTTGGTTTTATTTCGCGCCACAAATCCGACAAAATCCTCATCCATTTTATTTCCCCTCTTTAAAGTATGAGCAAAACAATCATTAATATTGGACGTTATTTATGATGAGCACTTCTATTTTACTCCGTAAAAATATCACGTTTACATGTTTTATTTGTCATTATGCAGTATCGGTTCATAACTACTTTTTCAACCTATTGAAGCACAAGAGTCAATATTGACCCCACTGAGATTCAAACCCACCACCTCACTTATAAAGGGAAGAGTTTGATGCCACTGTACTACAAGGTCCTTGGTTTATTTGTCATTATTTAAAAAAAAAAAAATTATTTAGAACAACTTGAAAAAGCTTCAACCAAAAAAAAGTATTTCTATAGAGATTTACTTATTATTTTTAGAATACTCTTAACTCCGCTATAATGTAGAATCTGTCCACACAAAGACTCAATGCTCCAATTTGAAAAAGTCACAGTTATGTCGCTTGACCACAAAGTCGACTTTTGACAATTGCTTACTATTTTTAGTTAATGTGTAAAAATATTTATATGACATATATTTTATAATAATAATTTATTTACAATATAATAATTTCATTTAATCACAAATGTTTTATTTTATAATAATATAAAATAAGACGAGGGCGCAAAGGAGTTTTTGGTTGCTGGGTGATGTGAGATGTGGGACATTGACCACCAAATAAAAGGGGTAATTCTTCTCCTTTATTTGTTATTTCATAAATATTAAACATTTCACATGAATATAATTATTATTTAGACATAGGAGCAGTCTATTTTTCGATTACCAAATATTTATTTTAGTCATTTATCAAACAAATTCACATCTTTAAAAACATATAAAAGCTCAGTACAATTTGCCCAGCACTTTTTCCGACGATAATTTCTTGTACCTTGTGCTTTTGTGGATGTGCTTTGCAAACAGAATGCCATATTTGCCCATGCCGATCATCGGCCGTCCAATTTCAGACTGCTTAAATACAAATCTGAAACTATTTACATGGACCTGCTTTGAATATTATATAGGCATGCTATCTATAGACTTCAATATTATATTATTAACGTGCATACCTACTCCTCCACTAAGCAAACAACTCCATTAATTTCCTCCACTGAGTCCTCCACTAAGCAAACAACTCCATTAATTTCCTCCACTGAGCAAACCAACTCCATTATTTTTTGTATGTGTATGTATTCTCATTGGAAATAAAACAAAGAATAGCTGTCGGCACATGCATATCAACATATCTTTCTCTCTCTGTCTGCAAATTCATATCAAACCAACTACGGAGGAGGTCTAAGATCTGCGATTTTGCTCTTTCGCTCTCCGCTGGCTCGACTCGGGATGGATGACATCGACGACGTCGGAGGGCTGCGATGGAGGCTATCGCGGGTGAGGTAAGTGGCGCTGGTGGTTGGTGTTGCATTAAAGAAACCTAGCTAATGATCATTTCCCACCGCGGTTCCCCTCGTCACTCCTAAAGACGTTTACCCTTTCTCTTTCTATCGATCTCTGTCTGCAAATTCTTATCAATCTCAGGAAAGAAGACAGAATAGAATAACTCAGCTGGCAAGAGGAACTTTCGAATAGATTACTAGCGACCGACGACTCGGCCATGGGCGACTGCGTGACGCAGTGAGCAACTTGACTTGTACAACCCTTCCCAGCTCAGCTCGGTGACCGGATGGACGGACAGGTGGCAGTGGCTACGACTGAGGATGCCTCCGATCTTCAGATGTCCGGCTCACCGGAAAGGATAGCGCCGACATGTGGTGGTGAACCGTGATGCGAATGAGGCGAGAAGGCAGTGGCGTGCGGTGTGGTGGACGACTGAACGAAGCCGGTGCGTCTGTGATGGTGGTGCTGCACAAGGCGGACTCTGGCCGGCGCTTCCTCTCTCTATCCCTCTCCGCGTCTCTTTCTGTCACGTTTTTCCTCCAAAAATTTTGGTTTGCTGCAGGTGATTTTGGCAGCTAGGTTATGGACAACATGAACCTTATATATATGATGGTTTGTGTTAAAAAAATATTGTGATTGTGTGGGTTTGTGTTTTAGTGTTCAGCTTGTGAAGGGGAAATATGGACGGGCAGCGTCGTCGTAGTGCAGTATGCTTTATTGGAAGACTAGCTAATGGATGCCCACAGCTGAATGTTGGGTGAAGGAAACCATGTGATTTATTGGAGGACTAGCTAATGGATGCTCACAGCTAAATTATTATTTTTTTATAAAATAATTTAAACGCACCTACGGTGCTTGCTTTCTCGTACTACTTCTACTCAATATGACTGACTATGAATCCAGAAAAAAACTCACCAAAGTTCTCATCTTTCATCTTCTTATTTTTACTACTTTCTATGTTGTGTGAACGGTACGTTTCCGATTTTACCCGTTCTCCTTTTTTATTTTTATTTTTTGTGTGTTTGGCAGAGGAAAATACTTGCGGAGTCCTACTGGAATTAATAATTCGAGTTAAAATCATATTTTGAGAATGGGTGTTTTCTTAATTTTCTTTTGGCCTTGAAGTTCATAGAAGACACCATAATCGATATGCTGATATTGTTTTGAATTCCTTAACTAAATATGTTTTTTGTTTTTGTTCTCTGATGTTGCAGAGCCTGTATCAGATTGGTCGTCTAAAATTGTCATAGCTTATGAGCCTGTTTAGGAAATTGGAACGGGAAAGGTTGCAACGCCTGGCCATGCACAAGAAGTTGGAACCTGTTACTGCACATTGAACTTTTTACGTCTGTACTGTAACATGTCGATTCCAAATAATCTGTTGTTATTTTCCTTTTTCATTTTTAGGTGTTCTTCGACTTAAACCTGTATCCTATCATCTGAACTTTAATACACAGTAATACAATTTGGTTGTTCTCTTGAGAGAGATGATTCTTTTTAAATTAAAACTTTGTTTATTCTACACGTTTTCCATTGTATATTAAGAACTTCACATAAGAGGTACATTGTGAGCTGAGCAAATGGCTTCAAGCAAATGTGATTGCGGATGTTGTTGCCTCTACCAGGATCATCCATATAAGTTTAACACAAAATGAATTCAATTGAAGTATTACAACTCCATTGCAAAATGAATTAAAATATATTTCAAAAAATAGTCATTTGTGATAATCTTTAAATAATATAAAGGCTCAGTATAATTTGCCCAGCACTTTTTCCGATGTTTTTCCGGCTACAAAAATGGTACTTTGTGCATTTGTTGTTGTTCTTTAGAAACATAATGGCCTATATTGCCCCTTCCGATGCCGGTTCTTAGACGTTGATCACCGAAAAATCTTAAAAGTCTTCATAAACATCCATTAAGTCAACAACTGCTCCTCCACTTATTCATTATTTTATATGTAATTAGTGGGACATTTTGTTTGTTTCCACTTAAAAGATAGCAAAAGTGGAGCTCTTTCCAAAAGATGAAAGCAATTCTTTACTTACTCCCCCACTTATTCCATATTCTACGTAATTAGTGGGGAAGTTTTGTTTGTTTCCCCTTAAAAGCTGGCAAAATTAGAGGATTAGGAGTATTATGCGCTTAAAGAATTATTTGGTTGTAGCTTTAAGGATTGCACTGCCCCAAATTCGTAGAAACCAAAACGATTTTTACAGCTACAAAGAATCAGGCATTACAGTGGAGAAATTTGTAGTGGCCTCAGCCGGGAATAATTTGGACTGAGGAAGTTGAAAACGAAGCTGCTGTACCGGAGTCGAAGGTAGACTAGTAGCACACAACGTCGTCGTTTGTTGTAATTCTTCGTCGGATGTCAACGCCGTTAAAATAGGGGATAGCTAGCGCCATCATCAACCACAATACAAGCTCGTTTCCTTCGGGGATGGTTTCCTCTCGGCTACGCGATGCTGCAACCAAGTGATGCGCAATTATGTGAAACTCCAAAATCTCGCCACGATACGCATAAATACTGACGTCGTCCAACATACCTACCTGCGAAAACGATGGTGCTATGCTCCAACAAACACTCGATAATCTTGGGCTTGTGTTTGCTCTCAAGAAAAACACCATATTCAGTGAACAAAGCACAAAGTATACAGTAGCGTGTCTGTGCAACGATGTACAGCTAGACTTAGCTGACTCAAACGATGGTTTGTTTAGGCAATCGTTGATGCTAGGAAATCCCACGAAAAGAAGGCTTGATTTTAGCCAATTATCGGGAGACAGTGTAGACGATTCGCAAGCAAGCAGTCCACCAAATGATAAAGGGAAAAAGCCTAAAATTGGTTGAGCCAATGAATACTATGCATATTATGTACCTAGAAAATAATGTTGAATTTTTAAAGGGTTTCGAAAACATGTGGTAACAGTTTAGTTAAGCCATATTTCCGCCATTCCTAACAAACTATTTGTATTTTCGTATTCCATTTCAAAGTGTTTTTCGACATCAATAACTTATCGATCATTTAAACTTGCAACAAACAACTTTTTTTTTGTTTAAATTGAAACTTTATTTATTCTACAAAATTTACAATCTATATCAAGTGGTGCATGATATAGATATTTTTAAAGTTATATGCTTCAAAGAAGAAAATATTAAAAAAACAAAATATGCTTACACATAATTTTAAAATGGTTCTGATAATTATTACGTAAAATATTAAAGTAACCATATATACAGTTTTTTTTTGTCCCATAAATTAAAACTGGAACCCTTAATTACAAGCAAATGTTAAAGTAACAACATATTGAAAAAAAACTGGAAAATATGTTTATACATAATAAACTGTTGGCATTTTTCGAGAAAGGGAGGACAAACCAAGAAAACATAAGCCCATGAATAAGAAATTAAAGTTTCATTGGGTTAAATTAGTTAATTTGTTACATATTAATGGTACACATACTATCAAATTTATACACATCGTAATTTTTTTTTTAAAAATATATGCTCGTTATATTTCAGTCCTTTGTGAAATCCATATGAACAGTAAAACTTTGTAAACATTTGCACATAATATTACTTCTAATTCCCTCCCTTCACCTAAAATCGTTAATCCATACACAAACAAACTAATTTAGATTGGTCAAAAAATAGAATTATATAGAGTATAATTGCATGATAATTATAAATTTATGTTGTATTATTGGAATCTGGAAAATCATTCTGTACAAACTCTAACACTTCATCTATTTCTTCAGGCATTAATTCGGAAATATCAGGAAATGTATGACTTTGCAACGAACTCTTATGAATTGTTGAATTAAAGTATGACAAGTTTCTATACCTTTTTTTTTTTGAGCTATTCCTGTCACATTTGTTTCTAAGTCTTATTGTTGTCTCACCCAACTCAACATTTGGGTTTTGTATTATCAATTTTTTCTTATCTTCCAACTCTTCAATCACTCTTTTTAGCTCGCTTTCGTCTTGGATTCCGCCAAATTCCTACAAAATAATTTGTTATTTCTCCTTAAATAATATAAGGCTGATAAATAAGCATTACTTAATTACCTTGACGTTTTTTAATAACCTCTCCAAACTCACGAGTTTTCGTTGAGGCCAGAACAAAATTCCTAATTCTTTATACCTTTTCTTTAAAATTGCTCGACCAACATGTAGTTCATCTGCAGCTTGATCAACGGTCATATAAAAATATTTAGAAAGCAATTCTAAAGTTAATGTATTAGGGTCACGATAAGTTTTTTTTGTCCTTTTTCTTCTAATAAAGATATTTAGATTTAAATTTGGTAAATCTATCTTTGCAGCTGTATTATCTTCCTCGACAATTAAATCAACACTATCAAATACATCAACAGGATTTGTAGCTAAAACACCTGCATTTACAAACAACTTGTTAAAAACTATTAATTATTAAAACAAGAGTTACCTACAAAATGTTAAAACCTTACCAATAGTTTCAGTACATTGTGGTTGAGTACTGACATTATTTCCACCTGGAAGAAGATCTCTACTTAGAAGAGGTTCACTATCCCTTAGTGGTGATAGATATACCTCATCCCAAAATGAATTGTTACCATCAGAAGAACAATCATTTTGTTGAAGCTGATATGAGCAAGTAGCAATATTTGCCATTTGTGAAATGCATGCACTAAATGTTTCAGGGATTAATAATTTCTAAAAGTGTGAATAAGTG
Source organism: Ipomoea triloba (assembly GCF_003576645.1). NCBI lineage: Eukaryota > Viridiplantae > Streptophyta > Magnoliopsida > Solanales > Convolvulaceae > Ipomoea > Ipomoea triloba. Next base: position 8,202,874 of record NC_044926.1, on the reverse strand, counting down.
TTAAGAAGAGTCTAAGACCAACAAAACCACTAATTTATAGCAAAGGACAACAGTTTGTGCAAACAGTAAGAAATACTTTTTTAAGTCTTTTTTTCAACGAGGGCAGTTTTTTTGTCAAATGATAATAGTTATGTAGCCGACACTGTTAAAAACATTTGCGCTTTTCAATTAATTTTTGATGACAACTGTAAAGGCATCTGACATTTGTACCAATTTTTTAATTTCCTTTGTAATTACTTGCTTGGCATTTGTAGGCAACATGGCATATATAAAACTTAATAATGCTTTTGCTTATCAATGTTCAATTTCATCCGCTGCTTCATTTATGGGCAAATGAAAATAACTTGCTATCATTTCCTTACTTACCGTTTTATAATTACAACGAGTTATTTTTAACCAATTCTTCTGCAACAAGTTCAATATCATCATGCAATATTGGGGGGCGAAAGCTCAGCTTTTGCAACAAGTTATGCTTAAATCATAGGTCCAATAAATGTTATAAGTTTAAAACAAGTTGTATTTCAAAGCTAATATATTCACATTTATCAAGACAAAAATAATAATAATAACGACTTTTAGGTTAGAGATGGGCATTAGGCAGAAAATTAGCTTTATTAAAAGAATTTCCTATGCGCCTTAAATTGTTCCCCTTAAAGATATCTACAAAATGAATAAAGATATAGAAAAAAGTAAGTTGCATTGGGTTGAAAAATAGGACCACTTTATCATAATCTCGTGATATTTACATTCAAAATAGCGCACTCTAGAACATATTTTTTAATGTGTTAGCATGAATATAAATTAATAAAACTTTGTTTATATTGTAAGGCTGGTGAATTTTGGATTGGTGGAAAAATTGTTGCAGTAGAGAACTCTTACAACTGGTTTGCTGTGTGCTGCCAAGCAAACGATTGTAATAGTCGACTCATTCCCCTTCCTTCTGGTGAATATGAGTGCAAAAAATGTTTGACAAATTGGACAAAGGGCATCGACAAGTACAATTTAAAGCTTCAAGTAGAAGATGCCAATGGAAATGCAAAATTGAAATTGGTGGACAAAGACTGCATCCAACTGATAGGCAGAACAGCATCAGACCTCCGAGCAAAGCATAAGCGCATAACCCCTCAACTGCCAAAAGAAATACAATCATTGGTTGGACTTGGCATGTTATTTATGGTTGAGGTGAAAAGGGAACAATTGGAAAACAGATACGCTCCCTTCTTCGTAACAAAGATAATAAATAATCAAACATTAGTCAGCCTTTACTGTCCTGAGGTTATAAAAAAAAACAAAACAATTGGTATCTTGAACCAGAATGAGACATTAACTTGTTAGACGAGGTAGACTATTAGCACTACTTCTGTTTAGTTTGTTTAATATGCAAATTTGTTTACAAGCAAAAACTCAAACTATGTTAAATGCTTTTTCACGTGATTTAGGAATTTATCGAAGCTGAATGAAACGAATCATTTGGAGATCATTTTGTACATGTTCGATTCGTACTTTTATATTTTTTATTATACATTGATGCAATTTGACACAACTTTTTTTTTTTATTGAGATGGACAAGAATTTAAATGCATGTATAAGTCTTCATTTCAAATTGTTTATGTTTTCTTTCGTGCAACACAACTAACTTTATTTAAAGAAATAAAAGCATTACATGTTAGTACATTTATTTGAATATGAGATATGAACAACCAAAAACACAAGTTTCTATGTTTGTTTTAGAAACTGTACGAAAAAAAACCCAAAGTAAGACACTAACAATGATGTAGGAGAATGAACTACAATTTTAATAAACTTGTATATATAAATGCTACAACTCTATTTATTATCAATAAACTTGTATGTATGAATCTCCGTTTGACAAAAATAAACTAGCTCTTTATATTTATATCGTACATAACTATTGAAATAACACTCTTGACCTCTTAATTAAATTCAAATTTAAACAAAAAAAATTACAAAATAAATACCAAAGAATTTAAATTTTAACATATTTTTTAATATCATTGTATTTATTTGATCTTTATTGGGCATTATACTACGCGCATCGCGCGTGCCACCGCTAGTTCTTTTGATAGTACTCAGCTCGCTGTTTTTAATATTTAATCATATTGAGATGATTAAATTTATCAAACATTCACTGGTATTTATAGCATTAACATTAAGCAGTGTTGGAAATGATATATATAATATGATGTAAAGACAACAGAATGAAATCAATAATTTTTGCAGTGTAGTCCCAGCCACAGGGATGAGAACTAATTAGGGATTCCAGCTTCTAGCCTTGCTCTTAGGTTCTTTCTTAGAATTTTGCCTGAGGGAGACTTTGGAATAGCATCAACAAAAAATACCTTTTTTATTCTCTTGTAAAATACCACCTGCACTCCGATCCCCAACATAATACAATAAATTAGGTTTCTATGGTATTATTTATGACATTTTTTTATTAAAAAAAAAAAAAAGAAGAAAAAGCCATGAAATAGTAATAAAGACTGACCTGTTTAGACACAAACTCTTTAACTTCATCCTCAGTGAGGCTACATCCACTAGTTTTAACAACAAAAGCAACTGGAACTTCTCCTGCCTGCTCATCTTTCATACTGTAACATACAGTTCAGAGTACAATTAGAATCAAAGCAAATACTTCTTTTATCTCATTTTACATGTCTTCTTTACTATTCATTCTCGTACAAATCAACTATTTCTTCTTTGTTTATTTTCTTTACTATGGTTTAATTATTTTTAAATTTATTTTTTGTGTTTTATATTACTTTTAATGAAGTTTTAAATATATAAAGTTTATATACCAATACTAAATTTAATATTATAAAAATTAAATTTAAAATAATTTCAATCAGCCTCGTTAACCGAACCATGAGACAAAAAGAGTATATTACTGTGTGACTGCGATTAAGCATAGAAGTAAACGTATTCTCAATTTTCTTTTATCTTAAAAATGAATTTCTTGGGTATTTGATGAAAGTGTGATTGTTGTTAGACGACTTACGGGATAGCAGCAGCATCAGAAATTTGTGGGTGGGTAAGGAGTAAGGCTTCGAGTTCAGCTGGGGCGACCTGAAAGCCCTTGTACTTGATCAGCTCCTTGAGGCGATCCACGATGAAAAGTTCATCGTCATCGTCGATGTATCCTATATCTCCGGTGTGTAACCATCCTTCCTTGTCGATTGTTCTCTCCGTAGCCTCTGGATCATTCAAATACCCTGTACATATATACACAAAAATATATATGCTTAAATAAATAGCTAGGAATTGAAGTTACTCTATTTCAAAAAAGATAGTTAGGACTTAGGAGGAAGTACTCGAATATGTGACCTTTCGTTTAGAATGATAACAATGATGTTATCATATTACAAGGTACTTGGCACTTGGCATTATTGTTATTACTTTTAGTACTATCATTCAACTGATAGTATGCATTAGTAAGTGGATATATTTAGCATTTGGAGTATGTAAGTCAGTTAGATTTATCTCATTCATCAAATTCAAGGTAGGAGCGATGAGAGACCCTTAAATTTATTATTCAAACTTACATTATATAATAATAACATCTAATACAAGCTAATAATGTTGGTCCTTAACTAGAATAAAAATTGTGATAGTAGTATAAAATGCATTAAATATTTTTTTTTAGTGTTGTCTATGTTGTACATTGTTTACATTTTTTTTTCTCAATTTTACTCTTTACATTTTCCCTGTTGACCTTTTATTTAACTTTAGTCCTTAACTATACTTTTCTTTAGTCCTTTTTATGTTATACATTTATATTTTTATTAATTTATCCTTAAGGTATGTATACTACATGAATATTTAACTAAAAAATCAAATTTGGAACAAAATTATTAGTCAAGAGATTATTTATGATTAAATTGAAAGTTGGTGATGAAAATGGGTAAAGGTCAATAGTTAATGAATCATTTATAGCTTAATTGAAAGTTGAGAATAAAAATTGGTAGATGTCAATAATCAAGGTATCATTCCTATAATTAACTTTATTATTATTTATGAATGGAATTGGCATTTAAATTGGGGTGAGTCATCTCATGTGAGACAAGTTAGGTCAAGATGGAAATGTAATACTAATCATAAATAAATTGTTTGTTACTTATAATGAAAAACATAATATTGTTAAAGAAAAATGTAATACTTTTAAATCAAAATATAATATTTAAAGGTAGAATAGTTACTTGTGAAAAAAATGTCAAGATAAATTAATTGGTTGTTACCTAAGAGAGAAAGCGTAATATTTATAAGAAAAAAATGTGATACTTTTTATGAAAATATAATACCTTTCAATCAAAATGTAATATTAAAGGTTGAAAACTTTAAGAAAAATTGTAATACTTATGAAAAAAAAGTGTAATATTAATTAAAAATTCAATCTTCTCCATAGATTCGTGAGACGGTTTCATAAAGATTTTGCCTTTAAATTATTGTTTCAATAATGAGTAAATTTCTTTTTTTTTTTCATAGATTTATAGGTGACAATCCACTCTTAGTCCATTTTTTTTTAATTAGAACATCTACATGGTCCTAGTATTATTGCAGCATGATCATTTTTTGTCATTCGTCAACAAAATCGTTGAAATGACATTAAATACAATGACATTTCGATCCTTTTTTTTAATATACAAAATGGATTGACCCACTATATTTTTATTTTGAAAAAATCCCTATTTGAAGACTAAAATGTCCTTTTATTTAAGGGTTGAGAGCATTTAAACAATTTTGTTGATAAAAGACAAAAAAAAAAAATCATGTCACAACAATACTACAACCAAAGATGGATGCTATTAAAATAAATTAAAAGTGAAATGTCACATATAAATTTATGACAAAAACTAGAATTAACTCTTTCAATAATGCAATAAAACCAAAATTAATTCTAACTTCACACCTAAGTTGACTTTCTTATCCGATTAAAAAAGAGAGAGAGAGAGATATAATATAATTAAGTGGGATCCGATCGAACCTATAACCAAGTATATATTATTAAGATAATAATATCTAATAAATTTTTTTGTTAAATAAAAAGTCAAATTGTACTTAATATTATGATTGGTTAAACAATATCCTATAAGTTTCTTAATGACTTCATATGACTAATTTATTTTTCCACATGGAAGACAATAATGTATATATGTACCTTTCATGATTTGGTCACCCCTAATGCATATTTCTCCAGGTTGGTTCCGGGGCAAAGAGGATCCAGTATCCGGATCCACAATTTTCATATCGGCATTCCTAACAACTGTCCCACATGAACCAGATTTAATCTCAAAAGGCTCTTTCGCAAAGGCTAAGCACATTGCCAATACTGACCCTGCCTCTGTCATTCCGTAACCCTAATATCACAAAAAAAAAAAAAATCGTTATACTTAAATAAAAAAATTAAAGAAAATAAGTGAAATTTTTAAAATGAAATAAGATAGTGAAAGTACCTATGATTTTTATATAATAAAGCTAAGATTTTTTAAAAAAATATTTTTATTAGCTATTAAAAATGTATCCCCCAATGAATGACAAATAATTAGTTAAATAAAATATAAAATAAATTTTTTATGGAATCGGGATTCCCAACGCAAGGTGAATAAAATATTAAACATTTTATTTAAATGCACAAATCCAAATTCATTTTGCCGATAATGCAGTTATCCTTTTTTAATAGGAAGGAAATGAGATGCACTCATGCACATGCTTTTGTTTGCAAGTCAAGTGCATGTACTAAAGATGCCCCACGCTAGGAAGTAGGAACTGTGAAGTACTACTACCCAAAAAATCATGGCAATTTATATCATGTACCGATGTACGACAATCCACCTAATATTATGGATATGGAAAATGCTACTTAGACTCTCAAATTTTACTCTCACACATAAAAGTTTTATGTTTGACACTTTTCTTCTGACCCACAAAATGAAGATAACCTATTATATTTTGCCACGTCAGGGAATAAAAGTGAGAGAATATAAAATGAGAGTCCATGTAGTATAACTTTATGGATCCTAGATTGAAAGTTTGAAACAATGAGATATAGAATTCATATCTGTAATGTACAAAATTTAATAACACAAGACACAAAAAATCATAACACAAGACACATACACATGTTATATATTTACTTATTTTTCAAATCTGATTTAGGTATATAATTTATGTTTATAGGCACAAAATTTCACCATACAACACACATAAATTTCATAACATAAGATACAATTACTAATTCGTTTTAGATACAAAATTCATACTTTTAAAGGTCCAGAATTTTAAAACACAAAATACAAAAACTCTGCATACACATATACCATGGTCAACGGTATCCTATAAACTCTGTCTCTCTAGTATAAGGATTGCAAAATCATTATCATCCATCAGAAATGCGAAAACTGGGCTTCACAATTAGTAATGCCATTTAAAAAAATACTTTTTTTTTAAGATTAAAAAAAAATACTTTTAATCATCAATTATCAATTTAATTTTTCATTTATTAATTTCTTTAAAAAATTGATCAGTACAAAACAAAAAAAAAAAAAAATTAAAACGCACACATGAAAAGGATAAAATTTGATGAAATTGAAGACATTTATAATGTTCTGGATCTTCTTTTTTTTTTTTTTGGGGGGGGGGGGGGGGGGGGTTCTAAAATAATCAATAAAAATGATTAATTAAAAATTTAAAAATGATCAATAAAAATAATATTTCCGACTACATTAAAAATTTTGAAATTTCTTTCTGTTGTTATTACTAATTAGCCACCAAGAGTGATGCTTAATTCTTTCTTTAAGTATTCCATAAGAAACTATCAATAGACAATAATTTAGTAATTGACAAAGACATCATACCAATTCCAATTCGGTAAACATAGTTGTTCCCATTTTGTTTGATTCATAATTGCACACTTCCGTGATTCAGATTGAAAAGAAAGCCGCTCGTTATAAGATAAACATGCAAGCTCAACTTTTAACGTATCAAAATGAAAGTACTATCTTCATGCTTAGATGAATTATTATATTTAGTTATTTTCACCGTTTATATAGTTTAAATATCAATTTAAATTTTACTCGAGACCACATAGATCATTCAACTAATTATTCTGAATAAACATTGTAAGTTTGTAACCATGTTTTGTGGGGGATTTCTTGTTACTTTTTAGTTTAATAGTTTGGTCTAATCGTTTAAAATTAATTCAATATGTCGTTTTTAAAGATATTTGGATTTGACTTTTATACCTATATTATCTTAGTGGACCCAACTCATCCAATTTATTAAATGTCATAATTACAAGTATGATCTATGTTGAATTAATGGCAAATGAGAGCTCCCCAGCTCATATAGTAATTTATTAAGTTTCATGATTTCAACTATGATCTGTATTAAATTAATGACAAATGAGAGCTCCCCAACTCATATAATTTATTAAATGTCATAATTTCAACTATGATATATATTAAATTAATAGTAAATTAAAGCTCCTGATCTTAGAATTAGAGACATGATTCTTAAAATATTTTGTGGATGTGATATTTAGCTTTGAGTATAATATAAATCGGACTCGTGCAATTATATTAGCTTTTAGCTCCCATGATTATTGGTTTATTAAATATGATCAATTATACAATTTAACATAAATTGGCACAAAATAAAATAAGAAAAAATTAGAACTTACTTGACCAAGTTTGGCGTTGGGAAATTTGGTTCTGACGGTGTCTTGAAGTTCCTTTCCTAGCGGCGCCGCCCCGGACATGACGGTCCTAACGGAGGAAAGGTCATAATTGTCCACTACAGGGCTTTTGGCGATGGCCAGAACAATCGGCGGGACGAAGGGCCCAATCGTAACTTTGTACTTCTGTATGAGCTCCAAGAAGAGGTTGATATCAAATTTCTGCATAATAAGGATCCGGGCCCCGACCCGCAAGCCGCAGAGCAAAATCGAATTGGAGTAGATGTGGAAGAAAGGCAGGGCGCAGAGCACCACATCCTGGTCGTGGAAGTACAGATGAGGGTTTTCTCCGTCCACTTGTTGAGCTATGCTGGTGACGAGCCCCTTGTGAGTCAACATCACGCCTTTCGGCAGTCCGGTGGTGCCGGAGGAGTACGGCAGCGCCACCACGTCGTCCGGCTTCACCTCCGTCTCCGGCATGTCGCGCTCATCCGCCTCCGATAGCTCCGAGAAGTGCGAGCATCCTTTCGGCGCCGAGTCGGTGCAGATCACCTTGATATCATTCTCCCATGCATATTCTCTGACCTAGAAAAATCTCGCAGTTCCGATTCCATCAATCAATGCTCAATCAATTAAACTCACACAACAATTTCGCAGTTCCGATTCCATCAATTAATGCTCAATCAATCAAACTCACACAACGATCCGCGGCCTTACCTTGTCCACGTAACAAGCTAGAGTCACGATGAGCTTCGCATTGGACGCCTTCACCTGCTTAATCACCTCCGCCGGCGTGAACAGAGGATTCGCCATCGTCGCCACAGCGCCGCGGTAAGACGCGCCGAGGAACGCGAACACGAACTCCGGAGAGTTCGGAAGCAGGATCATGATGGTGTCGCCGTGGTTGATCCCTACTTTATGAAGCCCGGCCGCGACTTTCCGGCAAGTGAGCTCCACTTCAGCGTAAGTATATACGCGATCATCGGAGCCGTTGATGAGGCAGGGGCGGTCGCGGAAGGCGGAAATGTTCTCGAAGCAATAGGAGTGGAGAGGGAGGTGGTTGGGGATGTAAATATCGGGGAGTTTTGATCGGAAAATGATGTCACCGCCGGCCTGCTCTGTTTTGGTTGCCATCGTCAATGGAGTTGTTGGGAGGGAAGAAGTGGACACACCAAAACAGAAATTTTTTTTAAAAAGAGGGTAGGCTACTTAGGTTTTGGTTAAGTGTGTCCTGAATATGAAATGTTGAATGGGTGCATTATAAATGTGGTGGTGGTGGGGCCCCAAGGGAGCAGGGTTGGTGAGGGACATGATGGGAATTTTGGGTTGGTCAAGGGTAAATTTCTGAGAATTGAATTTCCTTTCTAAAATACCAAAATGTTGCTTTAATTTATACATTATTTTGCCAACTATTGCCTATTGTCATGACACTTCTATTATTATTCTAAATGAGCGGTCCCAAGATCAATTTATGTAATGATAATTGACAATTACGCGATAGAGTCAAGGTGGAAACGGACTCGAAAGCAATGGTGCATGCTATTAGTGGAGAGAAAGAATCTCGACCGGAGGCTGACACTCTGATTGTGGACTGCGAGATTATCTATGTGCTTAGAGAGGGTAATCAACGTGCGGACTATCTTACCAATTTGGGACAAAAAAGTAGGCAATGACGACAGTTTTGGATCAATCTCTTAAACTCCTGAATGGCTTAAGAAAATCCTGAAGAAGGACGCTCGGAGCATAACTACTAGAAGAATTTACAATTTATTAACATCTCGGGGGTGATCGGCCTCTTCTTTACATTAAAAAAAAGTAATTAATTAGTTATGATGTGACTTTTATGTAAACATATTTTTCTCATTTTAATTCGATAGGTATGTATTTTTACACTTTTATTAACTTTCTCAACAAACTAAATATATTTAGAAAAGAATTTAGAAAAATAACAATGACAATATTGTACGTTGAAAAGTCATGATTGTTACAAAGGAGACCTCACCATATTAAATTACAACATATATATAAATAGGCCTAATTGACTAACTTCATAATTAACGTATGTGCTTATTCAGGTAACAATGCCAGAGTGGATACAAATAAAAATACCTATTTTACTTTATTTTATTTTAAGTAAGCCAATAGTATCAAACCAAGAATAATTTTTTAAAAAATACATGTTATCATTCAATTTTAAAAACTTATTTATATTTAAAATTAAATTGGATTTTTTATTCATCAAGTGTAGTGCTATTATGAAAAATATATGGTAGGTGTGTGCATAAAACCATAACTCAAGAACAATTAGTGATTTCTTTGAAATTCTGTAGTTTATTAAATTGCATAAATTATTGAATTCAAAATTGTGCAACTTTGTCTTACCAAACTCCATTATATGTAACATGATGAGATTCATTGCTGGTTTTGTAGAAATAGAGGTAATATGTTCATTTAGTTTCTTCTTCTTCTTCTTATTATTTGTAAATGTAATTTAAAGAATATAATATTTATTAAAATCTTCTGTAAATTTAACTCAGTTTATGTACCAATGAATTATAAATAATTTGATATGTCCATACAAAAAGGAAAGGATTAATTGGATGATTAATTGTTAATTAGAAAGTGAATTAAGAAATGTTACTTTTGCTAAACTTTTTAGAATTTTATATAAGAATGAGTGTTACGTTGGCACGAAGTAACTCTTTCAAATAATAGATCATGGGTTCGAGTCTCAGTTGGGTAGTATTGATTCTTTGTGCTTTTAAATATGTGCAATTGAAATGATTTTTCAATTTTTCTTATAGAATCCAGTCACATTTATTATAGACGTTTTACTTGTTTAATGATTCAATCGCACATGTTTTAATTAGTTTAGTGGCCTAATTGCACAAAAGCTATAAATTTAACTGTCTATTTGACACTTTTTCCTTTTATATATTAGGCCTCTTGTATTATAAATGATGAATGGTGCTATTTTACCTCCAAATTTTATCTTCTAAATTGTTAAATTGCATGCATGTATAAATACGATTTGTACCATAGAATTTTCTCCCTCTATATATAAGTGTGTATTCTTGAATATTGAGTGCTTACTTTTTTTTTCTTTTTTTTTTTTTTAAATTACACTTCTAAAAATCACAAATCTTGTGCAATAGCCAATATTATACTAAGATCGGCCATGAAACGGATCATGTGATTAAAAAGGAGGATTCCCACTTAATGATAGTAGGTAAGAGCATCATAATTCTCATTTTTTTTCTCGATGTTGTCTATATAAAAGGTTGTTGGTAAATCATCATTATTATTATTACTATATGAGTAATTAGAAATAAAACAATAAAAATAAAGAAAAGAGTGTGGTTGGTGAGAATTGGTTTAGGTTGAGCAATGAGCATTATGCATGGGTCCAACCATTTAGGTGGCTATGAAAATATATGATAGATTGACTTTTGGGCAAAGTTGATGACTTTTCCAGGTAAGCCTCTATCTTACCTACCACAGATATACACGCCGGACATTTCTGGTCAGCGGCGACCGGACGGCCAACGTCCCCTTCCACCTACTCTGCAACAGCTGCAGGCCGTATATATAATTGAGACAGTTATATGTATATCTACTTTTATAAACTATTAAATACATATTGAAGTCAATAGTGAAGAAAAAGGAAAGTTGATTTATTTTCGCAGACCGTCTCGCAACTATTTGTTTATGATACGAATTGGGTTAATATGAAAATGTAATGCTTATATTGAAAATGTAATATTAATCAGTAATAAAATGTTTATTACTTATATGAGAATTGGCTGCCTTGAAGCCCTTAGAATTGTACGGATGTAGAGAATATAGTAATTATTATACTATGGATCAGGTCTCCAAATTAAAAATTATGTGTTTGTACTTGGTATATTATCTACCTGCAAATAATCGTTTCTGTACTTATAAATATATTAAAGACACGTAACATGTGTTAACTACAAATACATAAAATAGTAACTATATATAAATTGTTATGTGCAGATTCAAAATATGTTAACTGTTCCGTTGAAAAAGAAATGTGACCAGAGATGTTCATTTGTTGCGCGTGGACGTGACAGAACATAACTAGAATAGTTGTTCTTGGTATTAGGGACTAATAATAGAATTTGTATTCCAATTGTACTTACGACATTAATTAAGTTCCGTGTGAACTTAGAATAAGTGTGGTATTAGGGACTCTAATTTTATTAATATCTTTTGCGTGAAGATATTAATTAAGTTCGGCGTGAACTTTTCTATATTATAAGCTATATATAAATATGACTAGTTTTATACGCGCATCGCGCGTATGGGTTAATGTCCAATGTTTATATTTAAATAAATATTTGAAAGTATATAAATGCAAGATTATATAGGAGAAGTTTATACATGGGTAATTGAATGTCAAATTTTTTTATTTAAATATCTAACTCAAAGTATATGAATCCAAGATAATATAGAAAATTCATTATAATTATTACTAAAATAAATGTTTGCAACCTTGTAAAATCGATAGTCTAAATATTTGGTCTAAAAATGATAGTCTAAGTAAATACTACTTTTCATTTGAATTTTTCTAAGTGTTCTTAATTCTCTTTTGAGTAACATTGTCATTGTCTTCATCTTTACTATTTGTTCTCTTCCTTTTTGTTGGTAGTGTGTTATTTGCAATTCGGTTATTGTTGGTAGCATAGATGACAACGTCATGCAATGAGATTATGATATAGGAGCTATGGACTTTCCTTTAAGTGTTCTGCTTGTGGTTCATTTGGTTCAACCATTATTGTTGAATGAGTTATTGTAGATAAAGAAATCCCTAGTTTAAGAAAAAAATTAAATAAATTAATAAAAATTTGAAAATTTAAATATTATATATTCCAAAGATATTAAAAGGTAGGTTCTCGTTTCAATTTGCTGGGTAATGGGTTATTTGAGTACTTTCATTGTCAACAAATCTCCCAAGTAGTTAATATGATTGGTTTCAAACTATTCTTTTTTATTTTTTTATGGTATTAAAGAAATACATATGTATCATTTTTTGGTGTAACTACTAATTTATTTAATTAAATAAAAGTAAAATAGAGCGGTTTCGATTCAATTTGTTTGGTTATTTGAGTACTCTCTTTGTCAACCAATCCTCAAATGTTAATATAATTAGTTTCAAATACTTTGATATTTAATTACAAGATATTGTAAAAATAAGATAATGGACAATGTAATGAATATCAATTGATAAATTTGAATGTAAAGAATCTTTGCATGAGAGAAAATAAAGATAATATAACTAATGAAATTATTTCTATTATTTAATTTAATTTTTTGATAATGAATAATTTTTTCAAATAAAGGTATTGTAGACACATAATTCTAAATTAAAGAAATACATATGTATCATTTTTTGTTGTAGCTACTAATTTATTTAATTTAATAAGAGTAAAATAAAGTGAGAAACTATATTATGGGTAACCCCCTTCCAAATGAAATAAATAAAAAAATAGAGTGAGAAACTTAATTATGTCAAATTTGATTGAGATGAGGTTTGAACCTAAGACTTTTCTTATAGAAATTAATGGGTAAGTTAAAAGTTAACGGAATATTAACGGAGAAGAGAATATTTAACGGAAAACTTAATAGATAATCATAAAAGTAAGGTTAAATTAGGTAATCTCTATTAATAATATTAATCTGAATTATCTTAACCATCTATTTGATTAAATAATTCATCTGGACCATCCATTTGATTAAATAATTTGACCGCCATTTTTTCTACCCATTTTAGGCCTAACTCTCTTTGGCTCTTATTAGTATAGTAGATGTATTGAGCAAGGTCGATTTTTTAATTTGTGTGGCCATGTACTGGTAAATAAGTGAGGTCCTATCAAAGTATAAATAAACTGCGAATTGAAGAAAAGTGATTCGCGTAAATATTACGGAGTAGAATTTTTTTTTTGAATAATACGTAGTAGAATTTAGATCAGTCATGAAAACCTAATTTTATGCTAATATAATCACAAATACATATACTAACTATTGGACTATGTTGGACTAGGAGCCCCCAAAATTTTGGAACCTTGTTCTTGCACATCTTGCACGCCCTAAAATCCGGCTCTGGTATTGAGAACTCTTGAAATCTAACATTGCATTGATTCCATACGTGCTCTCATATGTTAATCATTACCGGTATTTTTGGATTGGGTAGCTGTTGTGGAGAATACTTTCTCCCAAAAGATTGAATCCTTAACCCCAAGCCCGACATAGCATCTGGAAAAATTGGATTGGGTAACTGCTGTGGAGAATACTTTCTTCCCAAAAGGTTGAATCCTTAACCTCAAGACCGACATAGCATCTGGAATGATGTAAATTATGATAATTCAGTTGAAAACAGATGCTATCAGATGCTAGACGCCTAGACCTTTGCTTACTGTGCACAATAAGGGGGCTTACTGTGCACAATGAGCCCCTCACTTTGAGAGATTGCTCCCATACTGACACGGGTGAGACTCAATCGCTGATCTTTCTTCTCAAACTTCACTCATGTGACCAACTGAGTTGTCCATGTGGGTTGTTCTGGAGAATACTTGATTCAACCAGCTTGTTATGAATGTTAGTTTCTCATAAATTATCCTCCACAGTGCTTCTCTCTACCAACACCTACCTTACAATAAGGGAACAAGTTCATCAATTGAAACAGTCCTAGTTAAGTTGGTTAGACTGTTGACTTAATAACCGTGAGAATAGCCTATTAAGTAATAACCTTCTTGGTCGTCATAAACATAATCTTTTGCGATCTCATACATGAGGCTACGATTTTAATAATAATAAATAAATAAATTCTTCATATTATTTAGGTTATGAAATATAATCAACCTTGTGGTTGTGGAGATCAGATTAAGTTTATTCCTCTAATATTTTGCATCTCCACAGGCTAATTATATTAGAGAATGAGGGAAATTAAAAGAAAACACTTGTTCTTCATCTAAGCACATCTTTTGTTTTCTTGCTAGCTAGGTTCTAAATCTTTTTTTTTTTTTAATAAATCAAAAGGCATGTTTGGTAACATAGCTTATCAGCCAATTTTGATTTATTTGACCACTATTAGTTGTTTGACTTGGTTAAACAATTAATATAAATGTTTGATTAATTAGTTTTTTTTTTGTAACAACTAATTGCTCTAAAATACTAAAATTTAAAAAGTTGCTCAAAGATCTTTTTCAATAAACTTTTTAAGAAAGTCATTTTGCATGTAATAAGCTATTAGCTAACAGCTAATTTATCTAACATTTTTTCTACAATAAGCTAATGCTATTAACTAGTCAAATCTACTAATACAATCAACTAACAACTATTTACCAAACACTCCCAAAGATTATTGAAGCATTAACACTGATAACTTATTGCTTTTAATATTTTTCAATGGTAGTAAGTATTTATTTATTCCATATTCTTTATTGTTTATGATTATTCCAAGTTTCATTGAATAGGTAGCCAATGTTTGATGTCTTTGCTTAATTTGTTTCCAATTAAAATTATAAATTGTTGGAGAATAAGTCAATTTAATCAAATAAAATAAAATAAACAATGGCATTCGAATTTTTTGTTTTGAAGGTAAACGTAGCTATTCCATTAATTCATAACATAAAGCATTTACATCAACGATCAATGAAATGGTAAACCATTTCTTACAATCAGACATAGAAACAACTTTTCTAACTATGCTATAGAAAACTTGAATCGCAGACTGTTTCATAACTATGAAGCTATGTTCCTTCAAGGAGCTTAAAGCTTCATCAAAGATCTGGGTCTTCGTCATCATTCTTTTTTGCTCACTCAGGATAAGATCAGCACTTGCCGAAACCAAACTAAACGATTTATGCTAATGATAATGAAAAGCTCGTGAAAGTAACGAGGGGAAAAAAGCCCGTGAAAATAACAAGAGGAAAACACAATAATATAGAAAATAAAAAGTGGTAAAGCCAAAGTAGGGTTGGGAGTTCAAGACTACCAAGACAAACCCCAATACCTACCTACTATTATTTTATTCAAAGGGAAAGAAAACGGAAGAAGAAGATCTGTGGCGGTGGTCGGAGGCGGACGGAGTTGCGACGGTGGTCAAGGCAAAAGAAGAGCGAGAGCAAACGTAGAAGGTGACCAAAACCGCCGGCTCAAAACTCCATTAGAGCTCCGGCCGGAGGCCGTCGATGGAAGCCGAAGTTGAGCAGCAGAAGAGAAAGGCTTCTTGTTTTAGAGAGAAAAGGGAGGCACATATTTCAAAGAAAGGTCAAGAAGGAAAAATCCAAGCTAAGTCATCATGTGTACTCACGATTTCCTTAAAACCGATTTGTTACCTGACAATGGTGCTAGAAGCGTTGTAATGTTAGTCTTCCAAGATAAAATGGATTGCAACATTATATTTGAGTAGTCAAATATAATGTTTTCAGGGAACTTATCAAAGTAAGCACTTTGTAATTTTATATCGAAGTGTTGACAGAAAAGTAGAAAGAAAAATAATGAGGTAGAAGGTAGAGAAAATATATGTTTTGATCGTCAAAATCCAAATCAACTAAAAAGGGAATTGGAGAATCAATAATGTGGGACAACAAAAGATTTCTTCATAGTATTCCCAACTCCAATAAGTATATTTTGAAAATCAATTTGTCAATCACTCATTATCTATTTTGTGTGTATAATATATCAAATTAAATATCTCATTAAGGAGAATTCAAATCTATTTTAACCCAATTCAAATTGGAAGTGGATCACACACTAAAAATTATATCACAGAATGACCACTTTAAATGTCAAAAATAACTAATTTTTGGAACATAAATTTGTAATGATTTATTGATTTTAATTTTTGGCGTAATTATATCATAGAATGACCACTTTAAATGTCAAAAATTGTAACTTGAATACAATTACCCCAAGTTGTCCCTTGTCTCCATTTGTCTAATTAAAAAAAAAAGTATTTATACTAGTTATTTTAGAGTTACAATATAATGTATAATGTACAAATTGGGGTAATTGTACTTGTCCTTTGTGCTCATGCTTTCCACAATGCACTCTGATATGGATAAGTGAAAATTCCGTAGACATTACAAGGTCTGATGTCATTATAGTTGTTAGACATATTTGGACGTATATAGCCGAGCAATTAGCTTGGATGTTCATCTCATTTTGCCTCAAACATTGCCTTATCATTAGTTTAGTTGAGCTTTTAGGTCACTTGTCAAGCTTGGAGTGGGGCTTTGCGGTAATTTCTCTAACACTAGTCCTTTACTTTCTTTTGCTAAGCTTCTTTTAACATAAGAAAATTTAACACTTGCAGCACGTTTGGTTCACGAAATGAATTTTGAGGTAATAGGAATGATATTCCATAAGAAATGTAATAGGTAAGGAATAGAATATGAATTGTATTATATTATTTGGTTCGCGAGAGAAATAGACTTTAGAAATTATATTACAGTGTTTGGTTGGTTTAAGAAATGGAAATGAAATATATTTTAAAAGACATAAATACCCCTATAAAATATGTAGTAGTAGTAGTAGCAATAATAATAATAATAATATTGTAATTACATAAAGTTTATATCCACATCGTATATCCTATGGGCTTGTTTGGCAATCAGTGGGTAGCGGATTGTGTTAGAGCTTATCAACTAGCGGATTGTATTAGCGGGTTTGACCAGCGGATTGTATTAAAGGTTTGTAAAAAAAAATGTTTGGTAAAATTAGCTATTTAGGTTAGCGGTTAACATGTAAAATGACCTATAAGGACATTCATGTTATTATTAATATTAATAATATTATTATGTAATAATAAAATAAAACTTATCATAATATTAATAACAATAATAAGAAAAAAAGAATAATAATAATAATAATAATAATAATACAAAATAAAATTATATATGAAATAAATTTTTTTTAAAAATAAAAATAAGAGCTTTTGAACTCACATCGATAACTCAAGAAGAGGAGCTCATATATGAGCTCCTCTATATAAGAGAAGCATTGCTTCTTTTTTGAAATTAACAATATGCTTTGACGTTTTTAATTGGGGGAGGGGGATTATATGCATTCTAATTTTGACTATGGAATATTCCCCATGTAAAGATGTGATTGATCTTGTGCTAAATTAATTTGATTCGACTTTTGAATTCCATAAATAGGCAGTTCTTAAAGCACTTCAGTTCATCTTGTTTCGCACATTTTCATCTTCTCAACTGACGCTAGAGATTCTCTATTAATTCTAAAGCTGCAATCCGATCTCCCTGATGATTCTAGCAAGTATTTTAGCCTAAATCTCAACTATTTCAAGAAAACAGTTAACTATTTGTGGTTTTAAATACAGTAAAAGCCTACGTAGGAGGAGAAGAAGCAATGTGAGAGAAGAAAAAAATAGCCTACAAAGCATGATTCTTGGTACATTAAAAGCACCTACGGATTCCAAAGTAGCAGCCGTGCCACGCTCATGTGGGTTGCAACAATAGCGCCCAGCGGGCACGCCTGACAATTTTTTTTTTCTTTTCTTTAAAAATAAATTTTTTTTCCTTTCCTCCCATTTTCTCTTTTCTAATCATACTTAGAAAAACTTCTCAAAATCACAAAAAAACACTCACTACTAAGAGCATCATTAATAGTAGGGTTTTTTTTTTTCTTTTTCTTTTGTGATTTTTGATAAATTTGTGTAAGTATGATTAGGAAAGAGAAAATGGTAGGAAAAAAAAAACAAAACAAATCTAACTTAAAATAAAAATAAAAATAAAGGCTTTGTCAGGCGCACTTGACGTGCCCAACGTAGGATAAAAGTCAATTTGAGCCGTATGATGATAACGGAGGATGAAATTAGGTAATATTTTCAATGTTGATAACTTAATTTGGTAAGGACGATAGTCGATAACCAAATCGGTAATTTCGCTATAGTTAAGAGACCAAATCAGTCATTAACTATATTTTTTAAAAATAAAGTTTTGATGTGTTATGATTTTTCGCTCATATCAATATTTATGGTTATGCTTATAAGTGTTTCTTCTTTTTTTTTTTTTTTTTTTCTTCAAACTATCTCTTTGGTATTAATCTTTTGCTCCACTGAAAAGATTTTCTAGATCCATTCGTGATTATGATTTCCTTTGTCATCGAAAAAAGGTTAGAGTATATTAACAATGGTTTATATAAAATTTAAGCCACTCAACATTAATTTTAATTCAAATAACATATACAAAGTATTTTACCACATTTGAACCTAAAATTTTTATATCTCTACTCAAGTTTTAATATAAATTTGCAATGTTAAATTTTAATATCCAGTCAAAATGGGTTGCTTTAGATCAAATAATCTATATTTCAACTCATTCTTTACTCGTCTTTTGTTTAATAAACTCAAATTACTCATTTGCCACCTAGATCACTAATCACTTCAATATTACTACGTTATAATCAACAAGACAACAACAATACACCAATATAATGACATCATCCATTTGGTCATGAAGTGTCATCTAATCCATTTTGGTCATTTGGTCCCTCCTTATCCTTATTCCCACTCCATCTTCCTACTCCACCAATACTGTCAAGTGTCAGCAACTGGACTTTCAACCAAAAACCTCATAAGTATTGCTCTTCCCTTTATATGATTATATATCTATCTAACCTAAACAAAGGCATCCACTCAAGTTTGCATCAGATATTACTCCCACATCTCCATAATATAGTGCACTTTGACTAAGGTGTAGACAGGAGGCAATAATGCAAATTTAGTGCTCTTCCAAGTCCATGAAAGGGAGTGATTTCTTGTTCTCACTGATTTTGTTTGAATTCACACACTTGTAGAATGCTGGACTCGATCCTCTAAATTTCAGCCTAACAATCTCCCGAGATTTGTCAAGAGTGAACCTTTATCACTTCTCCAAGTTAATAGCGAATAGGCAATTCTTTATCCTTGTACCTAGATAACAGCTACGTGTTTCAAACGCACACTGACGATAAGCTGCTAGTTTTAGCCCCCTTCAAACCCCTTTGCTCAACATTTTTTTTTATACACGCAAGGGAACTAGAACAAGTAGTAAATTTGAAGCCGGGCTATAGGTCAAAAAAAGATTTAACTTATTGCCAAACTATACAGAGGACCATAATCAGCTTGGTTAGCATGAGTGGTCGTACACTCTCATCTCTTAAAGAAATATAGGGAGTTCAAAATTCCCTCTTGTATGAAAACCCAATATGGCCAGTATTTTGCCCCTTAATTGGGCCGGCCAAATGATAACGAGAATTAATCTGGATATGGTACAGACTTAAAGGTGTCTCCTATAGTTAGGGTCTACTCAAGACCAATCGTTATGCCATGGACACGGGTCCACCTAGCAAGGTGGACCCGGGTCAAAATACACAATTTATATACTGAACATTTAGTATATAAAATTGTGAACATTCAATATGTAAATTGTGAACATTCAGTATGCAAATTGTGAACATTTAGTATATAAAAATTTGTCAACATTCATTCAGTATGTAAATTGTGAACATTTAGTATAAAAATTGTGGCCAAAGACCTTGTAGTCTAGTGG
The DNA here is from genome assembly GCF_003576645.1 of Ipomoea triloba. NCBI lineage: Eukaryota > Viridiplantae > Streptophyta > Magnoliopsida > Solanales > Convolvulaceae > Ipomoea > Ipomoea triloba. Next base: position 8,182,609 of record NC_044926.1, on the reverse strand, counting down.
CACCCGGTTTACACTCCCACATAAAAGGGAGTGAGTTTGAGCCTCAGTGAAGGCAATACTACATTAAGTATAAAAATTGTGTGTTTTTGGACCCAGGTCTACCTTCAAAATAATTTGCCACTCAGGACACCTCGTGGTTCCCCGAAAGAAGGATGGCATGCAAGGTAGTTTGACTCATAATAAAACACAAATTTCAATATTTTGGTCAGTCAGACAATTGTACTTAGATTGCAGGATTAGTGGCTATTTCTAATTTGCTGGAAGTGGATTGATGTATACATGGTAACAATTCTATAACAGTAGTGAAGTATCCAAACTGCATTTTGCAAATTACATGCATTTTTCTTTTCCTTGTAAACCTCACAATGGATTCTGTCAAATATTTATCAAATATGAGGCATAAATTCATTTTACCAGGTGCCATTGACCATTGTGCCTCATCATGCCAGTCTGTAATGCATCAAAAGCTCGACTCTTCTGTCGTTGGTCTTCTCAAGAAATACCGCAGGCTATTTGCAAGAACCTGAAAGGTTTCACAAGTTCATCAGTCACAATCCCGCAACATTTCCCTTCAAAACGCCAATGAGGCAATGACAGTATCTATAATACTCGAGTTACATTATCCGATTATCCATTTGGCAAGCTAAGCAGTATAGGTACCTGTTGAAGGGGCTTGATTAGAGCTTTACCCTTGTAGCTGACGTGAAATTTCGCCTTAGCCAACAATCCCTAGGTACAAGAAAATTTGTTTCGTTTATCTTCATAATATGACTATGACACTTACTATTGTTAACGCTATGGCACAATGAAAACAGGCGGACAAGATAGGAACTGGCTGTTAAGTGTTAAGTATACCTCGGTGTCGAATTCTCCTGATTCGACGTCAATGTTTATGTCAGTAATCATCTTTACAAGATCCACTATTAATCCAGGTCGGTCCACTGTATCCACGCAGAGTAAGCTGCAAAACAGAAGCACGTTAGTTAGGTTGCTTTGTTTGTTAGTCTGCAACACAGCAAATCAAAGTAGGAATTCACCTCCGTTCAGGGCCATCATCGTAGACATGGACATGTGTTGCTATATCCACGTCAACCTGAACATTTCCACCGCTAAAATGTAAGATAAACATTGAATGCTTAAGATTTCTGCAGTGTATGTTTTCAAAAAAAAAAAAAAAAAAGATTTCTGCAGTGTATGATGTCGTTGGATAGAGTTCAGCTCTTGATTATTGATTATAAGTAAGCATATTCAAAGCCCGTTTAATTTGTTTTGGATGCATCAGTAGTATTGTACTCAAGTAGGACGAAAATAAAGGGCGAATAATGGAAGATTAAGAACCTTTTGACTTGGTTGAACAACGCCAAAAGCTTCACCCAGAGCTAACTGGGAACTTGATTCCTGCAGATCAAGAAATCAATATATAAAGGGCTTAAATAAAATCCTTGGTAAGAGTTACTTGGATGAGACATCTAGTATGCGAAATTCTTATTATTACCGGATGGAACTCTAGCATATTGTTAAGAATTGTTAAACGAATTGCCTCGAGCAACTCTGGATCGTCAACTTTTCTACCTGTAGAACTAGAAACAAGGCACAATAACAACATAATCAGGGTGAAGAAGGTTGTGAGACTCGGGAATCATTGCAGTGTGTGAATCAAGAAAAAAAAGCATTAAACCATCATGAATCTCATGCTGTATAATCTTCAAAAAAGGGGCAGTGGGGACCATAAACTTGTCGTCTTACAAGATTTAGTATGAAGTAGTAAACATATTGGTGCTCTTGGCGTCATCAAAACCAAAGAGTTAAAAACAAATATAAAACGAGTCTCCATTCTCTGGTTGAAAGACCAGTAAACATCTAGACTTTAAGTCAAGTATAATTAAACGGGCAGGCAAATTACAAAAAACCAAGATTAATCTGCAATAGTGCAATGTGATCTTACGCTTTTGTGATTGCAAACTTGTTGTGCTTCCCTGAAGAATCAAGATAGACGTTTGCCTTGGTAACGTTCAGGCCAAGGTTCTTTAGCGCATTCATCTGAGACATATTTACGAACAACACTTAGTAAATGTACTGTGGAACCTATTTAAAGAGCAGCTGCAGCGTTTTAAATTCAACTGACGCAAATCAGTAATTACAGCAACAACGCTGATCATTTGAATCACAAGAGCGCGGGGACTTACTGTATCAATCAGTGCCCCTAGGCGATCCCCGAAGGTGACCTCTACCACAGTCGCATCTGGATCTGAATCCAGATCTATTATGACTTTCGGTGTTGGAACTTCAGCAGTCTTCTCCAATCAGATTAAACATATAATGTGAACCTAGAAGATTAGTTTACATATGCATAAAGACAAATTACATCAAACATTTGCTCGGGATACCTCAACAGCAGACGAGGATGCTTTTGGACATGTACTTGCTGACAACGCTAACCTGCGATAGGGTAAAATATAGACCGATTTCAACTAAAAAAACCACTTCAGCTAATGAATGTCACATAACTTGTCCACTTTAAGAGCTCGCTTGAGTACTCAATTGTTATGGAGTTAGCTATAAATTTGGCTGGTGTATAAGGATATGCCAACTTAATGGAACTTCAAGGACACCAATATTAAAAACTTAATTGCATCTGTTTCCATAAATTATCCACTAGAGTTTGCAAAAAGGACAGAGTTTAATATTCACTAAAATCAAAATTAATGAGCCCAAGTTGCAAGTGGAAATAGCTCAATTATGAAAACCATATGAAGTATACACATAATCAATACAGAACTAAACAGCAATCCAGCATAAAATCAGCCAAATCCAAAAAAGGGACTAACTTTAACTGAAAAGAGCCAAAAGGCACAAACAAAAACACTCTCAAATTGTGTCCAAAATTTGAATCCAAGAGATAGATAAGCCAATCTCATGACATTACAAAATGGGTCTGTGTTATTCACACAAATTGTTCAAAGATTTCAACTTTCAAGAGAACACAAAAAATTCCACACAGAATTGAATAAACTTCACCTCTTGGGAACAATGCCAATCCTATGAACTGAACCCAATTCAAAAGAGCCTCTAAGAACACCACGGATTGAAATGGGCTGCTTCTCGATCACTCTTACACCACTGCAAAGCCCAGAAACAATCCCACCAGAAGCCATAGCTACTGCCATTTCAATTCAACAAAAATACAAAAACAAGAACTGCAAAGAAACAAACAACCTTCAAAATTTAGTCTTTCTTGATTTATATATATGTATTATACTATTAGATGAAAGAAGCTTCAAGAGAAAAGTCTGATATTCTTCTAGTAATATCCCCCATTATGATAAGAAAGCAAAGAAGCTGTCTTTATAGTAGTGATATTTATGAGTATATGGATTTATCTCCAACAAGTTGTAAGGCACAAAATCTGCGAGCTTTGTCTTTCTTGATGAAAGCTGAGCCTCAAAATTCAATCCGCTTTTATCTACTCAAAGTTTTTTTGCAGCGTGAGAAAGAGGGAAAAGCAAAGTTAAACCGATCAACAAACCACCCATTTCTTTCACCTTTTTTTTTTTTTTTTTTTTNTTTTTTTTTTTTTTTTTTTTTGAAGGTAGTAAGTCGTCATCATCTCAGTAATAGTGACGCTACTGGTTGTGAGAGAGCCGAGAGGGGCCCGTGTTGTATTATCCTCCATGTAGTTTGTTTTTACGGAGTATGAAGTGTGCACTTTTACAAGTAAAATTCTCTTCGTGTATTTCTTAATAATAATAATAATAAACCAGGTTGGTTGGCGTTAGTGGCTCGACACTCTTGCCTCTTAAAAGGAGGTCGGAAGTTTGATCCTCTTTTATATGGAGAAACCAATATGGCTAGCACTTTGCCCTTTAATTGGACCGGCTCGGTGCGAGCGGGAATTAGTCTGAGTATGGTACGGACATGTTTTCAATAATAATAATATTTGTTTGTGTTTTTGTTAAATATATGTATGCTCTTATAGGTCACATGTTAACCGCTAACATTAAATATATAATTGTACCAAATATTTTTGTATATAAATTGATGATAGAATTTGTTGGTCAAAATTGCTAATGCAATTCTTTAATCACTGATTGCCAAACAAGGCATATATTTATTCTATTTTGTACTTCAATTTGTACTCGCATGACACGATTTGATTTATTCATTAAAAAAATGAATTACACTTTTTATTTGTCTTATTGTAAAAAAAAAAAAAGGTCAAATGGGTCTTATTAGTCCAACCGAATAGTATAATTATATTATCTAACTTACAAATTTTCAATTAACTCCCTTATTCGAAATCAATAGTGAAATTGAGTACTTTTGTTGTCTATTCCAGTTACATAATCAATAAGTTGTTCAAAGAAGTCCTGTTCATCAACCAAAAATAAAATATACATCAAATTTTACTCCACATCAAATTAGCCATATATGCTAAATAGTTAATGTAATGAGTGAATGACACTATTTTATTTAGTTTAAAAGGTTAATTAGAGCCTTTTATAGTTGAAATATTCCATTACACTATTTATTCAGTTAAGGAACAAATTTGAAACATTTTTCGAAATTTTATATTTTTTCAACTACACTAATAAGTTCTTCTAATTTAATTTATAAAGGCATCTTAATTTAATTTTCAAGGGCATCTCCAAAGATTAAAAAAAATAAAGAAAAGAAAAAAGAATAAGAGATGGAGGAGAGGGAAGAAACAAGTTTCAAAGAGATGTTCTTTCTAAAACTCGTCACTCCAAATGTGTGACAGGTACATGCTAATGACATGCTTGCGTGCGACATTTTTTTTATTTATTTATTGGTGGAAGACTATAAATCAAGCCAATTGCTTGATTGTGTATTATGTTAATATGTTTCGTAAAAGATTTTGAATGCAAATTTTAATGTGGTGTTAATTATTTAAATTAATTTATGAAATTATATTTTGTAATTTAAATATTATTTTATTTCTTTATTTAAATTTATTTTGATTTAAAATTGAAAATTGAAATTATAATTATAAGAAATTGAATAAAAGAATAAATGATATGGAGAAGTATAGGGTCCACAAAATTGAGAGAAAATAGAGAATTGTTTTTTTTTTTTTTGATAAATGACGAATCCACAAATTTATGATGGATTTGACCATAATCAACGCCTTTAAGAAATATTTTTAAAAAATATTTATATGTTCAAAAGTCCTAAGGATCCTCCCCGGTTACATATAGTATCTGTGCCCCTACTTCTCATTTGTGAGAGTCATTTTATACCGCTTGAACACAAGATCTTTGGCTATATATTAACTAGTTAGATTATAAAGTGATTTAGAAATTAGAACCATTGAGCTACAAAATAGAGAGATAATGGAGAAGGGTTGGGGTGCCCATGTGATTCTAGGATAATAGAAGGTCTACCACCAAAACAAACTTTTAAAATCTATGATGAGGGTATTTACGTAAATACATATTGACTGTGGTACTTTCTTCTTCGGTGCTCGGGAAAAACCCTTTTCAGTTTTCAGGCTGTATATTGAAGGGTTTTGCTCCATCTTCCCTTCAGCACTGCGAAGAAGAGAAGAGAAGAGAGAGAGAATGGTGAGGCTAACGGCGGACTTGATCTGGAAAAGCCCTCATTTCTTCAATGCTATTCGCGAGCGCGAGCTAGATCTCCGAGGTTCGTCTCTCTTTCTAAAACCCTATTCTTCAACAACTCGTGTACTTTTACACATTATTATCTCTGTACATAACCTGTTTTCAGGTTCCTTACTATGCTTCTCTTTGTATATGTGTTTGATTTGTGTACAGGCAATAAGATTCCGGTTATAGAGAACTTGGGTGCTACTGAGGTGATTTTTTTTTTTTAATTTTATTTTAAACCTAAAAATGAAGAGTTTTAGTGATTCTATGCAATTTTTGGTGTTTTGAGCTTGAAGTTTGGGATTCTTTGGTTAACGACAGGACCAATTTGACACTATTGATTTGTCGGACAATGAGATAGTTAAGCTTGAGAATTTTCCCTATCTTAATCGGCTCGGGACATTGTTGTTGAACAACAACAGAATTACTCGCATCAATCCGAAGATTGGAGGTGAGGCTATTTACTTATATTATAATAATCTGTAGCTCTAAAGTGGGATTTACTTATGGAAAGCTTTAACTGAATATGGGGTATTGCAGAGTTTTTGCCGAAACTGCATACCTTAGTTCTTACTAACAACAGGCTCACTAATTTGGCTGAAATTGATCCGCTGGCATCCCTCCCGAAGCTGCAGTTCCTGAGTCTGCTTGATAATAATATCACGAAGAAACCCAATTACCGCTTGTATGTCATCCACAAGTTGAAGTCTTTGAGATTGCTGGATTTTAGGAAAGTAAAACAAAAGGTTGGTCGTTTCTTCATTTTTTTTTTCATATGGTGTAGATTCCCTAAATGATTTAGATTTTTCTAGTTGTTATCTGTTGTCACATTTTAGGAATGGGGATGTATGCCATTTCATAATTTTTTTCTTACATTTCAAGTACATGAGACTTTTCTGCCCTTCTGTGATGTGTCATGTCATTTAGCTTCATATTTTATACAAGACTAACATTTTTAGGGGTTTTGACTTATGATCTCAGAGCATTGGTGACCTTTATTTTTTATAATTAATTACTTCTATATGATATTTTTGCCTGAGCTATATGGATTTGTCTTCTGTCTACGCAGGAGCGCATGGAGGCAAATAATCTATTTGCTTCTCAAGAAGCTGAAGAACAGGCTAAGAAGGAGTCAGTGAAGACATTTGTACCTGGTGAGGTTCCAGCCACTCCTGAGGTGCCAAAGGAAGAGCAAGCACCTAAACCAACTGCACCCACACCAGAGCAAATTATTGCGATTAAGGTACAAATAACTGTTTTGTCAGTTGGAGTTTCCTTATTTTAATTGGAAGTCCATTCAAAAGACTTTGTGTAAGTATATGGTTGGTGGATGTTCATTACAAAATCCTTGACCCATATCTTTAATGCAATAATCTATTTGCATCTCCTGTTCCTTACTATGCTATCTGTGTGTGTGTGTGTGTGTGTGTTAATGGTATATGATGTTCATTTTCCAACACTATTTCCTGCACCAACCCCTTCCTGAAAAAGTAAAAGAAAAAAAAAAAAAGGGGACATATTCTTCTATCTTAATACTCTGTAATTTTAAAAATAATTTGCAGGCTGCCATTGTAAATTCCCAAACTCTTGAAGAGGTTGCAAGGCTTGAGCAGGTGTGAAAGATTTTTGTTTTTCTCTCTTATTTTAAGCCTTGTGCTTTATACAGTTCAGACAAGTTACTAATCATTTAAAACTTCTGTAGGCTTTAAAGTCTGGCCAGCTTCCTGCAGATCTCATCATTGGTGATGATGATGCTGGCTCTAAGAAGGATGATGCTAAAGAAGATAAAATGGTTACAGATGGTGAGGATCAAGCTAATAATGAGCAGGGAGATAGTGTCACTGAACAAAACGATGGTCCTACAGAAATGGAGCAGGTACATACAGTTCATTACATAAATATGGTGACTCTGATTATCTCATCAATTGCTGAAGTTTCTTATGCATTAATTGGTTGTTGGCATGCTATTTTAATTCAGTTGCCTTTTGTGCTATGTCTTTAGCATTAAAATACTAATATTTCAAGAATTGTCAATAGAGAAGCTCATTTTCTTGGAACAAGTATATTTGCTTTATTGCCTTGATTTTCTTTGTTGTCATCATAGGTGTGAATGGTAACTAAGAGCATAAATAGCTTTAGTGCCTTGATTATCTTTTGTTGTCATCATACGTGTATTGGAAATGAGGACATAATATATATATATATATATATATATATATATATATGCTTACCAACATGTGTGTGTATTTGGCAACCATTGGCATGTTTTTGCATTCCTTTTTTGCTGCTCCAATTTTCATATTGCTTGTGAATTTTTCAGGAATAAGTTTCAAGAATAGGTGGTGTGTTGCCAGGACAATTTTACACATGCTATCATCTATCAGTCCTATAAGGCTAATGGTTCTGCTAGATGTGGAGCTTCACTTTTGTGACAAATGAGGTTTATTAGACTGCATAGCTTAAGCCACTGCCTTCTGGTGTATTATTAAGACCCATTTACATTCCTTTTACAACTACTAAAACTTTTACCTTGCTTTGTAATCAACCGATGCTGGCCTTGCGAAGTTGCACTCTTACTGGCCTGCAAAGAAACTGTATCGCTAGTGTTTTACATTTACCGGTAGAATGATTTGCTCTTTGTACAAAAGATTATGAAACTCATTGTCTTGATTTTGGAATTAACAGAACATTCAATTATCATCTGTACAAGGGAGGGGTTTTACATTTGTCTCATCTTCTGTACATAATCGAATTAGTTACCTACACTAAGTGGAATTTACCCAGATTTACAGGTCCAGTTACATTATACACTTAAGCCATTGAGCTTGTATCAGACAGACGGATAGTCCGGTTAGATCGATTGGTCACGACTGGATTCCCCGAATCATCTAACTGGATTACGGCAACATCTCCGGACATGAAATCCCCAGAAAGCAATGATTCACTCAACCGATCTTCAATTATGTGCGTGATCGCCCTCCTGAGAGGGCGAGCGCCATAGTTTCTGTCGAATCCTTGTTGGCAGATCAGATCTGTAATTGCTTCTGATACCTCCAACTCTATTCCCATGGAAACAAGCCTAGCCTTCAGCTCTTTCAGCATAATGTTTAGTATCTCCAGCATCTGAAATGGAAGGTATTGGATGTTATTCCAGCCATCTTTTAAACAGTGCAGGTTTCAAGACGAGCTCGTGTTTATTGGGCGCAACAAGTTCAGTAAATTGAGGGATAATACTCATAATAGCACAAACCTGAGGCTTCTCGAGTGGACGGAACACTACTACTTCGTCTAATCTGTTTAGTAGCTCGGGCCGGAAGTATGCCTTCAGCTCTTCCATCACCAATGCTTTCATTCCAGCATACGAGGTCGATTCATCATCTGCAAGCAAGAAACCGATTGCATTCCTTCTCCCCTTTACAATGGCAGGGGAACCGATATTAGAAGTCATGAGTATAAGGGCGTTCTTAAATGATACTCTTCGTCCCTGTTGAAAAAAATTCCAAAATTAGAAACCACAGCCACCATAAACTCAAATAAGATCTTCCAACTGGAGAATAAATGCAGAAGATAGAACACAAACTTTATCCCAAGTAAAGACCAATTCAAAATTCCCTTCGCTACACATTCCAACTTGAATATAAAGAAAAGACAGTGTAATATCGGGTACAAACCTGAGAATCTGTGAGGTGGCCGTCTTCAAATAGCTGAAGGAGAATATTGAACACATCAGGGTGTGCCTTTTCTATCTCATCTAGTAGCACAACTGTGAAAGGCGTTTTTCTGATGGCTTCAGTCAAAGTGCCTCCATCTCCATATCCTATGTAACCGGGGGGCGACCCAATTAACTTGCTTATGGTATGCCTTTCCATGTATTCACTCATGTCCAATCTCAACATGGCAGACTCCTACACCGAACAATCAAGATCAAGAATACTTGGAAAATAAAGACGAAGGGTAAACAAATAGTAAATAATTGTCATTGACATGAGATAAGTACAGATAACAATACAAGTAATACAGATGATTATCCACGACAGTCTACCATCATAGGTGATCCAGTAACAACAGTTTCAATCAGGCAAAACCACCACTGCCACAGCTATTAGCGCCATCGTTACAGTAGGGATAAAATTCACTATGAAAGGCATAATACTATCAAATAATTAATTTTACTTGTTAAAGAAAAAAAGGATAGCATATGGTATGACTCATACCGAACCAAAATAAGTTGCCGCCAATGCTTTTGCAAGTTCACTTTTGCCTACTCCAGTGGGACCACAGAAGAGCATTGCAGCAATTGGTCTCTTTGGGTCCTTCAAGCCAACTCGGGATCGCTTAATGGCCCGAGAAATGGCACTAATAGCCTCATCCTGACCAACAACCCTCTTTCTGAGTTGTTCATCAAGACTCATCAGAAGCATTCTTTCATCAACCCTAAGCTGCTGAAGAGGAATCCCCGACGAGAGTGAAGCGACAGCAGCTATTTCCTCAAGTCCAACTATAGAAGGTCTGGGGAAAATCAAAGAATGATAAATTTGATTACTTTTGACTTCTATTAGACATAGTTATTGATGTTAACAAGTAACATCCCCCTCTCCCTTTTAAAGACACAGCAGACGTACTCATCATCTTTATTTGCAGAGGTCATATAATGTTCCACATTGACTTTATTATCCCCTTCAAACTGGGATGCATCATCATTTTCACTGAGTTTACTTCTAAGGATCTGTTCACATACACGACAACATAACCCAGGCACTTAGAAGAAGTGAGAAAGTTAAAGATATCATAAAGTTACTTCTCGAGCTAAGGTAAATGATTTTGTTACCACTTCATGCATTGCCTGAACAGCTCTGATTTCTTGCCAGTAATCACTTGGTGGCTTTGTAAGTATGGAAGTCAGCTGTTCCTTCTTTCTTTTATTAGCTTCCATTCGAGCTTTGCTCCCGGCCTCATCAATAAGATCAATAGCCTTGTCTGGAAGATACCTATCCGGAATATATCTAGCTGACAGTTGCACAGCTGCAGTTATGGCCTCAAATGTATATTTACACTTATGATAGGCCTCATATTTCTCGCGCAGCCCTAGCAGTATCTGGACAGCATCCTCCTGTACATTTTGTGCACAATCCATATGTTAGTCGGGATATCCCAAGCACGTGCAGAGATGTAAATAAGAGTATATTCACCTGGCTTGGTTCATTAATCATTACAGGCTGAAACCTCCTAGCGAGTGCTTTGTCCTTTTCGAAGTGTAATCTGTATTCATCCATCGTTGTAGACGCAATACACTGTGATAGGAAAATTTTAAGCACTTCCAATGCGGTTATGTAATACATGTTTCATTATCAATAACACGTCACTGCAATTATAAACAAGTCATGCACAAGCAACAAACAACAGTATATCACCTGTAATTCACCACGTCCAAGTGGTGGCTTTAACAGATTAGCAATGTCAAGTCCAGAACCCCTACTTCCTCGCCCAACTGTGCCCGAACCAATAAGTGTATGGACCTCATCGATGAAAAGAATGATATTGCCTGCAATGCAGTCATATCACGATTAGACATGATCAACGTTGTCAAGCCCAAGATTTACTTGAACAATTTGCTTACCTGACTTCTTAACCTCCTTAATTAATGTAGTCACACGCGCCTCCAATTCACCCCTCTCCTTCGCGCCTGCGATCAATAGCCCAATGTCCAAGGACATTATGCACTTTTTCTGTGTATAGAAACAATATCTCAAATCAAGTTGCAGGCTACTATCAGAAAAGAAAAGAATAGAGATATGCAGCCAAGGCTCCAAAATGCTGAAGAAAATATGCCATTCTTTGAAGAAAAACCCACCGACAGGAAAGAAGGAACATTTCCTTCTGCAATATTTATTGCCAGTCCTTCAGCAATCGCTGTTTTCCCAACCCCAGCTTGGCCAAGAAGAATTGGATTGTTTTTTGTTCTTCGGCAGAGTATTTGAACAACTCTCTGAATTTCAGTGTCTCGGCCAATTACTGGATCAATTCGTCCTTCACTAGCACGGACAGAAAGATTCACACAGAATTGTTCCAAGGCACGTTTCTCTGCATAATTGACTTGGGATTATTTCTAAGTGATTGTCAAACCGAAAAAAAATGGTGGAAAGAAGAGAAAATTGGCTCTTACCTCTAGTTTTCTCAGTAGATTTGTCAATTGTTATTTTCCCAGTAAATGATTTGTCACGTGATCTTTTGAGTGCAGGTGGCTCTCTACCATCTTTTGCAAGCTCCCCTTGAAGTCTGGAGACTGCAACAGCTGCCAAATGATTTGCATTTGCCCCTAATCTGAAATCACATCAGTCCAACCCCATAGAGGATCTCATGTGCTATATTACTAGAATTGAAGCTATGTCTCACAAATGTCAGGAAACATAACCATTTGTGATGTAAAGTCAGATGTCAACAGGTTCAGAGTACCTAAATGTGAGAAAAATGGATGACTAACTGGAGCTTCTTTGCATTAATTAAGAATTTGAAACTAAAGTATCAGAAATGTTGCAGGGTAGTCCCAAAAGACCACATTTGACTGGTGGATTACATAAGGGCTCTGGCAAAACACCTAAAATTCTCTCCAATAGCAAAATACTTATAAGCACTACATGCATTTGCACTTCCTATCACTCTTATCAGTTATTCCTAAGTGACATTCCAGGCAGACTATAACCCAAAGCTTCTTTCATCACAAAAGTTCCATTCATATGGTCATCATAGATCAAACTTGTTATGATCAAACGCTTACCACTACGTCAAAAGCTATAGCTCACAGCGAAGACGCAACTTTATTTCCTTATTAAAAGTGCCCTTTACTGGTCTCCACCCAACAATTTCCCCTCCTCTCGAATGTGTGACCTGACTTTGATACCACTTGTTAGGATCAAATGTTTACCACCACGCCAAAAGCTATAGCTCATAGCGAAGGCACAACTTTATTTCCTTATATACCGCCACCACATTTTTGAGAGGCAGGATGGTGGACTTGGCTTTTCACCGGCCTCCGCCCAACAATTTCCCTAGCCACCAATTGCTGGACTTGGCTCTTTACCTGCCTCCTCCCAACAAAGCTCGCATGCTTAAACAATTCCCCCACCAAGAAAATCGATTTCATAAACTCCTCTCAGCGGTGAATACCTCATCAAGCAGCCTTAGTGTAACTACAAGAAATCCCAAATGTAACCATCTATTAAGATGCCCTAGTTTCTGAACAAACTGAAAAAGCACACTTTTTTTTTAATGTAACAGTCAGATAATTCATCAGACAATCTCAAAACACATATAAAAAACTATTCATGATACAACAATCACTTTTATATAAGTGAGTTAGTATATTGGCAAATATGTTATACCTCTTGAGAACACGAGCAGCATTGCCATCATCAACAGTGAACAGTCCAATGGCAATGTGCTCTGGAGCAATAAAATTATAGCCCATAGTCCTTGAATACTCCACGGCAGCCTCAAACACAAGCTTGGCACTAGCGGAAAACGCCACATCTGTGGCTGAGGTTGCCGAGCCAGAATCTTCAAAACCAACTTTCACATTCTCCCCATCATTCCAAATGCTCACAACAGCTTCCCGGGCCTTTTCAATGGTGATTCCAGACCCCAAAAACCCGCCGGGCCCACGATCCTCGGCGATCAGTCCTAGCAAAAGATGCTCCGTGAACACCATGTCCTTCCCCAAAGCCTTGGCTTCCCTCTGAGAGAACATCACTGCTTTGATTGCTCTCTCAGTAAATCTCTCGAACACCCCACAGACAATACGCAGAGATCGCTTCACTTTCCGGCGGAACGAGGCGCAGGGCCGGTGCGAAACCGAGACCCCGAAAAGGGACGAGGAAGAGATTCCCGGAGCTGCCGCCGTGGAACGGGAAGAAGGGCAGTGGCGAAGAAGAGAGCCCACATACTGGGTGGTTTTCCGGCGACCGTAAAACGAAAGACGACAACGAAGCGGCGGGTACAATCTGGAAACAGTGGAGTTAACCGACAATGGCGAAGAACATGATAATTCCATTCAAGAATTGCTAACAAAACACAACTTCTTTCTTCAGAACTTTGCAAACTTTGATGAAATACAAAAGTCAAAGCTGGTTGGTATAGAAAAAATTGTTTTTTTAGCTTTTTCTCTTGCACGTCTTAGACTGTTTATCTGTCTGTGTATATATATGTCTGCATATTAAGGTGTGAAGCTAATTATGTGTGGAAAAATGAAAGAAAAGAATTGTGTTGTGGATATTTGCAGAGAAATTGTAAGGGGGAGCGAGCGAGGAGAAAGGAATGTATTTGGGGAAGACTACACGTCAAAGCCAATTAGGCATGTCTCGATAATTCAATATTGTAAAAAGCAAAAACAGAAAAAGAAAAAAGAACATATATATTTTTATGGAATCCATCAAACTTTGATTTTTTTTTAAAAAAAAATAAAAAATACCTTCTACTTAAAAGTAAAAAAATTATTTTGAATAGAGTTTCAATTATACTCTAATTGACAAAAAAATATAAGATAACTGATAATCGATTCAAACCAATAAAACTAATAAATTTCATAGAAAGCCGAACTTAGAATTTATCATATAATAAAATTATTAAATAATCTCATTCCGTTCATCCATTTAAGATTATCAACTATTCAAAAATAAGGAAAAAAAAAACACATTGTCATTTTGTTACAAACTCTAGACATATTGCTCAAAACTCCATGGTGCATTTGCTGGTATATTATAGCACAACTCCTCAACCTACCTGAGTGCATTGGTATTTAGCATGATTCTCAAACTTTGATCAATATACATCTAAAATTTATAATATTTATGAAACTGTCACATCGTTTTTCTTCGTATTTTCGAATCATTTATCTTCCTAGATGAATAAATGAAATTATTTGATAATTCTTACTTGAAGAGTGCTATCATTTGAATATTTTCCTAAACAAGACTTATTATAGATAATTTTTAAGTGTATTTCTTTACGAGATATGTTTTTTTTTATTAAAACAAAATAATTTGAGAAAGATAACCAAAAATGTAAACTTTTGTACTTCTCCAATTTGAAAAAAAAATAGAGAAATAAAAACATGAAAATTTGGATAGATTAAATTGAAAAGATTAAAATATGCCCAACATGTTACTATAGTTGATGTTTGAACCTAGCTCTAAGCTACTTGGGAGAGCCACAAAGGTACCATTAGGTTAAGCTACTTGGCGTATTAAATATATTTTATCCCTAAAAATTAAAAATTTTAAAGAGATAAATCTAAATTCATAATAATATAATTTATGGTTTAACATTTAATTGGGATAAATCTTTCTAATCCTCATTGCTAATGGACTAAATCTCATTAATCATCTTGGGTGATATGTGATCATCAAAGTATACATGATGTATCTCCTTCTATGGTATAATTATTTTTAGAGTAATTTTATATTTAAGGCGCGATTAATTCCTATGATCACATTTTTTTTGTCTTATTCTATAAAATCTCATAAGCATTCTTTATTCCCATCCCAAATAATGTGAAAGAAATTATTCAACACATATAGGGACATAGTGTGAACTAAGCTTCCTCTTAAATATATATGATATATATCATTCTCATTTTTTAATTTTTGATCATTAATTTCACTAAATATAGTGTACGATTTTTAAATTTTTTTATTTTTGTAAATTAGGGATTGGATAATAAAGAAGGTGAAATGTCATTATAACTACATTGCTTTGGCAAATGCCTTTTTCTGTCGCTACTTCGATTAAATTAAAAACTTAACGAATGGGTTAAAATTATTGATTAATATTTAAAAAAAAAATCTTGCCAAGTAACTTGTAACTCAATAACACTTCTATGACTCTCCCAAATTGGAAGTTACACGTTTAAATTCTAGTGGCTTTGTACTTCAATAGGTTGATAAAATATATATGAATAGATACTATTTTGTACTCCGTAATACAGTTAGTAGTACTAAAAAATAAAAAATTATTTAAATTTGTTAGCCGGTCCTGAGTACCAAAATATATATATATATATATATATATATATATATATATATATATATATATAACATTATTTCAGTAACATTAGTTTCAATTTTGGTCTTTCATCTTCACTTTTGATTTTTAAATTTATATTTGTTTTAATTATATCTACTCATGTTCAAAATTGACCAAATTCAGTTTCTCAAATGTTAAAAAGTGTCATTTTTAAATTTTTACATTATAAAAAAATGCAGCACTTGTAATCACCTTAGATACAAAATTGAAAATAATCATATTATAGTGAAGGACTAAAAATGAGGTTATTTTATTACCCAGTACTTATTTTTATGCCTAAAGTTTTGTTGCCACCTACCACAATAATCTACTCCATATCTTTTTAGTTTTTACGGAGTACTTTTTACCAACCCTCTCAAATAAAGTTCAAAATGTACCATTTAAGTTTATATTAATTTCTAAAGGGGAAAATGGTGAATTTGGTCCCTAAGTTATAATGGTCGTGAAGACTCACAGACGACGCCATTTGATAAAACTAAATTCTCATGTATTAGTTGTATGTATAACAATGAATGCATGGTATAAAAATTGATCCAGAATTTAACCCAAAATAATCCTTTTTTCCCCTTCTCTTCTCTTTAAAACTCCTAGGTGCTCTCTCTTCTCTATAAACTATCTAGAGCAATGAATAAAAGAGCTATTTTGGGTTAAATTTTGGGATCAATTTTTATTCTCTGAGTTATGATCATATCTATTTTTAATCTCTCAATTATAAGCGAAGTGGCGCATTTGGTCCCCGACGGTTAAAACTGACGGAAAAACTAAAAAAATATTTAAAATTAGAAGGGTAAAGTAGGAAATTCACATTTTATTCACTTTCTTATATTGAAACCAGTTTTGCAACATTATTTTCAACTCCCTAGCATTCTATTTCAAGGTTCTTCAATTCCAAAAACAATTCAATAATCTTCGTATGACTTGTTAGGAACATGTGTCTCGTATAAGGAACTTGCGTTTCAGTACACACAAGAGAACACTTGATCATTGTCTTCAAGCATGTATAACACATTATCCTAAAAGTTTCTGATTTCCCTTGCAAAACATCAAAGATAATCAAATCATAACTTTTGAAATACAAAAAGATGTCAAATTTCTAAGGTTATTTTTATGAAAAATTCCCAAGGGAGTAACTTGAGATTTTTGGTATGCAAAATTCTTTCGTAAGCACTGCAGTAACTTAATCAAGAATCGTATATCCTGACAATATATGAAAATTATATTATATATATCCATCACCTCCTTTGTCTTCTTAAAAACCAAAGTAATGAATGAGGAACCTATGACTCAGTTATGAAAATTTTAAAAAACTTTTGTAACTTCTAAAAATGATTATTGACTAAACTACTGCATACGAAAGAATTTTTACATACTATCTCAAAAGTTGACATCATTTTGTATATCAAAAGTTCTAGTTTGATTACCTTTGTTGCTTAGTAAAGAAAATAAAAAATTGTTAGGGTAACCCCATTAGTAGTTTTTGTGTTGATTTTAGAATAGTAAAAACTTGGTGGGTAATTTTTTACAAATGGGATGATGGTGTTTTAGTGGGTATATATATATATATATATATATATATATATATAGTAGAATTCAGGTGTTGTCGCGTTTTTTCGTGCAGCCGGTGTGATTTACACCACTCAATGTTAAGAAATGCACTACTCAGTGTTACGAAATGCACCACACAAATATGCACTATTAGGTACACATCACCAAAAACACACCACTAGGTATGAAAAAATACACCACACAGTGTTCAGAAATGCACAATTAGAAACAAGGGAGTTATGAGGTGTTTTTATGCATTTTTATTGTGGTGCATTTCTTAACATTGAGTGGTGTAAACCACACCGTCAACACGAGAAGACGCGGGCACATTTGAGCAGATTTCTATATATATATATATATATATATATATATATATATATATATATATATATATATATATATATATATATATA
>NC_044926.1:8161694-8164077 GCF_003576645.1 Ipomoea triloba | reverse complement strand
TATATATATATATATATATATATATATATATATATATATATATATATATATATATATATATATATATATATATATATAGACAAAATGGATACAATTATACAAAAATATTGAGTTTGTATTTAGTTTGATTGTGTCTCGGTTCATTAATAGGTTGGCACAGTAATGACATGCTTAGTATTAGGTTTTTAATCTGTTACCACATTAAGACATGATATAAACATGTTTAATATGCTAAGATTATTGGTGGGGTAGCTGTGCGCTCCGTCCATGAGACAAATTAGTCTCTTTCTTTATTTTTGTTTTGGGTATCCTTGCTTATGTTTGAAAAGAAATATTAAGATTATTGTATACAGACGTTTACACAAAACATGTTAACAACCTATTAATGACACATGTACTATTTTAATATTTTGTTAGGATAATGCTAACAATAATAAATAAATAATAACAAAAGTAATACAAAGTAACTAATAATACTAATATATGAAACTAGAATTTGTATTCCATTAATTTAATATCATTTTAAGTTTTTCCTTAAAATATCATTATAAGTTTTATGTAATTTATAATGTAACACTAAAATAAATTTATATTTTAAAACTAGAAAATAAAATTAGTTTAATGAGTTAGTGGGTCTAATCGTGTCATTTTGTGTTGCTTCATGTTGTGTCAATTAATATTACGTGAAACCTGTTAGTTTATCGTGTCGTGTTTACCAGTTATAAAGTGTGTTTGTGTTCATGTTGATAATTGTCACCGTTAGTACAAGTCCAACCCATTAATACCATATTTTTATACGACACGAAAACGAACACATTACACAAATTGCTAGGTCTACTTTTCATCCCTAATTGTCTATGAATTATCTTTATTTTTTTTTAAATCAATCATTTATAGAATAAAGAGACAAAAAATTTACTTCACATATAGTTAAGAGACGAAAAGTAACAATAAATATTAATTAAGAATTGTAAAGTGATTTTTTATATAATTTAGGGATGAAAAGTGTTTTTTTTTTCTAAAAAAATATATTTTATTTAAATTAAAAATTTAAACTAATATGAAAATTATAAATTTGTTATTTTATGCTCACTTACATCCAACTTTGTCTTAACTTCATATTATTAGGATTGGTTGGTATTGTGAAGTGGGCAAAAGAACCTTTAATGTGTGGGTGTAGCTAGTGTGCTGTGTGCATGGCATATGATCTGTAATTCACATGCCTTATACTTTGATCATATCATTTGATGAATTAATAAATTTGGTTAGTTTAATTTAATTATTATATTAATAAGCAAAGGTATAGTGCAACTAATGATTAATGAAGGACAAAGGCAATGGATATGATGCACGCAATCCTTGAATTAAATACTGGGCAATGGGCATTCCCCAATCCCATAAGGCAACGAAAAGAATGCCTTTGTTGAAGAATGTAAGCCAACTAGGTTCTCCACCCTCACCCATCTTACCTCTTTTTCATTTTTTTTTCTTTTTAGGGCATAAAAATTTGGTTGTTTACCTTCTAAACCTCTATTTCTTTCTCTCTTTTTTTTTTCTTTTTTTTTTTTAGGGCATAAAAATTTGGTTGTTTACCTTCTAAATAATGATGAAGTCAATCCATAAGTTTATGAACCAAATTTGCTCATCTCAACAAGTTAATTTGTACATTTTTATACTTAAATTTAATATTTACTAAATTGATGTTTAACTGGAGGGTCAAATCTGGAACAAAATCAACAGTCAATGGACTATTTATGATCCAATTAAAAGTTGATGATAAAAATTGATAAATGTCAATATACAATGGCAAAAGCTTGTGCGAGACTGTTTCACATATCATTTTTCTAAAGCTGGTCGGGTCAAGTTCAAAATGTAATTCTTATATTGGAAAATGTAATGCTAATCATGAATAAAATATTTGTTACTTATAAGGGAAAACACAATACTGTTGGAAAAAAATGTAATACTTTTACATTTTAGATAAGGATCCGTGAGATGATCTCACATGAGAGTCAGTCATAGGCAATAGACAATTCATGAAATTAACTCTTATTAAATATTGCCAAAGGCATTGTGGTCAAGCAGAATAATTGTGGCTCACACAAATGGGAGATCACAATACTAATTGTAGTAGAGGGCAAATTATTCTGTGGACCCGGATTTACCTTGCAATGTGAATCCGAGTTCAAAATACACAATTTATATACTGAATGCTCATAATTCAAATTGTAAATATTCAGTATGTAACATTCAATATGTAAATTGTGATGGGTCCAAAGGTGGACCCAAGTCCATGGTATAACTATTGGTAACGGAGTTAGTAGTACCCAAAAAAAAAAAAAAAAAAAAAAAAAAAAAAAAAAAAAAAAAAAAAAAAAAAAAA
>NC_044926.1:8113698-8161591 GCF_003576645.1 Ipomoea triloba | reverse complement strand
AAAAAAAAAAAAAAAAAAAAAAAAAAAAAAAAAAAAACTCTTATTGAATACTCCGTATTATATTACTTTGTGTCTGTATGATGGAGTAACCTTGAAAAAAACACACACACTTTTGGACTTGTAGGCCCAGTATAAATAGGCTCAAGAAATGCGCAGCAAGAGTTGCTTACTAGGCATGGCCCATGACGTAGGCCCAAAATTGTTATATTATGCATAGCCCATAAGCAAAAATATTATTATTATTAAAAGGGAAGGAGAAACCAGGCTGAGCGACAAAAATAAAACAGTCTACACCGTCTTAAGAATGAGACGATCGCAAACAACTCTCAGTTGATCATTATACACAAGATTAATGCATCCGGGAAGGGGTAAAGGGGGTGTTTGGTTATTGGCTTATAAGCCAAATTTTAGCTTAGAGTTAATACCACAAATGATCCTCTGACTATTGGGCTAGTACTCCTTTTAGTCCTCAACTTTCAATTCGACCATAAATGGTCCTCTGACTTTTATTTTTGACCACAAATGGTCCTTTATTAAAATTTCTGTTAAGTATGTGTTAAATTTAGGGGTATTATCGTCAAATTGATATATAATGGTTATAAAATAAAAAATGTTTAGAATTTATCACCAACAAGCATAATTGAAACAATTAACAAATATAAATACTCTTAAATAAAAAGACAATACACCTTATTCTCGTAATTATGCGTACAAAATGAATATTTAATATTATAGCTATATATATGTTTTTAGTTTAACCAACAGATTAAAATGGCGGAATTTTTTTTTTTTTTCAAAATCCTTGCTCCCATCATTTTCATGGTTGTTCATACATGGCCGATTAATAGTTTCCACTCTTCATTAATCGATCAAACATTTTGTTTGGGACACAACTGAAGGTTGCCAGTTTGCCACCGTTGAATTAATATAATTAATCAAATACAAATTACGAACATTAATCATGAATTTTTATTTAATTTGTTCATTTATGTGATTTGTCACATCCATTTTGTTTTTATATTTATTAACTTAATGTTTATTAATGTTTGAAATTAATTATGTTGTCTTGTAATTCTCAAAAAGAAGTAATTATAATAGTATTAATCAATTTGACGATATTACCCATAGATTTAACACCTATTTAACAGAAATTTTAACAAGAGGACTATTTGTGGTTAAAAATGAAAGTCAGAGAACCATTTGTGGTCGAATTGAAAGTCGAGGACTAAAATGAGTACTAGCTCAATAGTCAGAGGACCATTTGTGGTATTAACTCTTTAGCTTATTTGACCAAGTTTAGCTTTTTGACCAACCAATAAGCTATTTTGAAGTGTTTGGTAAATGGTTTATTGGCATTGGCTTATTGGGCTAATAAGCTGAAAATTGAAAAGCTAATGAATGTAGCTTTTTGTATCAGCTGGTTGGGAACAATGGGTATATTGACTATTTTATCCTTTGAAATCAATGGGATTTACTTTTAAATGGGTGGTGTGTTTGTTATTTTATAATAATAATAATAATAATACCCTTAAATGTCATTTTACATTCAATCAGCTACTAGTAAACAGCTAATTACCAAACAGTTTTTTATAACCAGCTAATACAACCAGTTGGTGAAACCAATTAACGCAATCAGCCATCAACTACTAGCTAAACCAACCAGCTATCAGCTATAAGCTATCAGCTATAAGCTATCAGCCGTTTGCTAAACACCCCCAAAATATTATTGATTGTGATGAGTGATGACCCCAAATATAACAATCCTTATACCGTGGACCAGGGTCTATAGGGCACTGTGGACCCTGGTCTGAAACGACGTCGTTTAACTAAGTTAGTGGGGAGTTGACGCGCGATGGGCATCGTTCTGTCCGTCCAATTCTCGTTATGTGTAATTCTGTGTATTCTTATGTGTAATTCTGTGTATTCTATTCAGAGATTATGTGTATTCTAATATATAATCTGTACATTAATGATTTGAATGCCATGTCTCATGAAACATAAATGGTAATACTTAGGCTTATGATTATGTGTATTCTAATATATAATTCTGTACAGTAATGATTTGAATGGCATGTCTCATGGAACAGAAATGATAATACTTAGGCTTATGATTATGTGTATTATAGTATATAATTATATACATTATTGATTTCCAATACCATACACATAATCCGTGTAAAGAATACACAGATTGTCAAACAGAAAATTGTCACACATATACACATAACTGATCTTAGTGTTTACACTATTCTAATGGTTAACACACATAATTCATAACCATAATACACATAATTCATAACCATAATGTACATAAATGACAACACCAAATACACAAACACATCAGAACCCACGCATAACTCATCTTACACTACTCAAGTGATTAACATACGTAATTGAGATAAATGTACAGAAATTGTGACCAGAATGCACAGAATGTCAAAACAGGGTACACAGAATATCATTACAACATATACAGAACTCATCTTATAAGTTTAACGGTCGACGGGAAATGAAATTTAAAAAAAAAATTGTTAATTAAAAAGTTCAAAAAACGACGTCGTTTTGGATTGAGGTACACAATGTATTGTACACTCGGTCCACGATATAAATTGCCCAAATATAATTGTTTTAGTCACAATAAGAAAATAAGTTATTTTCCCTTTGAATTTACCTTTCAATATTGTTGACCAATAATTAGACGTGACTCAATTCGATCTGATGAAAGATCGGTTAGGTTATGTCGACCCAATTGAATTCAAAAACTCAATTTATTGAAACTTAGTCTACTAGTCATTCAAACGAAAATGATTGTGTGAACTATGTCCATAGCTACGTGGACTATAACAAAAATGATATCTTTAATATATTAAAATTATATTATTCGTGTACTGAATATATATTATATAAAATAATGTATTTTCAATACTTAAATAATATAATTTTTCCTTAATACAATGTACATTTTTAAAAATACCTTGACACGGTCATTAATGGCCGATCATGAAGAGTCATGGCCTAAACTAGTAATCTCCATTGCACTTTTGGAGGGGTGCAAGTCTAAGGTCAGCTTAAATGGGAGAACAATGTACAGTTTTAATATATTAAAATTAAATTATTTATATAATGAATGTACATCATTTGAGGGAATGGTCCACACAACTATGTGAACTATACTAACTTTATTACACATTTAAAAAATTTAAAGTTAGTTTCCGAATAGATGATTCGCTTGGTTAATAATGGTTGTTTTTGTTAATCATTTATACTGTATATTATAGTATGAATGAATAATAGGACTACGGACTACTATAAATAAAATGAGAGTGAGGCTAATATTTTTGTAAATAAGATTATTTTGTACAGTACAGTGTATATATATTGATGCCTGCTCCAATGTTTGATTTTACACGGATCGGAGGAGTTTACATTTGGAGATGAGAAGACGAGACGGGACAATAATTATGAATTTTGAAAGTCAAATTTGTTTGTCGCAATCTGGGCTTTAATTTCTTCAATTGCTAAAAGGCAAGGAACATGACATACAGTACAGGAGCTATATATGCATGCATGTTGTGCTTAATTGATCGGGTTTGAAGGAGTATTCAATTCCCATAATGTTTTCATACTGAGTCATATGTGGTAGTCTCCGAAACTGTTATTAACACATTCAATACTACCTACTATAGGTTTCCTCTTCGTGAAACGCAAAAATTTTAACCAACTACCCATTCAACCAAACTTGAATTGACAACCTATATATATGCCTGTCATCAACTATATCAATTATGCAACAATAATACTTACGCGCACTCTCACCTTTTTTTTTTTACTTATAATTAGCGGTTAATTTATTTTGATTAATTCAGAAAAAGTGAACTTTTATTCTTATTTTTTCATTTTCTTTTTTGCAATAAAATCAAAATATGTTGTGGGAATTTATTTGCGCCATGACTTTAAGAACGACACACCTATCATGGGAGCCAAATCAACGCTTGATTTGTGTCATGGTCGACTAGAGCCGTCCATAGTTGTCTGTCACGTTAGCCTTGTCAATAGATTTTTGATATGTGTCTCTTGTTCTAACTCTATAAATACTATACTCCACCTGCTTGAAGGAAAACCTAATTTCTTAATTAGACTTTAATTTAGCACATTTCTCGACCTAATTAGAGACTTTCGAGCTCATTTATAATTTGAAATTGCACTTGACTTTACTATCACAATCAATAATATCACATTGTATTACTTTACTTTATTATCTATCAATTATATCTCATAAATATTTCATAACTCGTAGATTCTATTAATCTATAAAACTTTGCACTGCTGCATGCATGTTACCTTAGCTTTTTGACATTGTAAAAATTTTCTTGTTATATACCTCTAACAATGTATTGTATTATAATTGTCAGAAGCTAAGAGAAATGTATGCATATATTGATCATTTATTAAACAAATATAATCGTGTTGGCTTCCCACACGACTATTCATTTTGAATGTATATGTATTATATTACTTATCCACATTGAATACTACTATTCAAGTTGGATTATTGACAGAACTATTGACCAAATATTGAGATGGCCTTTAGTTGGTAACTTTTGTGTTCTACTATTAGATTTGATATACTCATTATCATATGTATTACTTGTCTACTTTTACTATTATACTATTAGATTCAAATCTTTTACTAGTTATAAAATTCATTACTCTTCTCATCCTATACTTTTGAACAATGAAATTAAAAATAAAATGGTCATTGTTTATGTATTTAACAAGCAACTTATATATATATATTTCTATTCAAATGTGGCCGCGCCTTCCCGTGTGGCCGTGCGATTTACACCACTCAATGTTAAGAAATGCATCACTCAATGTTACGAAATGCACCACAATGAAAATGAATTTCTTAATATGAAATGCACCACTCAATGTTATTTGTGTGGTGCATTTCTTAATATTGAGTGGTGCATTTCTTAACATTGAGTGGTGTAAACCGCACGGCCGCACGAGAAGGCGCGGCCACACCTGAACATGACCCTATATATATATATATATATATATATATATATATAATAGAGATCAAATACATACAGTAATATGTTTCAGGTAAAAGAGAGGGTTTAATCTCAACCATTGATCTAATCAAAATCAACATCCCAGATTGAACACAGATTAAAAAAAATGCGGTGACAATTTAATTTTTGTGCATCTAGGTCGAATTTAAGGTGTGTGATTTTTGTGCTTAAGGTGCGTAGTTTCTGTGTTGTATGTTTAAGGTGCATCAGTTGTTGATACTTAATGTGCGTCAATCTAAAGTTTTAGGTGTGTGTGGTTTTCTTTCTTAAGGTGAGCCAGTCAAAAGCTTTAGGTGCGTTGTTTTCCTTCTTAAGGTGCACCATCTCTTATAGTTTGCTTCTTTAATTGAGGAAGCACTTTTTTTTTTTTTTTTTGGTTTTGCAGTTCCAAAACACAACCACTATCCTTTTCCAATCATGTTTCAACAATCACTTAATGGACATTGCCAAAGTAACACAAAAGAGAATTGAAGAGATGAGCACCAATAGTACATCTTGAGTTTATAACAACGCCTTTTTTTTTCTTTTTTTAAATTTTCATTTATTTGAGTCGTTGATCTAGATTTGATCAACGGCCCAGATCTAACCCCATCTTTTACTTGAGAGATCCTTCGCATCAGAACCCGTAGGGTCTAGTTCTCATGATCGAGAACCATGCTCCATGTAAGAATCTTGCATATCGATGAATCGATGATTTAGATTTGTGTCCAATAAGGTCCGGCTACCAAACAAAAAGACTTCTTCTACTTAAACATATTACCATTACCAAGTATTTGATTCCAATTACCATTCCGATTTCAATGTTTGAACCAAACGCCCTCAAAGAGTTTCTTTCACTTAAATCCATTACAATTACCTACTATTTGATTCTAATTACAATTCCAATTTTGAACCAAACGTACCTTGAATAAATCATAACTGACATATTATGACGAAATTAAAATGATACAATACATACTAGTATAACCTACAAGTACTATATACATAAATTAGTATATAGACGAGTTGGTTGAATAATTGGTTTGGTAATTATAAAGTTCTAAATTTCTTATTGGTATTTTTGGTTTGAGTTTGCCACGTATAGACAATCTAAATTAATTTATCTCATTGTGTTCCTTTATCACTTAAAATCATAACGTGGACTTCACTCTAAGCGCTTTAGGTATCCGTCGTGGATATTTAGTAAAGTAATGTATAAATACAATTATCTTGTACTTACGTTATACATACATACGTAGCTTCGTGGAAAGTACCTGGACGCTTCTTCTTTTGAATGTCAACTTCGCTAGGGATTAAAAGTCAGTTTGGTTGCCTCATAGGTCAATACTATTAAAGAAAAGGAAAAGATGAATTACAAAAGCATGATTCATTATAGTCAGGTTTATTTATCTTTTTATTTACGGAGTATTTTTTATAGGTGCATGTCCAATAGCAGTCTATAGAGTTTGGAATATTATAATTCACAAAATCATATCTATCCATCTTCTGTTATATGAACCTTGAGATTATGTGGGATTTCACCCCCCTCTACTATTACATTCTACTATTACATTTTAGGGTGTGTTTGGTAATCCAGAAAATGATTTCCGAAAATTATTTTCGGGTTTTTGGTGTTTGGCAACATCTAGAAAATATGGTCAACGGAATACATTTTTCGTTGACTACAGAAAATGAGCTCATTTTTCCGAAAAATGACTTTCGGACAAAGAATCTGAAAGTTATTTTCCGGAAACAAAAAATGGCTACGTGCGACGTTTTTTTTGTAATTTTTTTTTAATTTCTAATAAATATTATTAGTTTATATATTTTTATATTTTAAATAAAATAAAAAAATATATAATTATACATTTCTACTCATTTTTCAGAAAACGAACCAAACACTGACAGTTTTTCAGAGTACGTCCAAACACCGAAAATGAATTCATTTTCCCGAAAATGACTCATTTTTAGAAAATATTTTTCATAATTCATTTTCTTACTTTCCAAACTATCCCCTTAGTGTGGTAAGTTTTCTATGAAGTCAATCTAACTGATTAGTTAAAGAAACATCTTATTCATTTGAAATCAAGAGTCTAATGTAGTTGGTGGAAATAGACTATAATTACTTGTATTATTTGGTGTCGCTCATTGAATAATATGTAACTAAGAATGATACGATTAAAAACGTTACGAAGATATTATTATATTAGGGAAAATTATAATTTATGTTCATTCATAATATGTCAATTATCAATATGATTCTTGAATTGTTAGAGGTGTAAATGTTGCCCTTCAATTTTTAAAATGATACATGTATTGCCCCTTCCAGTCACGGACCTGGGTTTAAAACAATGTCGTTTTAAAATGGATATGGGACAATATATGTACTGTTTTAAAAATTGAAAAGCAACATTCACACCATTAATAATTTATAAATCACATGATAATTAACATATTATGGAGGGACATAAATTACAATTTTCCATTATATTATGAATTAGATTTGGACGGATGTTTATTTGCTTTCCCCTTGTGTCGGCCACACCATCTAAACCGGTCATCCACCTTCTTACTAAGTTCTTACCGACAACATTTTTGGCTCGACTGATTTCACATTATATATATGGTGTTGTCTTCAGGTCTCCATGCCTGTAGTAGGAGCCATCTTTGTCTTTATGGATAAGTCTGAAAGGCTGCTATTAGTGATGGTTGCTAGGATATGATTCTAAATATTTGACTCAATTGGTTCTTACATTCAACGTAGTGATTTTTTTTGTGGATATCATGTACTGATCTTACTACTTTATAGACTGATGTGTTACTGTGATTTACCCATTCACTATTCTGTCGGGTTGGGTGTAAGCAAGAGAATTTCGCTTTTGTAGGCAAGAATTTCAAAGACTTTTTTTTTTTAAGGTGGATTCTGGAGATTTTTTTATTTTTTCGGGTTATTGTTTAAGATCGAGACTTGCACAATAAGATGGGGTATTTTGTTTTAAGTATATAATATATTATTTATTAAGGTTCAAATGTAATCTATGGTATGATGAAATTAAGATTATGATGAACTCAAAAATTTTACCATTTAAACATTATTGAGGTTAAGATGAGTTAGTATCAAACATCCAAACTTGTGAATGCTTCAAATTAAATACGCTTTAGAGTGGCACCCGGTGTCCCGTTTACACTCCCACATGGATGATGGGAGTGGGTTCGAGCCTCAATGGAGGCAATTGTTGACTCTTTGTGCTTCAGTAGGTTGAGAAAGTAGCTATGAACAGATACTACATTGTAACAGAGTCAGTAATACTCAAAAAAAAAAAAAAAAACGCTTTAGTATTGTCATTCTTATTATTACAAATATGCTATTGTGACAATGCAAATGACAAATCCATAGACTTTTCTAAGTTTGGTAATGAGTGCCAATGTTGTTTCATGGAGCTCTCTAATGTGTATGAGTTTTAACTCCATTTCTTGTTTGCGATTTTTTTTTTAAATTGAGAAATTATTACTGAAAAAAATGTGTTCACTCCTTCAAGCAATTGTGTTTAGTCTTAATTTGCTGTAAAAGCAATTTTCTATTCAGATTTACTTCAAGAAAAGAAAGGATTGGACAATTATGCTAATTATGGGGTTTACCTTATTATAGATAAACCGCTTGACTTAATTAATAATATGGGTGCAATAACCGTGCAATGGTAATATTGATGACTTATAACATTTTCACACGAATATTATTAATTGATACGCTATGACATACAAAATAATTATTAAGATCAACTTGTGTTATAATAATAATAATAATAATGAAATAACTGTGACCAAAGTTTATATTATATGCCAAGGGGCATGAATTTGCAGAATATAATACAACCACTAACCAAATCATCCTAGTCAAAAACAGAAAATAAAAATGATTCATCAAATAAGTTCACATTGGCCAACCTTAAAATATTTTTAATTCAATTTATTGTATTGTTGTCGTATTCTATTATACTTTCCTAGTCTATATTTAGTAAAACATGTTATTAATCAATGTTTCTAGAAACATTGTCAGTTTTCATAAATGTCTCCTTTTAATTTTCAAAATATGTGGCCGTATAACATTTTTAGTTTTTTTTTTTTTAATAATGTTCTCTTCGTATTCTATATTTGACCTACACTGTAGCTTTTAATATAATTATTAATTAATTGAGAAAATTTAATTTTTGCTTTTTTATGGCATTTTCGAACAAGAAAATCAACCAAAATTAGATTAAAGGCGCTATGTATCATGTTAAAGAATTATGAGCCGAACTTTTTCTAAAGTAAAAAATTAAACTCATTGAACGTGTCTCATAGTGAGAATACAAAAATATTGTATAAAAAATTAATTCCGTATTTGAAAATAGAAAATTGTGCATGTTTAACCACTTAAAAATTTTTAAAGAAATTACAAATAGAGATAATAGCCAAATGGATCATTGGCAATTTCATAAATCTCAAATTGATCATCAATTATCAATTCATCTAAAATAGTCAATCAACTATGTAAACTTATACTCATTTTAGTTCTCTACTACTTGCATTAAAAATTAAATTTAGTAAATTTTTGTATAGTCTAGATACTATTTTTGGTGAATTTGTCATCGATGACTAATTTGAGATTTATAACATAATATATAGAGTATATTAAGTATTATCTTTTACAAATATATATCCCATTATTTTGTATTTTAAAAATATTGCATTTTTACGAATGATGTTACTACAGAAGTTTTACTTCGTATTACATATTAAAAAAAAAAATTAATCAGTTTGTTCCCAATAATTTTAAGTCTGAATGCTATGAGCTTAATCCCACCTCAGTGAATATCAACAATTATTGCGTGGATAGTGGATCATGGTCCGAAAATGATGATGTTTTGATTCGCGTAATTTTATTTCACGCAACCCGCTATAACATATATATTTTATAACTCATAATGTATGTACATTATTCTAACTTATAAAAGACATTATTTTGACTCATGAAATACATTATCTTATTCTAGAAGGTTCATTACTCTAACATAAAATACATTATTTTAACACATAAAATGCATTATTCTAACAAGTTAATTCCACCAAAATTTCCTTGTCTTTCATGACAATTTCAAATTTAATCCCAGACTATCGTTTTTGTCATTTAACCTCTCAAACTATTTTTTTTTTTGGACACTTTTAGTCCTTCTCATGATTTTTCCTATTTTTAGTAATGACATTTTGGTCTTTTAATATTTTTCTTTTTGTTAGTTTTTCGGCTTCAATTGGTTTAGGATTTTAGGTAACCGCTGATTTTTAGTAACCATATTTTTCAATCAGTTTTTAGTAAAGTCCTAAATCAATTAAACTGGTTGAAACCGGAAAAATAACAAAAGAAAATATGAAGAGACAAAAATACCCTTACTAAAAATAAGAAAAGTCATGAACTAAAAGTGTCCAAAAAATAATAGTGTGGGATGTTAAATAGCAAAAATAATAGTTTAGTACTAAACTTGAAAATGACATAAAAAACAATGGACATCTGGTTAAATTAACTCTTATTCTAACACATAATGTACATTATTCTAACATATAAAGTACATCATTCTAATATATAAATTACATTATTTTAACTCATAATATTCAGATTACACAATAATTTGTCAGTGAATATAATATTCATCTTGATATGCACATCTATCATTTTAAGTCAGATAAGGCAGTGATCGAGAAACTTTATTACAGCGTAATAAAAGTAGATACGAATATACGATCCAACTGAACTAGGTTAATATTAATGTTAATTTATCCGAGACAACTAATTACGATGTTACGGGTGTGGACACACGAAAAGCTATAGTTGGTAAATTATTATCCTGTCGGTTTTTCATTTTTAAAGACAGTCCAGAATCGTTAATACTTTAAACATATATTACACCAAATGTTTGGATATCTTAAATGATGTCTATCTCTTCTCCTTTTGAGTACTAAAATACTTTCTCTATTTGTTGCAGTAACAAAGAGTCAATACCCTACCATCGGGGTTCAATCCTGTGATCTTCCCTCAATACGAGTCAAAGATGTGCCATCTGAGCAAAAGGTGTTTCTGACATGTTTATCTTTCTAAAAAAGAAGAGGACAAGTATTGAAAAGGAAGATAATGACACTGCTATCCAAAAGAAAATTAAGAAAATTTAGAGAAATTCAAACCAAAAGTGGTATTTATTTAGACTATCATTTTTAGACAAAGTATATAGATCATACTAGCATTTTTACAATGTTGGAAACATTTATTTTAGTGACAATTGTAATCAATTTTTCCTATATTATCTTGCATTCATATACTTTGAATCACCGATTTAAATAAATAAATTCTACATTCAATTACCTATGCATAAACATCTCATATATAATCTTGCATTGATATATCTTAAAGTACTCATTTAAAAATAAATACGGAGTATTAGACATTATCTCATTCGTGTAACGTGCATGAAAAACTAGTGTATGTGTGTATATTAAAACCTTAAAATTGGTTATCAAACACCCCATAATCCAGGGTAAAATTTCAAATCTATTATTGGGCAGATGTTTAGAAGGTCAAATTCAGTATCTACTATTGAAGCATAGTGTTACTCTCTATATATGTAAATATAATGAAAAAAAGTTACATCTTCGTCACTGGCTATATATATATATATATATATATATATATATATATATATATATATAGCTTTTGACATAGTAAATATAAGAACTTAATTCTAACAATAATTGATATCAGCTAGAACACATAAAAGGATTGCACATTTAAAGACAGGTTGTGCTTGGAGAGATTGTTGGACGAAAATCTAGCATCCTACTAGTGAAATATGTGTAATAATAGTAAGTGTATTATCTTTTATCTTAACATCTATGACATCCCTCGATGATAATTGTTCAAGAACTCCATAAGCTACTCTATGCTATGGCATGGCAAGTACTAGATTACAACTTGCATATAACACCTACATTATTTAACTTATTCCGACTAACAACCAATAAGAAACTTTTAGTAAAACTACTATTAATTACAATATTACTCATTAATACTTTATAATAATCATATATTCATATGTAACAAAGAAATAATTATACAGATATGAACAGTCCAAATAAGGCCAGCCAACAAAATCTCATTGCAATTATCCACATGCATGCATACATGTTGAACAACAATAACTAATATGGAACTGGACAAAGAAATACTTGCATTATTACTGTTTAATTAAGAAGACCTATGTCATCAATTTTATAATTTTATAACGAGATCTTTGGTTTAAAGTTGACCAAGTAAACTAACTATATATATTATTATATCCACTAACGACCTTTCATTTAGATATATGCATGAAATATTGACTAGGGTTAGGAACAAATGACTTGAGGTCAATGAAATATAATTTCTTAGCTTGTTCCAAAGGAATCAATCTACAACTAACCTAATATGCAGATGCACATTCTTTACCTACCTATTCTATTTTCATTTTCCTTTTCCTTGATGTCATGAGTCATACAATATTATATAATTACGATAATCATTTGTTTTTTTTTTTAAATAAAGATTAAATGTATAGTCTCACTAATAATTTAAATGTTTCATTCAGATTTAGCATACCTATTTTTCAATTATATCAAATATTTAATATTAAAGTTGTCAAATTTACCTTATCATGTCGCCTTAATCATAATGAACGGTGCAATATAGTGGGTGGTTGGATGCGAATTTTGAAAGGTATTTATATTGCATTTTATTTATTTTTTAAATAGTGAGCTTTGCCAATTTTTTTCCTAGGGTCACACTTTTATGTGAGACCGTCTCACGGATTCTTATGCGTGAGACAGGTCGGGTCGGGTCAAAGCAACATGCAAATGTCATACTTATATGATCAAATATAATACTAGTCAAGAATACAATTTTTGTTACTTATAAGAGAACAAGTAATACATTTTTATAATAAGTAATGTTGACAAGTGCCCCTTACTTATAAAGGAAAATATAATACTTTTAAATCGAAATGTAAAAGTATTGTATTTTCCCTTAAAAGTATTACATTTACCTTGATAAGTAACAAAAATTTTATTCCTGATTAGTATTACATTTGATCATATAAGTATGACATTTGTGCATATACGTATTACATTTGCATCTTGACCCGATCCGACCCACAGTGAGACGGTCTCACACAAGTTTTTGCCTTTTTCCTAACCTTAAACTTTTAGGGTCACAGTTGTGTGAGACCATCTCATGGATCTTTATTCGTGAGATGAGTCGGGTTGGGTTAAATTAGCATGCAAATGCCATACTTATATATATGCTCAAATGTCACTTATAAGAAAAATATAATACTTTTGAAGAAAAATGTATAGTAATAATTTTGCTGACGTAAAAGTATTATATTTTCCATAAAAAATATTACATTTTCCATCATAAGTAATGTTTCCCTTACTTATAAGGAAAAATATAATACTTTTGAGGAAAAAACGTAATACTTTTAAATCGAAATGTAAAAGTGTTACATTTTCCCTTAAAAGTATTACATTTACCATTATAAGTAACAAAAATTTTATTCTGGATTATTATTACATTTGAGCATATAAGTATGACATTTGTGTGTATAACTGTATAAGTATGACATTTTTGCATTGACGCAACCTGGCCCGTCTCACACAAGTTTTTGCCAAACTTTTATTGCTCTGGGATATAATTGTTGGTATTATATATCCAAGTTTCACGTTGGTCATATATATAAAAACTTGCAACCACCCTAAATTGAGGCAAATTATTGTGTGGACCACAGTTCAAAACGACGTTGCTAAATTTTATGAGTTAGAATAATATATATTATGTGTTAGAATAATGAAACTTTTGGGGTAAGATAATGTACATATGAGCTAGAATAATGAAACTTCTGGGGTAAGATAATGTTCGTTATGTGTTATAATAATGTATTTTATGAGTTATAAAAACGTATATTGCAGCTGGTCGCGTGAAACAAAAATAAAATAAAATAACGCGAAATGATGTCGTTTTTGAACAGTGTTATTACTAAATTCATGATTGGTATAACTTTTAAAAGGGTTAATTCTCTATTTTCTCTCTCAACTATTTATATTTGTCCAAGTACGGAGTGTATATTTATCAGTAGGCTTTAAAAGTTATTTATTTGGATCCTCTTAATTACTATTAATTATGTTCCCAACTTGGTCATCTGTAAAGAAAATTGACGGTTAAAATTGAAGGTGAAAATGAAATTTGAAATGTCGATGGATGATTTTGTGAATTATTTAAATAGTTAATGTACCTATTTCGAAATTAACTAGTTACTTTTTCTTTTTTTTTTAATCTTACATAAAGTTTTGAACTATAGAAAGGGGAAAAAATCACATCATATGTGATCAAGCAGTAATTTTTTTTTTTCCAAATTTGTTATCACAAGTTCTTCATTTTGTACACTTAGAACTAGATGTTCATATTATCTTAATTAAAACTCAAAATTTAAATTTTTGGTAAAGGAATGCTAGATACTCTCCTATTTAATTTCCCTCTAATCCATCTCTCATGACGTGACATTATTTAGGGTGTGTTTGGTTTGCACATGAGAGTCAGAATCAGAATGAGAATCAAATACTTGAAAATGGTAATAGATACGCTTCTGGTAAAAGTATTTTGCATGTTTGGTAGTATGGTGGAATTATATTGGAATGATTACCAATATTGATGTTTGGGCATGTATGACCCTATAATGTGAATAAAAATTTTAAAAATACAAAAACTAACAATAAAAAATAAGGCAATTGATCCTAATATAATGACATCCAAAGCACCAATATGAACAAACAAAAAAATCAAAACAAAAATCTAAAAGCACTAATCCAAACTTAAAAATCATATTACCAATATGTTGGAATGATACTTTTTTTAATTAGGGATTTAGGGAATGTGGTTTTTAATTGAAGAGGTAATCAAATCCATAGTTGTGTTTTTAAAAGTTATCAACCAAACACTAACCATGATTTTGATTCTAATTTCTTGTGTAAACCCATGAACCAAACACACCCTAAGTTCTTTATCCTAACCTCTATGACATCCTTAACTTAAAATAATTCTCTCCGTCTCATTTTATGTGTTTGGTTAACGAGACTCAACTGGAATTATTTTTAGTTCAGTTTATTATAATATTAAGTTTAATATTAGTATATAAAATTTATATATTAAGAAATTATA
This sequence comes from Ipomoea triloba, assembly GCF_003576645.1. Classification (NCBI taxonomy): domain Eukaryota; kingdom Viridiplantae; phylum Streptophyta; class Magnoliopsida; order Solanales; family Convolvulaceae; genus Ipomoea; species Ipomoea triloba. The sequence goes on along the minus strand of NC_044926.1, from coordinate 8,146,264 downwards.
TTAAAGGTACTATTAAACACACAAAAAATTAATTTAAAAAATACTAAAAAATAAGTAAAAAAAGAAAAAAAATTAGTTTAACCGGTTAAAATAATAAACATGAGAGGTAAAGTTAGCCAAAGATAAAGTTGATATCACTTTAAGATAATGGTTCTAAGCACTCCATAATCCACCCTATACTATGGCAAATACTAGATTACAACTTGCATACAACACATTTAACTTATTCGGACTAACAACCGATAAGAAACTTTTGGTAAAATTATTATTAATTACAATATTATTTATTAATACTTTATAATCATATGTAACATTTCTTATACAGATATACATATGAACAGTCCAAATAAGGCTAGCCGAAATCTCATTGCAATTATCCACATGCATGTTGAACAACAATAATATATACTCTAAATAATATGGAAATGGACAAAGAAATACTTGCACTATTAATGTTTAATTAAGAAGACCCATGTCATCAATTTTATAATTTTATATCAAAATCTTTGGTTTAAAGTTGACAAGTAAACTAACTATATATTATACAATTATATTATGGACCATGGTTCATCTTGCATTGTGAACCATGATATAAAAATTATGTACCTTCACTAAACACATTCTGTACCTACAATTAATAGTTTTTGTATATGTAAACAAATAACTTGATAATTGTTGACATATAATATGATAGCTACATGTACATAAACTGTCAACTGCAGGTACAAAATGTGTCTTTTTTGGATCAGGATCTACAATGCAAGGTAGAACCTAGTCCATGGTATAATTTGCCTATATTATATCCACTAATATATTATTATTTGAATTGTCTATAACAACCTTTCAATATTTCAATTGCGTGATATTATTATTATTATTATTATTATTATTATTATTATTATTATTATTGTGGTGCCTAATTAACAATCGCATGATTAAGAGTTTAAGACTTTGAAGCATAATTTAATGATAAATTACCTTTTTTGTTTTGTTTTGTTTTGTTTTGTTTTGTTTTGTTTTAAGAAGAGAGAATCTTTGATCCAATTTTGAATGATCCGATCTACAATTTTTATATCCGCTAACAACCTTATATTTAGATTTAGGGCTTAATTACGGACAAAATATTGACTAGGGTTAGGAGGAAATGGACTTGAGGTCAATGCTAATACTTCTTTTGCGCACAAAAAGAAAAATTTCTTTGCTCTTAGGGCCCTTGCACTCCGGCCGAGCAAGATAGTGGAAAGACTTGGTGCCACCACATTGGGTGAAACTCACATATTGCGGCTCTTAAGGTTCAATTTTATATCATTCTTTTATAATTTTATCATCTAAGAATCTACTGAGCTATTGTAAGGTATGTTAATTAATTTCTTATTCCAAAGGAATATAATCAGTCTAGAACACCTACGCATATAATTAATAATTAATATACACAATTACACACTAGTTTAACTACCTATTCTATTTTTTTTCTTGATATGACGTGTAATACAATTATAATTATAATCGATTATTTGTTTTGAGTTTGAATTTAATATAGTGGCAACATGATTAGTTTTGAATTTAAATTCCCATGCCTCCCAAGATTAAGAATATGTTCACATGTTTAGTCTATTACAAAATATTTGGCCAAAGATGTGGGCAAATTATATCGTGGACAAGGCAGATCAGGTACATAAAAATAATACTGTTAGTATATATAAAAATTTAGGTACATAAAAAATAATATTATAGGTATATAAAAATGATAGTGAATCTATATACCTATCATAGTGAATTTATATACTTTTTGTAATTTTTATAAACCAAGTCTATGCACATAAAGTAATTATTTTATGTTTGTGTAGATTTATTTTGAAAAAAAAAACTAATATAAGTGTCATTTAAAAGATCTCAGTTATAACTCACACGCACATTAATTTTATTTGTACAAAAAAATGAGAAAAAAAAGACTAATAAATTCTAATTTTAGTCATCTACTATAATAACAATGCATTTTAGTCATACTTTTTAAATTTTGTTGCAATACTCGCTCGCTTTGAAAAATGAGTCATACTTCCATAGTATCAAATTTATAATTCAGTGACTATTTTCTATATATTCCAAAAATTCCAACTTAATTTCAAAAGTGGGTCCCACTTTCAAATTATATTAAACATTTTATTATCTTTCCTCAACAAATATGATTTTCTCTTCACAATTCTTCTTTTTATATCAATATATAAATTAAATTTAAATATTAAAATAAAAAATGAAATTTCAAAATACGTAATATTATTATTTTAAAATTTAAAAATTTTGCATTATATATATAATTGAAAAGAAATTATATTATTACGTAAAACTTTTTATACTAAAATTGAAATTTGTTTAAAATTAAAAGAGAAAAAGGAGGTAGAATTTTTGGTAAAGCTACTTGGATAAAAAAAAATTGGTCAATTGATGTGATAATAATTTTTTTTATTCACCAGTTGTAATGAATTAGTCAACATTATCACACGTTGAAAAAAAAAATACTTATATTATCATGTTGGAAAATGAAAGATTTGTGTAAAATTTTTTGGTCTACCTTGTAGTAGCATGATCACTTAGTGCTCATGTTTCAAACATGTAAGATGTTGAAGTCCAATTGTGTTCAAGCTAAATTTTTGCTCAAGCCAAATTTTGATCATTAAATAATCGTTCGATGAACAATTAAGTGTTTGTTGAGTATTTGAATATAGGTCAAGAACAAGTAATATATAAATTTTTATAAATAATATAATATTGTACCCACGATATACTGAATTATATGTTTTATTTTGTATTAAATTTTCAATATTAGTATGTGTTCACAAACACGACAACATATAAAATCAATTAAAACTATTAATAAATATAAAATATAAAAAATGATCACTAAATATAAAAATTCGAGACATTGCTTGGGTAAAATTATAGTCTAATGATAAGGTTTTTTTTTTTTTTTTTTTTTTTTTTTTTTGGTTTTACAGAACAATATAATGTCAGATCCAAATTAGACCACTCCATCGCCAATCAATGTATTAAGAAAAGAAAACCGTCACGTGATCCATTTGATTCCTGGATACAAGTCACATGCATTACACCCAAATTAAAAATACCTCCAAGGAAGTATGGCAATTTGGATTAAATATTCAACCAAGTTGAAAACCCAAAACACTATTACTAAAACAAAAATCAGAAATCCAGAGAATATTGAAGTAATATTATGATTGGTAGGGGTTTACTCAGATTAGAGATGAAAATGTGTCGGGTGGGTTAAGAAGGACTACATACACCACTTAACATGTCTTATATTTTCTCTACTCACCCCATTCTCGACCAACATCGGTGAGATTTTTCAAAACCTATCACTGTCCAATCCACTAATTTTTTAAGACACACTCCGATCCACCATCCTATCACTCAAAAAATTCGATCTATGTAGGGTGGCTTCAGGCATATATCTGCGAGATGGATTAAAATTATCATCTCTAAGCTAGATACACATTTGGATAATAGTTATGAATTTTGTAGTGACTCAAAAAAATAATATAATCGGGAAACTTGGTAAATATGTAAAATTCCCTGTAATATTGGATGTATATTCTATTTGGGTAATTGCTGAGCAATTCACGTTGAAAAGTTTGAGACTTGAGGTGCAGATGTCAGATGGTTGGTATATTTTGTCATCTTCCACTTATAGGGACTTGCAATAAAATATTACTCCGTCTTCTCTTTTTTACACTGTGGGACCACAATAATTTAGTTATTATTATATAGTTACAATACATAAGAGAGTAATAATATTTGATGATTATATAAGAAATAATTTCTTTTACCATTCTAACTGATGCAAAATTGCAAACTCAAGTCATGCACGGTTAGATCATATCATTCTTTGAGAAAATTACTGTTTTATCGATGAATTTGCACTCAAAACGTTACCTAATAACAACTATATAAAATAATTTTGATAAATTATATGATTCAATTTCGTTAAAAAGTTATATCAAATAAGATGTTAGTCAATTTTGAATTGACTTTTTAATGAAAAGTAGAATATGAATCTCTAACAACATAACAAAATATATATTATCAGTATATCAGAGGTTGCTAATTAATAATTTACCCTTATCATTAGAGTTAATTCCAACAATAATCCTCTGACTATGTTGATTTTCTAAAATTAGTCCCCGACTTTTAATTTGGACAATTTAGGTCCATTGACTTTCAAATTCTATCCAATGCTGATCCTTTCGTTAAATTTTGGTTAAGTTGAGGTCAAATGAAGGGGTAAAATTATCCGTTCACATGTTTATGTATTATTACTCGTATTTCTCTTGTCCTATATGCTGTATATATGAATATAATCTCAGCCGAAGTCTCAATCGAAGCCCTATAATCCCAGTCGATGTCTCTTCGGCTGATATTATATTCATATATATAGCGTATAGGACAGGAGAAATACGAGTATATAAGTGAACGGACAATTTTACCCCTTCATTTGACCTCAACTTAACCAAAATTTGACGAAAGAACCAACATTGGAAAGAATTTGAAAGTCAAAGGACCTAAATTGTTCAAATTAAAAGTCGGGGACTAATTTTGAAAAATCAACATAGTCGGAGGACTATTGCTGGAATTAACTCTTTATCATTATTATTATACAAGGACATTTTAATCTTTATTTACTTCTTTCCCTTCCAATCTCCAACTATTTTATTCCTCTATACAGAATAATGTCTTAATTTGAATTTCACCTTATTTTTTCCAATCAAAGGCCTCCAACCCGTCAGTTGAATAGAATCTTCACCAGCCTAGTTAAAACTTTTTTTTCCCATATAACCATCTAAAAGACGTGAAATATTTTTAATTCGTTTATACTATAGATCAATGTTTTCATGGTATATCGTATAGGTTTGACTAAAGAACATTATTTTTTTTGTAGAAGAAAATAGAAGAAAACGTGGAACGCGGCAATGCGCGTAGAGGGCCTTCCATTTCCATGCAATCGGCCTGGTGGTGGGAGAGTCCAACTATCCCGTACGCATGAGATCATATTACCCGTTCCCCGGTCAACCTGCCAGCTACTACTTCAACTCCAACTTCAAATACAGCGGCTTTCGTTTTTTCTTCCGCAATTCGCGTCTCTCTCTTTATATATATACACCACCTATCACCCTTCACACAAAACCAACCCTCTTTCTAGAACGCTTTCATGATTTACAAGAAAGACGAAGAACAAAAAAGTTGTTGATAGATATTTATTGTTTTGTTTGTTCTGTTCATTATATTCTTTCTTTGGTTTCTTGATTTTTTGGTTGTTTAAAAGAGGAAAGGGAAATGTCGAGCTCTGATCAGCAGAGTTACAAGCACCAGCACCACCACTCTGACACGGAGGTGATGGTGGTGGGGATTGATAAGAGGAAGTCGTACAGCGGGCCGTTGAGCGGGCCGTTGAATAAACGGAGCGGGAAGAAGAGCGCCCGGTTTAACCTCCCCGGGGATTCTTCGTCTGAGCTAGGGAGCCCGTCGCCCAGGTCGGCCAATGACGACGCTTACGTGGAGATTACGCTGGACGTGCGCGAGGACTCCGTGGCGGTGCACAGCGTCAAGACCGCGGCCGGGGCCGACGTGGAGGACCCCGAGCTCGCCCTGCTGGCCCGAGGCCTGGAGAAGAAGACCACCCTCGGGTCCTCCCTGGTCAGAAACGCCTCGTCGCGAATACGCCAAGTGTCGCAGGAGCTTAAGCGGATCGTGCGGTCCCATCCCAGCGGGAGAATTGACCGGAATAAGTCCGCCGCTGCTCAGGCGCTTAAAGGACTCAAGTTCATCAGCAAGACCGACGGGTCCTCCGGCTGGGCCGCCGTCGAGAAGCGCTTCGATCAGCTCACCACCTCCTCCAACGGCCTCCTCCCTCGCGCAAAGTTCGGGGAATGCATAGGTAAATAATAAATAAATACATAAACATATCGTCGGTCGATTCATTCAACAAAACCTCTGAAATCCTCTGATATTCCTGACAAATTTATGTTCAGGTATGAACAACTCTAAGGATTTCGCCGGCGAGTTATTTGATGCTCTGGCTCGGAGGAGAAACATAACCTCTGATTCCATCAACAAACAACAGCTCCAAGAATTCTGGGACCAAATTGCCGACCAAAGTTTCGATTCTCGTCTCCAAACCTTCTTTGATATGTAAGATTACTTATAATTCTCAAGAAACTAACCTTAGTGTTTTTTTTTTCGAGAAAGTTTAATTAATCTGAGGACATGAAAATGCAGGGTTGATAAAGATGCAGATGGTTTCATCAATGAAGAAGAAGTCAGAGAGGTATAGTATAAAAGTCTTCCATTTATTGTTTAGTATTTATATATTATTTTTATTTTTCTGGCACTGATGATTTTTCACGGTGCAGATCATAAGCCTAAGTGCTTCAGCAAACAAGCTGTCAAATATCCAGAAACAAGCGGATGAATACGCGGCCATGATTATGGAAGAACTGGATCCCAGCAACCTAGGATACATCAAGGTCCTAAATCCTAATCAAATCTTAATGTTATTATGTCTGAATTAAGCATGTGTTCCATCTTAACTAAAAACTTAAGCTGATAGTTGGATTGTACATTTATGTTTATATACTAATTACTAATTAGTAATATAATTGACATTATTATATATGACAGATTGAGAACTTGGAGATGCTGTTACTGCAAGCTCCGAACCAATCAGTGAGGGGGCATGACAGCAAGAACTTGAGCCAAATGCTAAGCCAGAAGCTGAGGCCGACGGTGGAGCCGAACCCTTTGGTCAGATGGTTCAAGCATTTCAACTACTTCTTGATAGATAACTGGCAGAGAATTTGGGTGCTTTTGCTGTGGATTGGAGCCATGGCTGGGCTGTTTGCCTGGAAATATGTTCAGTATAAGAACAGGGCTGCATATGATGTTATGGGCGTCTGTGTTTGTTTGGCCAAAGGTGCTGCAGAAACACTGAAGCTCAACATGGCCATAATCCTGTTACCAGTCTGCAGAAACACCATCACCTGGCTCAGGAACAAGACCAAGTTAGGCGTCGCGGTCCCTTTTGATGACAACCTTAATTTTCACAAAGTATGTGGAAATTTTATTATCAGCTTAGGCTTTAGTTGAGATGAAACACATGCTTTAATTTTGTTTATCTGATCTGTGACAATATGTTTGGTTAGGTGGTTGCGGTGGGTGTGGCGATTGGGGTGGGAATACACGCGATAGCTCACTTGACGTGTGATTTTCCCAGGCTGTTACACGCGAGCCCTAAGAAGTATGCTCCAATGGTGCAATTTTTCGGGGAGCAACCCGAGAGCTATTGGCATTTTGTGAAGGGGTGGGAAGGGGTGACTGGGATTATAATGGTGGTGTTGATGGCCATAGCTTTCACATTAGCAAGTCCATGGTTTAGAAGGGGCAGGGTTAGCTTGCCAAGACCCTTTAACAAGCTTACTGGTTTCAATGCCTTCTGGTATTCCCACCACCTCTTTGTTATTGTCTATACCCTCCTCATCATCCATGGTATCAAGCTCTATTTGACCCACAAATGGTACAAGAAAACGGTCAGTATATATCCTTAAAAACTTTTTTTTTTTTTACAAACATTTTTGTCAGAATTTTTTGTTGATGATGAAGTTGTAATGTAATGACAGACATGGATGTACTTGGCTGTTCCCATGGTAATTTATGCTTGTGAAAGACTGCTCAGAGCATTCAGATCTAGCATTAAGCCTGTCAAGATTCTTAAGGTAAATTGATTATTTCAGAAATTATTATTGGTTTCAAGAATAGAATGACGTTATTGACAATTTCTTGTATTTTCTTGAAGGTGGCAGTCTATCCTGGAAATGTTTTGTCTCTTCATATGTCAAAGCCACAGGGGTTTAGATACAGAAGTGGTCAATACATGTTTGTCAACTGTGCTGCAGTTTCTCCCTTTGAATGGTAAAAAAACATTATTGTTTTGGTCACTAATTTCTAATTTTCCCATTCGGCCTGTCTCCACTAGTTCTTCCTTGTTTGAATTTTCCTTAATGTTTTTGCTGACCAATGTTCACATTACAGGCATCCTTTCTCAATTACCTCTGCCCCCAGAGATGACTATGTCAGCGTTCACATTAGAACCCTTGGTGATTGGACCAGGCAACTCAAAACTGTTTTTTCTGAGGTAAATTTTGTACCCAAACAACCTTTGTAATCACAATCATGAGACAGAATTAGCAAAAATTAGCATGTTGATGTCTTGTTAATCATAGTAGTGTGTCTCTGTTTGTATGTTTAGGTTTGTCAGCCTCCACCTAATGGCAGAAGTGGACTCTTGAGAGCTGATTACCTGCAAGGAGAGAACAACCCAAAGTAAGTCACTTTCCAATTCTTCACACCATACATTGTAGATGCATGTATGACAAACATGTAGTGTTCCATATCTTAGAATTTAAAATTGGACTCACGATCATATGACCTCCCACATAAGAGAATCACTACATGCCATTTGAACACAAGGTGATTGGCAAACTCTAATGTTGTTAATTATATTGTGATGATGACTACAGTTTCCCAAAGGTGTTGATTGATGGGCCATACGGAGCACCAGCACAAGACTACAAGAAATACGAGGTGGTCCTGCTGGTAGGGTTGGGGATTGGAGCCACGCCCATGATCAGCATCGTGAAGGACATCGTGAACAACATGATGGCGGTGGAGGAAGAAGAGAGCGGCGTGGAGAGCGGCAACGGCGGAGTTTCCAACAACGGCGGCGCCACCAAGAACTTCAAGACCAAAAAGGCCTACTTCTATTGGGTTACGAGGGAGCAAGGGTCATTTGATTGGTTCAAGGGGATTATGAACGAAGTTGCGGAGATGGATAATAGGGGCGTTATAGAGATGCATAATTATTGCACCAGCGTTTATGAAGAGGGAGACGCTCGTTCTGCTCTTATCACCATGTTGCAGTCCCTCCACCACGCCAAGAACGGCGTCGACATTGTTTCCGGCACCCGCGTTAAGTCCCATTTCGCTAAGCCCAATTGGCGTAACGTCTACAAACGCATCGCTCTCAACCACACCGATAGCAAAGTTGGTGAGTGCAACTTAACCATTTTCTTCATTTCTCACCTAGCTAGCCTTCCTTGAAAGTAACAGCCACTATAGGTAGTGGATGCTAGCTAGCTGCACTTCATATATATCTACTCTATCTTAAACTATATTCAAAAAAAAAAATAAAAAATTGCACACTAGATAGTTCCAAAAATAGGGTTGGGATGGAGTATATTTCTTGTTCCCACCCTACCCCTAAAGTCTTACCATATCTCCCTCGTGAAAAATAATTCTTTTCAGTCTTTATCGGGATAGGATTCATTGGGCATATTGTTGTCTCCACTTACTATTATCTTAGAGTGTTACGCAACTGAAATTTATGATAAATATCTTAATAGCTTCTAGGGTTTCAAAAATGTTTATACACATATATACATAATAATAGGGGTATATATAGAGCCAATTTCATATCTATCGCACGTTGTGATTGAATAATAGGGCTCATAGCTATTAAATTATATTATGATGACTAGCTAATTATATTATATATTAAACTACATTATCATGATGACTAAGTGTGGGTTTACCTTTGTGTTTTGCAGGGGTTTTCTATTGTGGGGCACCAGCACTAACAACAGAGCTAAGACAACTAGCCTTGGATTTTTCACGCAAGACATCCACCAAATTTGACTTCCACAAAGAAAACTTTTGACCTTAATTGGGACACCATTCATCATCATCATCACACAACCAAACATTATCCAAGACAACTTGGTCCAAATACTAGAATGCATATATACATGCATCTACAACTGCTACTACTCCCTGTCTCTCTTTGTACAGAGATTTTTGCTGATTAAATTGGTATCTTGTCCGTAATAATACGTTATTAATTAATAAGTTTGAATCTAGCTATACGAATATTTCAACAATGGTTTGCCCATCATCATGAGAGCAAAAAGCTGGTGGAATCAAGGACCACCCACTACCAAGGTGATGTTACATTATTAGAATATTAAATAATTAGTTAAAGTGTTCAATAAGATTAGATCGTGAAGGTGTCACAGTGACGTCGGTTAGAGATAGTTGTCATTTTTTCATTATAGAGAATTTTAGAAATATCCTCTTAATTATCTGCAGCTAATTTATCTGCAGACATATACATACATGTATTGTGTTTGGCATCTACCTGTACTGTGTGTATATATATATCACCAGTTTTGTGTTTAGATTCAGTTTCATGATCAATGTAATATCAATATGTCTTCTCTGGTGCATATATTCCGTGAACAAAACACTGTTGCGGATTACTTAGCAAAGCATGGGTGCAATTCTAGAGAGATCATGACCCTTTTTGTTTCACCCCATCCCGGATGCATTAACTTTGTGTATAACGATCAACTAGGGGCTGTTTGCGATCGTCTCATTCTTGAGACGGTGTAGGCTGTTTTGTTTATGAGACTCAGCCTGGGTTTCCCCCTCCATATTGTATTGCAAAAAAAAAAAATGTAATATCAATATATGAATAATATAGAACAAGATTTAAGTTCAAATAGCTGTCATATAGAATATACCACAGCAATCTGTTTAACTTAGCTTTTCTCTCAAGTTTTGATATGAAATTTTTGGTCTGGTCATTTTTTGGAACCAATTCTAAGATTATGTGAAAAGGCCAAATCTAAGCAACCTAATTAACGTGCACCACGAAGGCTTGCATCAAATCAAGGATATTCTACTCGCTCTCAACTTTTTGGGATTTAAGCTTTAGAGTTTCAATTTGTTAGTGTTAATACGAATGTTATCGTAAATATGAAATCATAGGTTGAAATAAAGCTTATATAATGGGATGAAAGGTAATGCATTAGTAATATTATTGAAGAAGAAAAGGTTTTGAGTAACTTGGAGCTCTTAGAGCTATGTAACAATATTCAAATGATTACGAATGAAATGACTCTAATTGTCATCTCTTCTCATACATGTTTTCTACCATCTTCTTTGATATAGCATCAATAATATAATGTAAAATTCACCGAGTAAAACTAACTCTAAACCTCGGAGGCTCATTGGACCCTCCATGCATGTTTTGTGTTTTGTCTGCCCTTTTCTAGTGGAATTAGGTGGTCTAGCTTGTTGAGTAAATGATAAGGCCATGTCAACAATTTGAATGGAATGTGGCCTGATTGCTTCAATTCGATTTTCAAAATGGTAACAATGAAGAAAAAAAATAATAGAGCAATGTTCTTAGCTCTTCAAATTTGAATCAACAAGGACTTTTTTTTTTTTTCCTTTTTATATCTAAATATCCTCACAAATGGTGTCAATGTTAATGTAAATATGAATGCTATGATCGTAACATGAAATTATAAGTTGAATTAAAGCTTACTTAATGTGATGAAAAGCAATGTAATAGTAATATTGAAGAAGAAAAGGTTTTGAGTAGCTTAAAATTCTCAAAACTAATAATAATGAAAACATATTCAAATTGTTTTCCGCTCGTCAGGTTACAAAAGTAGTATTTATACTAGTTATTTTAGAGTTACAATTTTCAAATGATTATGAATGAAATAACTATGCATGTCAAATCTTCTCATCCTCGATATAACATTAGCACAAAATCTGTTGAGCACAATTAACTCTGCTATCATTATGATCGTTTTTTTTTTTTTTAAATGTTGGTTTATATGAACTCCTAGTATAGGTTGATCACCAAGCTGGTAGGGGAATCAAGTGGTAATTCCCCTTACACATGTAATTGCAAACCAAAACCTCCTTTGACCATCCGTTATATGATGGACCATCTACAATGTCACAAAAATGGCGCTGTTTCATTAAGTAAGAGAAACGAATATCGTAAGTTTTAACGGAGCTCTGTAAATAATACTACAGTTCATCTCAAAAGATACTACCTCACATTTATTTTTAGATTATCAAATGAAACTGTAGTTGTGTTGAAAGGAAACTACAGTGTATATAAAATGAAACTGAATAACAGTTTCACATTTTTTAGTGTATATTGCCCAATGAAACTGTAGTTAAAAGAAAACTGCAGTGTATTATAAAAGAAACTGTAGTTGTGTTGAAAGGAAACTGAATAACAGTTTCACATATTTGAATGTATAATATCGAATGAAACCCCAGTTATATCGAAAAGGAACTGCAGTTGTGTTGAAAGGGAACTGCAGTGTATATAAACTGAAAGTTAACGGCGCGAAACAGGAGACGTTTCATCCGTTTGTTTTCATTAATTAAAACGACACCGTTTTGGTGCATGCACACAGTAAAATTTGTGTCCTTTGACATATTAACCCAAATCCAAGTCTTATAGCAACAAGGTCAGCCCATATCTGCCCAAACGAGTTGGGTCCAAATCAAGCTTCAACTTAACCCACCTATTTGACACAATCATTATTGCATGGATCATGGTCCTAAAACATAGTATAAAGTACATTATTTTAACTTATAAAATGTATTATTCTAACATATAAGGTATATTATTTTAACTCATGAAATACATTATTCTAACATATGAAGTACATTTTTTAACTCATAAAATACATTATCTTCAAAAATTTCATTATTCTAATACAAAGTACATTATACATTATGCTAACTTATAAAATACATTATTAATATAACACATAAATACATTATTCTAATTCATAAGCGCTTAACAAATGAACATAAACAATATTTTTAAAAAACTTAACAAACAAACAAACATTTCAAAAATCTTTAAAAACGAACACAAACAACCTCAGTTCGTTCATGTTCGATTTGTTAACAATCTATCTATAAATAATGTAAGGTGAACTTTGATCATTGTATAATTTGCCATACTAGTAAATGCCATAGTTATTTATTTTCTCTTCAAGTTTGTGGAATGTAGTTACTTATTTCTTTTTAGTTACATCTTTCTTTTTTCTTCAAGTTTATGGACTGAGGTTATGCCATCAGGCCTCATCCACTGCATCAACAAACAGCCCATTTTGGATAAACATAGCACTGATAAGATCTTAAAATAATTTTATTTTTAAAAAAATAAAGATCAAGGAAATAAACAAAAAACCCACTTGCCCCCATGCAGGATCGAACTACAGACCTTCAGTTTACAAGACTGACGCTCTACCACTGAGCTATAAGGGCTTAACGATACTAATAATCGATACATACTTTGCTATAATGGCAAGAGAGCTGCACCACATTGCGGTTAAACCAAAACAAGCTAAGTAATGAGTGGCAACATAACAAGTTTCTTGTATTCGTTGTCTAGCTTGTAAATGACATTTTCACATATCATTTAACTTTTTGATTGACTTTAATTGTTTGACCAATATGACTATTTGAGTATCCGTAAATAGCTTTTATGATAAGCATTATTCTAGACCAAAAAATTTGATTTTGAAAAAGTTACTTAAAACAACGTTTCAATTTCACTTTTTGAGAAAAAGTATCAAATTCTTTTAACTCCCTCTCTTCTCCTCATTGTTTAAACTTTTTATTTTAACCCACATATTTTTATTTTATTTTAAATTTTAAATTTTATGTGTTTGTTTATGCAAAGGAGTTTTTAATTTTTTTTTATTATAAAGATAATTATTAAAATATTTTTATTTATATGTAATCATTAATAATTAATATATTATTATTCTTAAAAGTCATTTTACATATTATTATCAATTAAAATAAACAATTTACTTGTTTATACACTTCTCCACAAACAAGAGTAAATTGTCATTTTGGTCCATTGACTATAAGGGTCCTGTTAATTGCAATTCACGACTTTCAAAAGTGTTAATTGAATACCTTGACTATTCAATTTTTATCAATTTTGGTCACTCCGGCCAAATTGGTGGCCAAATTTTGCCGGAAAAACTTAACTAGCCAATTAATGCTTAATTTGAGGGGCAAATTCGTCTTTTTAATTGTGTCCGATTTAACCAAAGCCAGACCCCCGATTAGGCGAAATTTGGATGCCAATTTGGCCGGATTGACCAAAATTGATAAAAAAATGAATAGTCAAGGTATTCAATTAACACTTTTGAAAGTCGTGGATTGAAATTAACAGGACCCCTATAGTCAGTGGACCAAAATAACAATTTACTCCCACAAACTAACTAATAAATTAGCTAAAAACTAACTACTAATACAATCTACTAATTAATTGCTAATAGCTAATTGTTAAACAAAACTTATAAAAGAAAAACATGTATATCTTACATAGAATGTAATCATATTATCCCAAACTAAAGAAACAAACGAACCTATAACTGCAAAAAACTATTATACTAGTTATGCACTTGTATGCACAATCCTATGACCTTCCCGTCCTCAACTGAGGCTTGATCTCATGACCTTCCATTTGAGAGAGTCACTACATGCCACTTGGCCACAAGTTCATTGGCAATATTCATGAAATATGTTGAAAGAATTAACTCAATTTGAGTTTTCATTTAAATTCGTTTTTAAATAAGAATGTATCATTGTCTCTTTTTTACTTTAATTTGCAAGTCAGTCAAAAATAAAGAAAGTTGCATTTAATTACTTTATATAGTAAATAAATAATTAAAGAATTACTACCCAATTATTACTCTCATAAATATATTTAATGTGATGAACATTCCCAAAACAAATACATAAGGTCGAGCTTGAGCTTTTGTTCTGATTTTTACCCAAGGATTAAGAGTCAATCATTCATTTTATTCATCCCAAAACAACCAAGGTAATATCTAACTCACATTATCAACAAAATGAAATCTATATTTTTTTTATTGTACAACTTCAATTCATCTCACACTTCACAATAATTTTACAGAAATTCTATTTTCCTTTAACATGATTGATAAACATAGTAAAAGATGCATTAAACCCAAATTTATAAAGAAGTGAAGCAGCACTCATAAGTGATCATGGATACATGCATATATTTCTTGAAAATAGCTAGACCACTAATATTGATTCAGAATGAGAATGATAAATATGTGATATGCCAATCCAAATTATCACAAAATTATAGAGAAGACTTGAAGAAGAGTGGTGCTAGCTAGCTAGAGTGCTAGACTCCTTTATGAAATGAGGCAAATTCCACTAAAGTATAGATGTTATAGCATCCCATTAGAGATGGGTGATTTTTGAGTACTACTGACTTTGTTACAATGTAGTATCTGTCACTACTTTCTCAACCTACTGAAGCACAAAAAATCAGCATCGTCTCCATTAAGGCTCAAACCCACCCCCTTCCACGTGAGAGTGCAATCGTATGTCACTAGACAATAAGATCATTGGCTCCTCTTTCCTTGTAATCTAACAAAAGCTCCTCAAAATATATACTTATTGTGGATGCTATTAGTTATCATTGAAAACGTGTAAGAAGCAGCAAATTGGTCAACCACCCAACTAAATTAATGCATGGGGAGTGCCAAAGTTGACAAAAGTAATAAGCAATTAAGTACTTCCCATATCACCAAAACCATTGACATGATCTATGGAGTGTAAAGCGTTGAAAACCACTATAGAAAGTATGGTCTCACTCACGGCAAAGGAAAGATAACCAACCAACCGTAATGCATTCTGGAAGCAAATGGCAAAAGAAAGCTAAGCCACGGTGGCGGAACCAAATGTCGCGTTTGACTAAAATTGTACTCCATTACATATCTGCACATGCATGCTACTACCTCATGCCAAGATTCTTTCTTTCTTATTCATGATTATTAAAGTTTGGTTATAATATATAAAATAACGTAATCAATATTTAAATAATTCATTATATATATATAATAATATTATATAATAGGAAAAATGGTCAAATATGCCCTCAAACTTTAGCAGAATAGTCAATTAGCCCTCTTCAACTTTTTAAAGGTGCGATTATACCCATCAACAATTCATTTTGATGCAATTAAGCCCAAAAACTAGTTAATTACATGCTATCACAGGTCATTAGGGATCCGAACATTCTCCTATGAAATTTCAGACAAAAAAGTGACCGACGACAAGCAAACGGTCACCGGTCACGGAGAATGAGTGGGTCGCCTTCTCCAGCAGGAAGGCGACTGCAACCGCGACCAAGATCTGGGTCTGTTTCTTTCCGGAGAAGCCATTGGGAGAAGGCGACCACTCACTAGAAGAAGGCGAACCAGTGGTTGCCTTCTCCCAATGAGAAGGCGACCCACTCATTGACTAGCGACCGTTCGTCATCAATTTTTTGCCTGAAAATTTACTAGAAGATGGTCGGATCCCTAATGACATGTGATAGTAGGTCATTAACCGATTTTGGGCTTAATTGCATCAAAATGAATTGTTGATGGATGGGTGTAATTGCACATTTAAAAAGTTAAGGGGGCTAATTGACTTTTCAGCTAAAGTCTTAGGGCTTGTTTGAGGGCTTATTTGACATTTTTCCATATATAATATAACCTGATAGAGGAATTAGATCTCGGTCTAAAGCTGATTTGACTTAAAAAGTGGACCTCTAGAGTCTAGACGACGATTGGAATCTATGCAAAGAGGCACAAAATTCAGTCTCAAAGTGCAAAGGTGAGGAAGGGGTGGTGAGGCGGTTTTAATTTGTACCTCACTTAGCCAAACAACACCCCTTTAGCCAAGAAACACTTCTCTCTTGGCCAAATAGTACCCCTCTCGAATAAGTGACACTCCGCCTAACCAAGCCACAACCTGCCCGACCAGGTGGTCGTAACACCCCCCAACTCTAGACCAAAATAAAGATAGAAAATAGCTGGAAATACTCAAATACTAATAAAAGATAGCGAAAGCAAAAACATCTCAATTGAGGAGGTTATGTCACATCTAAGCCCAAACATAGCCTAGATACTAAGACAATCTACAAATCCATACAAATCTCTAGATCATCAATGTCTAACCAAAGTAATCAATTATTACATCCACTGAAATCCAAAAAAAAAAAAAAAGGGCACACAGGCCCATAAGTCTATAGCAAAAAGTAAATGCTAAACTTAAAAGAGGGGCAGGACTAAGAAGTACTATCGCGATCGCGAACTGGTCTTACTCCATACCTAAAAACATTTTAGAATAATTAGCGAAGAACGCTAAGTAAAACCTCACTCTCATTCATAAAGATACAATAGTATACATAGATAATCAAAATAGGTTTTTACGCAACACCTATAGATATATGCCAATGAAACAATCATCAATTAGATCTCAAGAGACTCAAACTCAACAAGCTAAATAAGATTCAAACCAAATACTCATCAATAGAATGCAGTGTCATATGAACAACTCCAAAATACCACAAGGCAAGGAACTTTATGACCATTTATTCAAGACAAGAACATAAACCTCAACAATTCAAGAGATAAGCATAGAAGTCAATCAATCCAAATACTCATACACAAGGAACTACATATATACATGCATACATAACATACAATTGAAATTTTAGTTTCCCCAGCTTTTGAAAATAACAAAAATATAATAAAAAAACATTATTGAAGAATGTAGTCTGTTTTGTAAAAAAAACATATTAGAAATATAATATGTTTTGTGTATTTACTATTGTAACAACTTCTGACCCTACAAAATTGCATCAAGATTATAACATGAACATTACAACTTTTTTTGTACCAAGAGTCAACCTTATCCACATGATCATCCCATACTGTGCATTTCATTTCATCACCACTGAAGATTTAAAAACAGAATAGACTTGTAAAATGAAAAAGACATCCTAGGATTAAAAAAATAACAATTGAAAGAACACAGCATAATTTACCTGTCATCCTCTTTGAGAAAGTCAATCAACCGAGAAGGTCTTCCACATACAATCCTTTCTATAGGAGAATAAATCTCAATATCCTTCCAATCACATCTAAAAAAAAAAGATATATTCGATTGGAGCAAATAAATAGTGTACTATATATCTATATGATTACAATAGAGTATGATTATTTACCAATTTGCTCACATGCTTTCAAAGATTTAAAACTTCTCAAACGAAACATATGCCTAGGAAAATTTAAATTCTTGTACTGTTTCACAATTGTAGAGTAATTAAACTTGACCATAAATTTGTTTGGGCTCGTCTTATAAGTATAAACATTAGTAACCACAAGAAAGTTTTTTAGACAATAAACTTTGCCTTCAACGAACTGGTTTTGAAATTTAACAACATGCTCGCGTGGGATGTGAGCATGTAAAATATTACCGTACAATGAGAAGAAGTCAAAAATTACACTGTTATCATTTGAATGTGCTGTATATGAACACTTTTCATATAAAACTTGATAATCATAATGCATTTTTCAGGTTAGACAATTACCGCGCTATCATGGAAGACACATTCTCGACATTTCACAACTTCACTGGACTTACGTTTCCTCACTTCATAAGTTCGAATACATCTAACCTTCAATGCACACGTTGTTCTCATTGGTGATATCTCAGTGGCCAAGATATACATCGGTGGCGTTTTGTATCCTAAATATTCTCTAGTGAACGTGTTTGTAGTCATATAGGATTGTAGTGCCATACCTGTACTGAAATTATTATCCTTTTATAGGCCATGATTTAGAGTCCTATTAATGTATCTTAATAAATTAAAACCAGTAATTCTGGCGTTTAGATATCTAAGAAGTTGTATGGCTGTCGATTGAAAGTATCTTCATTAATGCTCACGTTCGGATAAGTAATGGACACGACCTTTTAAACAAAACAATTATCCAAATGAAGAGTCTCATCAGTCTAAATATAAATAACATTAAACACAACGTAGAACCGAATATGCTAGGACTAAAACGACGTCGCAGGTTTTGAGCGGGAATTGGAGCCAAATATTTTGGCCAAAAACATCTGACTTTTTTATATATAGGATTTGTAAAAATATCACCTTAATATTTGTGTTTTTGTTGCATTTTATCTTGTTGTGGGGTCACCGAGTAGCGACAAATTCCAGCATGCTTGGAGAACAAATCAACATTAAATGCATCATAGATTGCTTAGGTCATCTCTCTATAAATAGTATGAGGGTGTATTTATAAAAAATGACAACATTGCCCCCTTTTGACCCCTATTAAATGGTAAAGCTGACAGATGGTGCGGGTGGTTACTTTTGCAATGATGAGTGTATCGTGTGGTCACTTGAATAGTCGAGGGGTTAAATCAATAATATGCTATAGTTAGAGCGCGTGAGGTGAAATTAACTTCAGAGAACAATATACTAAATATTAAATGAATCAAATTTGAATACAATGTTTAAATCTAGATTTTAAAATGATTTTGGGAGTGTTTTGATAATGCTTTATCAGTCAAAGTTTGACTTGTTTGATCAACTTTAGCCGTTTGACCAAGTCAATTAGCTAAAATGAATGTTTGGTAAACAACTTTTTGGGCTTGTCTTATTGATGCCAATAAGGTGAAAAGAAAAAGCTAATTTGAGTAGTTTATTGATATCAATTAATTGCATTTTCGGTTTAAAAGTCTAATTTGCCATTAATAGTTGTTGGTTATTGACGTATTTATATTTATTAAATTTTTATTCAAATTTACATTTTTAATGTCATCAGAGCCTCACCTAGAACCCGACGTGTTAATTGACTCTTGGCTCAAGATACTTTATACACGCGCATGTGTAAATATAAAATTGTGTTAACTGTTATGTTAAATTATTATTATTATTAACCATTTATGTTTATTATATTTTTGTTTGAATTTATATTTTTAATATTGCATTGTTATTAACTATATAGTATTTTTTTATAATTATAATATATTAATAATAAAAAATAGTTAAAAACAATTAATAACAACAATAATAATAAAAATAAAATGTAAAAGTAATTTAAGGGTTAAGTAAATAGCATGGTACAATATACTTATACCATTACAGATCATTTTAATTACATATAATCAGTTAAGAGTAAATAATTAATTTAATAACCAACTAATACTATAAGTTGGTCAAAATAGCTAACTCAATCAGTTATCACTTATCAACTATCAACTAAACTAACCAGCTATCAATTATCAAACATCCATTTAGTTTGAATGTTCTGAAAATTAATGGTCCATTTGAAAACTTGAAAAATATTTTCCGAAAAATGATTTACAGAAAATGACTCATTTTCGGAAAATGTTTTAATTTCTTGGTGTCAGGACGAAGGTCAGAAATTATCTTTTTTCGGTATGGTGGTGGTGGTAATAATAATTCGGAAACTAGCTTGAAAAGAGATGAGAGAGGTGATAAAGACGGGAAAATAAAAAATCCAGAAAATTTTTTAGGACTAAAATCTAGGAAGATGCTTTCCGTCAAATTGGACATTTTTTCTGTAGACTAGAATAAATATTTTTCTTTAATTTTTTTTTTAATACCCAAATACAAAAATATCCACACAAAAAAAATCGAAAAACATTTTCGAATTTCCGAATGGACCCTTAATCAACCATGCTCAAATAATCTTTTATTTATTTGAACTCACCCCATTTACATTTCTTAAAACCAAATTCAACCCCCTTATTCGATGTTTCAATATATGCTATTCATTTTAATCTTTCAAATAAAATCATGTTCTAATTAAATAATGTAATTAGTTCTTATGATTAACTCATAGTCATGCAAATCAACTTACATTCGTTAAAATTTAGTAAAACAATCGCTTGTTTATTTATTATGTACGGATGTTTCAATATTTGTCTGAAACTTTGTATAACTGCATGAAATTATGTGGAGTGTGTTTGATCTGTCTAGCGTGTAAATCATATGTTTCCTTCTCTGCCATTAAATCTATCTTCTCCAAATGTCTTTGCTATTGACAACTAATCATACAAATAACGTACTGTGTTAATTTGAGGCGCAAAGATTTGTGGAGTAGTCTATTATTCATCCAGGTGTTTATACATTTCTCCTTCTATCCTTATGTTTTTATATTATGATTTTATGGTTGTCTTGTGATTTGGATTTATAAATATTGATTTTCTATAGGGATTTTGTTTTGAATGCTTGTGTTTAGGAAGATAGCAATGTGTTGTTGCTATTGTTGCATATATATGTAGGTGGTGAATAAATCAATTTATATATATATATATATATATATATATATATATATATATATATATAAACGAAAAATGGAATTTAATTTTTATAAAATTAATTCCAACCCACGCTTGGTATGAAATCAAAAATTTATTTATATAAAATAAATAAATAACAAAAATAAGGGTTTATAATTTTGAATATAAACCCAACATTCAAGGAAATTAAAGGAGGAAGAATCAGGAGAAATACGAGTCATGTGTAACACATGCTTTTCTTATAACCGATTTGCTATCCCCGAGGGTCCTAGGAGCGTTGTAGCGTCAATCTCACAGGATAAAATGGATTACAACTTAAAGTTTGAACACTCAAACTAAAAGCTCGGTGAACTAGAATAATAGGTGGGGACTTCGACTTTTTGCGGGAGTGTTGGCAATGTTTTCGTAAAAAAAGAGTTGAGATATCTAGGGGAAAAAACAAAACAGTTTTTTCAAGTAAAAGCCACTAGCTAAATATGCCCAACACCAAAGTTGTTCATAATATAAGAAGGAATAAATAACATTAAACAATGGCGTTAACATCTGAAATAAATTCAGAATTGTAACCTTTGTAACCGACTACTTAATTTAACATAACTGTTACGCTCGTTAATTCTTAAAATATTAATTGGAATTAATTCCTATGAATCATAATTAACACTGTCCAAATACGCGAAATATTGACATAACTTATGCCTGCAAGGCCAATCAATTTTTGAACGATATTCGTGCCCGCGTGGCTCATATTGGGATTTGATTTGCACCCCTGCGCGTGAGAGAGAGCCTATATGGTATACAATTCAACCTCCTTCTAAAAGGCTCTTGTATATATAAGGGTGCAAATCCACTTCCAAACCACTGTGAGACAAATGCTTTTCCAAAGCCTTTTCACCTTCATTTTTCAATTCAAATGTGTCTACTTTGATAATCAATTTCTCATTCACCCATTATCTGTTTTGAGCGTATATATCAATCTATTATTAACTACATGCACATAATATATTAATTGTAGACACATAATATATTAATGGTATATTATGTATTTGCAATTAACATATTATGTGAAAGAAAGGTAAGTCATAATGCATGACATATGTCTTACGTGCCGGATTTGGCTATAAATCTTCCGAAATAGATATGCCATATGCGCCTTTCTCTCGAAAAAGAGGAATAAAAAGAAATTTCCCCTTCCTGCATAATACTCAGTGGCTAAAGTGCTTACGTCCCCAAAAATCTTGCATCCCATCTTGTATTGTTTTTGGTTATGAGATTTTGTCCTTTCCCATACCAGTATGACAAAATCTGCAAAATTTTATTTGGAAAGACACGCTTTTTTACTATTATAAATAATAAAGATGAGTAGGGATACTTTTATAAATATAATAATAATTATTTATAAAAATATCACTATTCATTTTTATATAAATTTCTCACTGATCGAGTGAAATTAGATGAAAAGAATTTATCTTTTAATATTCAAGAGTGGACCCATAAATTTTTCGAGTAGGGCAAATATTAAAATTAAAATAAAAGAGATAATTTGAAAAAAATAAAACACTTAGGAAGCATAGTCATAAATATAGTTGGATATGGGCCAACAATATTTATATTATTAAAAATAAAATAATAAATAATACACTCAACATACATCTAAACTTAAAAGACCTGATTAAATTTTTTTCTACTTATGAAATTTAATTACACTATTATCTATACTATATATAAAAGCATTATCCTCCTCCAAAATTTCCCGCCCAAACGTAGGGGCATTTTAGTAATATGGTAAAATCATACTCAAAGTTATTTTAGTAAAATCATTGATGTTATTAATTAGCATATATATATATATATATATATATATATATATATATATCTGGTGGACTCCACTGAACTTCTTGAAGAGAACGACCACCATCTATGATGACTATACTTTCGATTCTTCGTCTACAACGGCACGACTTATACATGGTCTGGGACTTACCGGCATTGCCTCCGCTGGCATCGCCGATCGTGTCCCTTGGGGCTGAGAGAATACAAGATGATAATCCAAAACTTATTAATATAAGTTCTAATTAAAATTTTCAATTAAATCTGTGTATAATGGTAATGACAAATATAGGGTTAAGAAAAATTATTAGCAGGATTCAATTTCCTAATATAATTTTCCTATCATATTTGAATTATTTGATACATTTTCCTAGTATATCTTACCTAAAAGGATTCCTCTCTTTTTTTATAATACTGATTAATATATTAATCAGTTTATTATGATTATCAATGCATCGCACGGGTAATTTACAAGAAAATATATATATCACATGTGTATTTTATATTTTATCAATGATTTTAGGACGTTTCTTTCCATATAGAAAATATTATAACCCATTATAAATAGTATTAAATATTTTACAAAGTCAAATCCTTTATGTTGTATTAAACAAATCATGTATGTTTGTTAATAAGGTGCATAGTGTATATATATAGGGGTGAATAATAAACTCTCAAATATTATAATTATTACAAGTTACATAGGTAAACTCTCAAATATTATAATTATTTATAACTTTACCTTTAATTTTATTATTTAAATATCATACAGGTAATTTACTAGTTTATACTTAAAAAAGAAATATTTAACACTTTTCATAAATTAATGAAAAGAATAACATGTCAACTTTGAATAAAACTTCTTATCAATCAAACTTTATTTTATGGTATATTGGCTAATTTCGTGGGTGTAAAGTGGGTAAGTTGCTTACATGGCCAAAGAGATGACATGGCATAGTTTTAGTGGGTAGAGAGTCCAACGTGGCGCGTCAATGTGGTGGCAATATGCTGTCACTGTCGGTCCAAAAAAGGGGTCGTTATTTTACTGTGTTATATACATCTAAAAAGTCGTACCCAACTAAAACACCAAAAATAAATAAATATATAAAGAAAAAAAAAAGGATATGAAAACTAAAAGCAGTAAAAACTGCGGAGTAAAACGTAGATGGAGTTGGAATAGATCTGAAAGTCGCAACTGTAACAGTACACAAACCCCGATGGTCTTTTTAGTAATTTCTCCAAAAAGGTCTCTAATTCCGTACCCTCATATAGAGCGCACGCCGGAACTCCGATCTTTCTCCTTTACAGTTTACACAGTTTCCCAATTCTCGATTTCGAACCCGCAACTCTCTGCTCGAATAGGTAACTCTCCTCCGATCTCCATTTCTGATCTGTTTTTAAGCTCTCTGCGTGCGTGTTTCGCCTCAATCGAGTTCACTTTATTTCCAATTGCTGTTTCGCCGTTTTTCTCTGCTTTGTTTTTGGATCGATCATTAATGCATACTCTGTAGATCTCTGTGTGTTTGTTTGTGTGGATTTCTGCATTTTCGTTGCATGCATCAAGTTTTTGTGTGGTTGGATGTACGGAGCTGCGCGGTTATGTGGATGCAGCTCTGTTTGGAGGGCATCGATTGATCGGTTACGTGTGGTTGGAAATCTTTACGAGTTTCAGCTGCTGTTAGAGTGTGGTAACGGTTTTGACTATGGATCGTTAGTTAGTAAGTTACCGATAGTTTTGAGGTCGTGTTTTGGATTTGTTGGGATTTTCTTTAGTTGGATCTGCTGACTTGATTTCTAAGTACTGCTTTTGGAGATCTGCAACTAAACGCCTTTTTCAAATCAAACAAAGGCTTTTCTCCCTTTTGTTAGTTTTGATTTTTCTGGGGTGTTAAAGCTTTATTTTTTTCTTCTTTTTTAGATTGCAAAATTCTTGTATTTAGTGTGCATTTGTGAAGGTTTAATTTTTATGTGTTTGAGGGTCATTATACATTTAGCTATGCATATGCATGGTGCTAGTTTTTATGGTTCTTCCAGTTTTATTTGTGTGCAAACCTGAAAGATTGTGTTTTTAGCCAAATTGATTGCACTTAGAGCCATTTATAATCTACAAGGTATGACTTTTGCTTCTTTGCTCAGTTGGTTGTCAGCAACTCCTTTGTCTCATTATTTTTGGCAACTAATGCTCATGA
Source organism: Ipomoea triloba (assembly GCF_003576645.1). Lineage (NCBI taxonomy): Eukaryota > Viridiplantae > Streptophyta > Magnoliopsida > Solanales > Convolvulaceae > Ipomoea > Ipomoea triloba. Next base: position 8,121,137 of record NC_044926.1, on the reverse strand, counting down.
TGTGCTGTATTTATTGGGAAGAATAATTTCTCCAATTGCATGAACATTTTGTAAAGGCTATATGCAAAGCATTTTGGTTCCTTGACTTTGGTGTGAACTCATTTCTGCAGACCTTTAGCTGTTGAAATGGCGTCAACAGCTGGAGCCACAGGATGGTTGAGGGGAAGAGTGAAGGCTGTTCCCTCTGGTGACAGCTTGGTAATAATGGGAAGTACCAAGGCTGAAATACCCCCAGAAAAGACAATCACTTTGTCATCTTTAATTGCACCAAGATTGGTATGTGCATGCTGTCTAAAGAATTTACTTTTTCTTTAGGTTTAACTAAGCTACAGTAGCTGTACACCTTTCAACACATTTCTGTTCTAAATTTGCTTCTTCTATGGCGTTGTCATACTAGAATTAGTCTTTTTCAATCCCCTTTGCACTATTGCATCTCATATCCATCTACTATTTCTAGAATTAGTATATTACTCTATCTACTATTGCATCTCATAATCCTTTTTTGATGGAGGGGAGTGAGTGATTCTTCTTTTATAATGTGATTTCCTTGTAGGCACGTCGTGGTGGTACGGATGAGCCTTTTGCATGGGAAAGCAGGGAGTTTTTAAGGAAACTTTGCATTGGAAAGGTGCTTATGAGCCAACTACTCTAGCACACAATTTATTCCTACCATGAATAATATGACTTATCGGGCCCTTGCTTGTGTGTAGGAGGTCACTTTCAAAGTTGAATACACTGTACCATCCATAGGGCGAGAGTTTGGCTCTGTTTTCCTTGGCGATAAGAACGTTGCAGTGTTAGTTGTTGCTGAAGGCTGGGCAAGGGTTGTTAACACTACTCATTCCTCAAGCTGTTGCCTTTGGTTTTGGTTATTCTCATTTGAGCTCATTGCCTATTCTGATTGGTGCAGGTTAGAGAGCAGGGTCAACAGAAGGGAGAAGCTAGCCCCTTCTTACAAGAACTACTACGCCTTGAAGAAAATGCCAAACAACAAGGTCTAGGTCGTTGGAACAGGGTGAGTTTCAGTTTTTAAAATCAATCTAGTGAAATTTAAATTATCTGGGTTTTTATTTGGCCCATGCTCCCTATCTGCAAACTCTTTAAGGCTTTAGCCACATGAAAGGTTCTTAAAGCCTTCAGTGTTCATTCTGTAAACTGCTAAATATTCCACGACTACAAATTTGTCTTCCCACCCCAATGGGTGGGCTGGGGGTTTTATATTGTCTTTAACAAACTGGATCAAACCCAGCTTAAGCCATTTCAGAAAAAGGTGGGTTTGGCCGTTTGGTTAAGCCTTAGCCTTTCCGGCACTCAAAAGATTTTCCTTCCTTCAGCACACAATTTCTTTTCTCTTTATAGTATATTTTTTAATGAGCATAATGTAAATTACTGATCAGCATCCAAGTTCTATAGGAAAAAGGAAAATAAAATACAGCTTGAAAGATATTGCATTAATCATGCTCCTAGAGTAGGGGATGGCTTTATGCAAGAGGTAGAGGAAGTGAAAAAGAAAGAGGTAGCAGCAAACTGAAGTCAAAGTAAGTTGGGGGCAAAGCAGAGGCGGGCTCTTCAGCATTTCCCCCCAACATGACGCAGTCACCAAACCTGAAAAAAATCATGTTCTGTGAAACTAAATGCTTTACCTTTTAAAGCTCATTTTTACTAACCCAAACCTGCTGGATTCGGACTCTTGGGCTTTATTCCTGTTCTTACTTCACCATAGTTGTGGCATCAAATCCTGTGCCAGTGAACTTTTGTTCACATATCCTTGTATCTCTCTCTTTGGTGAAAAGAAGAGGGGCTTGCTAAGCTAAAACTTCTTTGATCTTTTGCACTGTTGGCCTGTTGGATACTGAATACTTCTTCAGTCATTTTCTTCTTTTTTTTGTTTGGTCTTTTTGAGAATGACCTGTGTGGTTGTGTTTACTTTGTATATGTTAAGAATAAGGGATGCCATGGCTAGCTCTATTTTGTTATACATACTAGCCTAACTAGCCTAATTGGTTTACTTATGGTTTCAGGAGCCTGGTGCTCAAGATGCATCCGTCAGGAAGCTACCTCCCTCTGCCATTGGTGATTCTAGTAACTTTGATGCAATGGGTCTCTTGGATGCAAACAAAGGGAAACCCATGCAAGCTATTGTTGAGCAGATTCGTGATGGAAGCACACTCCGTGTGTATTTACTTCCAGACTTCCAGTTTGTCCAAGTTTTTGTTGCTGGAATTCAGGTGGCTGTCATGTTTTTTGAAGGTTTATTGTGCATTGTCATGCTCTGCCATTTTGGTTTTAATTTGGATTTTCTTAACCAGTCACCTTCCATGGGAAGAAGGGCAACAGTTGAGACTCCTGTTGAAACTGAAATAACCCCTAGCGAAGCAAATGGAGATTCGTCGGCTGATCCTCGTGCACCTCTAACCTCAGCACAGAGACTTGCAGCTTCTACAGCATCCATAACAGAAGTTGCACCTGATCCATATGGCAGAGAAGCCAAACATTTCACTGAAATTCGCGTTTTAAATAGAGATGTAGGTCTTATATTGTTTGCTGTAGATCTTTTTGAGCCTTTTTTTCATATATTCTTCTAAACTCGGTTTATTATACAGGTTAGAATTGTTCTCGAGGGTGTTGATAAATTTAGCAATCTCATTGGTTCAGTCTACTATTCTGATGGTGGTGAATCACCAAAGGACCTTGGCTTGGAGCTTGTAGAAATTGTATGTGCCAAACTTTACTTCTTTCAATATTGAATAGTCTATGCAGGATCTTATCTTTCAATATTCAAATCTTATCTTTATCTACTAACTTCAGGGTGGAACAATTATACTTAATTTTTCCATCATAAAATTTCAAATGACTGGGATATCACCTGATCAAGTGGTGTTCAGATATGTATTTAAATTTCTTGAGGTTTGGCATGATTACATGACGTTTATAAAGAAAAAGAAAGAGCTGTACACATCAATATTAGTCTACACAATCATGTGCCTTTTGTTTTTGATTCCCTTTTGTGGCTTTAGTATTGGAAGACTCCCTTCAGTCAGCAACTAAGCTCTAATAAGTTTCTGTCCCTCTCCAGGGTTTTGCCAAATATGTAGAATGGAGTGCAAGCATGCTGGAAGAAGATGTTAAAAGGCGGTTGAAAAATGCAGAACTTGAAGCAAAGAAAAACCGCTTAAAAATTTGGACAAATTATGTACCTCCAGCTACAAACTCAAAGGCTATTCATGACCAGAATTTCACAGGAAAAGTATGTTGGTGGTCTGGGTATATATATATATATATATATATATATATAACTTCCAGTTCTGTGATGTAGGAAATTTTGCACTCATTTGATTTTGCTTCTGTCTACTTGTCTAGGTGGTTGAGGTTGTAAGTGGAGATTGCGTTATTGTAGCCGATGATTCTTTGCCATTTGGAGATCCATCTGCTGAGAGAAGAGTTAATCTCTCGAGTATTAGGGCTCCCAAAATAGGGAATCCTCGTAGAGACGAAAAACCTGCCCCCTATGCTAGGGAAGCAAAGGAATTCTTGAGAACACGGCTTATTGGGAAACAAGTATGGTTGATCATTTTAATACTTTGTGGTATTTTGGTGGATTTTAATGAGTACTAATCTTAAGCTCTTTTCAGGTGCATGTTTCAATGGAGTACTCCAGGAAGGTTAGCCTGGCAGATGGTACTGTTCCGGCAGCTAGTGGTGCTGATAGGGTCATGGATTTTGGATCTGTCTTTGTAGTATCTAAGGATGGAGACAATGCTTCACTTGCTCCATCTGCTGCAAGTAATCAGCAGAATGGGTTGAATGTAGCTGAGCTTTTGGTTGCTCGTGGCTTAGCAACTGTTATCAGGCATCGTGATTTTGAGGAAAGATCAAACTGTTATGATTCTCTTCTTTCTGCTGAATCACGTGCTATTGCTGGAAAGAAGGGTATGCACTCTCCAAAGGATTCTCCAGCTGTACACGTAACAGACTTGACAACAGTTAGTGCCCTCCTACTCAAGTCTTGGTCTTATTTCAGTTTTAATGGTGTAAAATAACTAACGAGCTGTTATTTGTGAAAATTTCAGGCTTCTGTAAAGAAAGCCAGGGATTTCTTACCTTTCCTGCAAAGGAACAGAAGGATGTCTGCTGTTGTGGAATATGTTCTTAGTGGTCATCGATTTAAATTGTTCATTCCTAAGGAAACATGCAGCATTGCTTTCTCCTTCTCTGGTGTTAGATGCCCTGGTCGGGGAGAGCCATATTCGGAGGAAGCCATTGCGCTAATGAGGCGGAAGATAATGCAGAGGGATGTTGAGGTAATTAATTCTATCCTTCTCTTTAATTGTTTTGGTTCTCTGCCTTTGCCTTTGCCTAACTGTCTCCGCTCAATCTTCTGCATTCAGATTGAAATAGAAAATGTTGATAGAACTGGTACTTTCTTGGGCACATTATGGGAGTCAAGAACAAATGCTGCCGTGGCACTTCTTGAAGCTGGCTTGGCAAGACTATCTTCTTTTGGCTCGATCCCAGATGCTCACCTTCTTGCTCAGGCAGAGCAATCTGCCAAAAAGCAGAAGCTGAAGGTCTATTACTGGAAAACTTTTGCTTTTTCTTTTGGTATTCATTCCTTGTGTTTCTAGTATCAATAATTTATGTATTTTTTTTTTCTTTAAAAAACTAATGCAGATATGGGCAAACTATGTTGAGGGAGAGGAAGTTCCCACTGGCCCTGTTTCTGAGAGGAGGCAAAAAGAAGAGTTGAAGGTAAAGTAGATCAATCTGGTGTTCTTCAACTACAAATCTCATATGCACAGTGCTTATTCAGTTGTCCATGCACAATGATCTCAGGTAGTTGTCACTGAAGTTTTGGGAGGTGGTAAATTCTATGTCCAGTCTGTTGCAGATCAGAAAGTGGCATCTATTCAGAAACAGCTTGCTTCTTTGAACCTTCAGGAGGCTCCTGTAATTGGTGCTTTTAATCCTAAGAAGGGTGATATTGTGCTTGCACAGTTTAGTGCAGATAATTCATGGAACCGAGCAATGGTATACTCCCAATACTATTTCTCATATTTGATGTTTTTGTGATGTTTTTTACATCTTGACTAAGTTACCCTATCTTTGGTCCTTTTGATATGTAAATGTTTCTATATAACTAACATAAATTACTCTGAATATTTAGTTTGTACTTCATATATAACCACTTTTGATGTCTTTCTAATTTTACTGCTTTGACTTTGCAAGATTGTGAATGGCCCTCGAGGTGCTGTTCAATCTCCAACCGACGAGTTCGAAGTGTTTTACATAGACTACGGAAATCAAGAAGCCGTTCCATACAGTAAACTGCGCCCCATTGATGGTTCGGTGTCCTCTGCTCCCGGTGTTGCTCAGCTATGTAGTCTCGCCTTTGTCAAGGTACCTGGACTGGAGGATGATTATGGACAAGAGGCTGCATTTCATCTGAGTGAACTTCTTCTCAATTCTACGAAAGAATTTAGGGCGGTGGTCGAGGAAAAGGATACTTCGGGAGGAAAAGTCAAGGGACAAGGAACGGGGACTGTCTTCATGGTTATACTGGTCGATCCAGAAACTAATGTCAGCATTAACTCCATTATGCTGAAGGTTTGAATTTTTACCACTATGACTTGGTTAACCTTTAAATTATTAAATTACCCCCACAAATGTAGAAAATCTCAGTAATTCCAAAAGACGAAGTTAACGAATGCGCTTGTAATATGCAGGAAGGACTTGCTAGGCAGGAGAAACGATGGATTCCAAAACAAGTCCTCGAGGAGTTGGAAAAATCCCAAACTGAAGCAAGAGAAAAGAGGCGTGGGATGTGGGAGTATGGAGATATCGAGTCAGACGATGAGGAATCTGCGCCCCCTCTCAGGAAAGCCGCAGCTGGGAAGCGCTGAGCAAAAAGGTTTTTGGGTACCCCAACTTCACTCATCTAGAGTGAGGAGTTTCTTTCTGCTAAACTAAAAGAGTCTTAAGTAGTTTCTTTGAATTGATTTTTTTTTGGTGTAATTTAGAAAGGACTTTGGGAGTTTGAGGGGTGTGTTGAGAGAAATTTTGTCTTCCTTTTTAAAATTTTTAAATTTTTTAAATTATAGAACTTTTTAATAAGTGTTTGTGGAGGAGATAACAGAAGAATCTTTGTCTAACTTTGTTTCATTTCATTGTTCAATATCCCAATGCTTTTCTATAGTCATATAATGTTAAGAGCATATAATGTCTGTCATGAGGCCTCTATTACAAATTAATACAAATGATTAAGGAGAGGAGGATTGAATTGTATATTTTTATTATATATGTTAATGTTATTCTTGAAATAAGATACGGCACCATTACATTGAAGTCATTTGGTTACTTTTAAAAACATGTTAATTTTCTCTACAAAAGGGAATTCCAATATTGTTGTAATTTTGCATGTCCTCAATGGTTCTATAGCTAAAAAAATAAAAATAAAATTCAACAATGACGCCAGATTTGGATCCCTCTGGTTTATTTCCCAGTTCCCCGCTCAGGTGCTTCCAAAATCCCAGATAACCTTTTTCACATGACCCTCTCGGATTTGACGGAATTCAACCCGGCAATGTTTGGCAGAGCATATAAACATGGTCGGCTATTACTTTGAGGGGAACAGTAGGGTGTTTGTTTGATTTGCTAGCAGGTTTGAGTAAAAAGATGTTTGGTAAATTGCTAATAGTTGATTATATAAAATGACCTATAATGATATAATTTATTTTGTTTTTGAATTTTAGTGTTTTGGTGCAATAAGATGCGCTGTTACAAAAAGCTGATTACCGAAACACTCATATTGGTTGTTTAACCAAGACAAGCGGCTAATAATAGTCAAACAAGTTAAAATTGACTGAGCTAACTATGCTATCAACATGACTACTAGCTAATTTGATCATTTTTACTGAAGAAGGGATAAAAAAACGTATGGGTAAAACCATGGTTCCATTTGGCTAAGGTTGCAAGGGTTTGCTGTTGCTTCTTGAGGCATGCGCAGTTATGGAAGCTGATGTGATTCATACATAGTATAATGAATTGTGAAGTAGGTGCAGGTGGACAAAAAGGCCAGCATTCTAATACTATACGGAAATTTAAGGAGCTTGCATTGCTTTAATTTATTGACAAGGACCGATAGTGGTCTGTTTAAACAAATTAGATGACAACAAATATAATTGTGAGGAGTTGAATTATGAACACTATTCAGCTGATCCTTTATGTAGCCTATACTGTTTGGTTTATCCAAATGAAATGAAAAATAAAAATAGGCATTAAACTATAAATGAAAATTCCCTAATATTATATATGATTAAAATAGGCCAAAATTAAAGAAGAGACGTCGCGTACAATTAGAACACCACTGATGGTGCTTGCATCCTCTATTCCTCTGACAATTTCTTTTGCTTTTTTTTTTTTTTTTTTTTTTTTTTTTTCTT
>NC_044926.1:8024734-8111805 GCF_003576645.1 Ipomoea triloba | reverse complement strand
TTTTTTTTTTTTTTTTTTTTTTTTTTTCCTTCTGGAAACTAAGGACGTATTCATTTAGTGGGAAATAAATAAGCATATATATAAACATGGGTTAATTTGTCAATATAAAGCATCAGCCTATGAAACTATGCTATATAGAGAAGACTAGTTCATATCAAATGGTCTAAAACAAAATGTAGGTTTTTGATTGAAATGGGTGTTTTTCATGGACAAGTGACAAAAATGGACAACTTTTAAAACTCACCCAAAAAAATTGTTTGGATTTCAATTTCTAGTCAAAAACTCAAATACGTCGGAGTTGAGTTTGTTAGAATTATTTTTTTCACTGAAATGCCAAAATTTATACAAGACACGCAAGTCATATTTGCGTTTCTAGTTCTCGCCGATTTAGCATTTCCAGCAACAAGAAACATAAGTGCAATTTGAGTTTCCTGTAATTTGTGGAAAACACAAATCACATTTACATTTCTCAGACGCAATTGTCCTGAGCAAAACAATATTGATGATTCTTTTAAAAAATACACAATATTGATGATGAGATAAGTCTTTCATCATAAGTCCCATCAATAATGGGTAGACTAAGCTGATGTCTCATAAAAAAAATACCATTTAGATTCTGAAGTTCTACTCCCTACTTTTACTACCTTACACAAAAGTACAGATGGAAATAAATAATATAAAAAAAAATTATAAACCAAGAGATAATGGAGGAAGAAAAAATGCAAACCAGCAAATCATCTTACTTCAATCTCAGGCTTATTGGCTCATTCTCATTGTTGAGAATAAATAATATATAAACATAAATGTACAATCCAACTATTAGCTTAAACTTTTAGTTGAGATGGAGTAAATACCTAATTAAGGTTTTTTCCACTGAAAAGGAAGTTATCATCCACCGAGAACGAAACACGTACAATGAAGCGAAAATGCATAAAATAAACAAACAAAAATGGAGCTCATCAAATCAAATTACTGTAGAATCAACAATCGTCTTACGTTGTCCAAGAGCTTTACAAAATTTAAGAATAAAAACAAAACCTGACATACACATAACTGTAGAGATAAAATCAACGAAGAAAAACCCTAAAAAAAACAATAAAGAACTGCAAATCTAATTCTGTTCGTTCGTGCCCAAGATGGTAACTTGATTGAAAAAGCGCGAGCAAGTATAAACAGAGCAGAAAGACTGCAAAACCATGAGCAACAATAGCACAATAGTCGCCAAGAACGTGAGGAACTGCCACGACCCAAATATGTACGACTTCATGAATCTCTTCGTCTTCACATTCCACCTGCAATTGTAATACTTGTTCACATTATCAATCACTTTATCCAAGAACGCCACTTTGGTCAACCTCACAGATTTGTTCATTCCGTTCCACAGATTCGCCACCTCCGAATCGCTCTTCAGGTGGTTCAAAATGATCCCTTTCTCTCTCAGAAACTTGGCGTCCTCCTCCGTGTCCACGATCCCGTTCATGAACTCCGTGTAGCGTGCGAGGACTAATGGGCCTTTGGCGATGCAGGCCTCGTAGGCGACGAGGTTTCGCAGGACCACCTCGGAGTTTATGTCCAGGCTGACGACGGGGAGATAGAGCGTGAATGTTTTGGTGTCGAATTCGACGCTGAGGATGCCTTTGTTGGTCGGGACGAAACGTACGCCGGCGTTGGCGAGCTCGGTGACGGACGGGATTGTGATTTCCTCGATCGACGGCGGCTTGTCGGCGTTGTCTTTGGCGTCGGATTTCTCGTCGTCCTCCGGGTTTTTGCCGCACGAAAACATGCTCTCAATCGGACCCTGTAACGTTTTTCCTTAGGATTATTATTATAAATAATAATATTAATATTATAAATAATAATATTAAGTATTTATGTGTTGCAAATTATTTTGGCTAACTGAGTATTAGTTTTTGGTCAGCAATTTAGTACTGTTAAAGCGGGCTGGTCTGTCTCACCGCGGGCCTAATTTTTAGCGGGCTTTTGCAGGCCAATCCGTTGAACCTGCAGACTAGAATTCATGTAATCCTAACCCGCCTCATGCGGGTTGGCGGGACCCGCGGGCTATTCATTTTTTTTTTTTAATTTTATTTTGTTCACATTTCACAGAACTGTGAATTATATATATTTACAACACTGTGAATTATATATATATATAGCGGGTTTGGGGGGCCGGGCCACGGATCTTAGTGGGTTAGGCTCATTAGGCCCGCTCTTCCGCGGGCCATTTTTTGTAACCCTAACCCGCCCCACCGCGGGGCGGGGGCGAGCCGGTCTACGGGCTTGGGCCCATTTTGACAGTACTGGTCAGCATTAAGAAATTGGTTACCTTCATAACGTTGAGCCCTGGAAGATTAGTGATGGCGTTCCACGGCATAAGAAGCACAGTTTTCACCGGAGCCAAAGACGAGAGTCTCTTTAAAGCTCTAGCAGGGCCTCTGTTTAGCTTAGAAAGGATAGCCCAAACCTGGGTAAAAGCACTTTTGACATAACCTGAATTCTTCAACAAATCTTCATCCTCTTCTCCATCTTTCTTCTCCTTCACTTCCCCACCTCCATCAATCTCTATTTCCACGTGCTCACCTTCCATTTCCGGGACAATCGACTCGAACAGGTAGCCCAGAAGATGAGTAGCCTCGGCCATTGGAACAACCGCGGAATCATCAGCCATTTTGAACGGGGAAAGATCTTTGGACAACCCCATTAACATGGTGAGAAGCAAGTCATCAGACGCCTCAGGCGATTGGCACTGCGGTTCCAGCATTTTTCTAAGAACAAAAAATGGGATTTGATTCTCAAGCATAATAATATCTCTAAGCAACGCATTATGCGACGATTTCTTCCCCGCCAGGTCAACCAAATGCGACATCTTGGACGAAATCATGGCCGCCATAAGCTTCCCCTCTTTAACCGCGTAAACCTTGAGAAACTCCAGCAAGAACGAGGCGTCCACCGCCATCATCCACGCCAGCGTCTCCGTCCTTAGACTCAGCTGTCTGTCGTAGGAAAGCCTAATCCTCGACTCCACTTTCATCATCTCCTCTGCTAGACTGTGCAGCTTTATGGTTCTCAGCTGCCTCTGGAAAATCTTGGCCGCATCAAGCTTGTGCCGCTCCATTTCATGGAGCTCCGGGTTGGTATAATGGTAGGGTCCTATGGCCACTCTTTGTGGGACGTAGCACTCTGGATCATACACCATTAGAGTCTTGGGCACACCGAAAATGCTCACATTGATCTCAGTCTCCTCCTCCAATTCTCGTTCTAGGGTTTTTTGGATATGAATAACCCATTTACTCTCGTCTTGATGTAAATTGGAGTTTGTGGTTATGGTTTTTGATTGATTCGAGGAGGAAGACATGTTTTTGGTGTGTTTAAGGTTTGGTATGTTTGAAGGAATAGGCTTATGTTACAATAGTGTGGTTGATTTAGATTTAGATTAGATTAGATTAGTATATATAAAGTGACCAAGTATTATATTCCTACTTTGTTGTGACTATAGTTTAATCACGAATGTGCTGCTCGTGGCTAATATTTAATATCGGACATTCCAATAAAACAAATAATAATTAATTAATTTAGTTCATTAAAACTACCATTATTGGTTGTTGATAATGCAAGTAATACTAATTAGATAGTAAGTGATGGGCCCTTCTTTACCTAATCATTATTGTTCCACTTGCACAGTACAGTGATGCTTGTTGGGTACCCCTTCCCAGTTCCCACAATCAAGAATTAATTAATGTTCCACTTGCTATAAAAAATATATTTATTGGATTTCTCCATATCTAATGTGTGAATTTTTTATTTGATGATACTTTCTTTTTGTTCTTCATATTCACCCCGTTTTAAACTTATATATATTTAAACTGGGACCATCAATAGTTCAATACTAACCAACCATTGACCGTGAAAAATTCTTTCATTTCCATTATGGTTGTTGGCGGAGACTTGAAGGTTAAATCCATCATCATCAAAGTCGAACTTTGGGTTGTGCAAGATGGATAACAGTAGAGGTCGTGTCTTAATTTTTAGAAAGTTTTTAATATTTAATTTTTACCAAACTAGTTAAGAAATTTAAAAAAAAAATAATAATAATAATAATTGCCATTAGACCTAAAAGACTAAAAGTCTAAAACAGATCTATTTTTCCTTAAAATTTAAGACCTAATTAATTGAGCCATTCTGTTTCCCAATGTTCTGTACCATTCTCCAACTTATCAATTTTTTCTTCTCCTGTTTCTTCGTCTTCTTTGGCAATTAGTAGAGGAGTTCAATTTGTCTTCGTCTTCTTCATCCCAGAGGAGTTCCAGACATCGACATCCACAAACTCACCAAGCATAGGCACTGCTGGTCCACGAGTCCACATAGATTCTGGCATTTTGCAAGAGCGTTGATGACGGTTTCGCCCAACTCCGAAGCAAACCATGCAAATCAACAAGGAATTTTACGATATTGGTTTTAAATATTGCGGTTATACTTTTGGTAGGGCCTCATTTATTTACAAGAACGAGACCACAAAAATCTAAAAATTGACCCTGAACATCATGTCATGGAAGCATAATGCTAACTATTAAGTAAGTATAAGAATATAAAGTTGCACATTCATCACCATCTATATATAATTCTTGGCCTAGCAATAAGATCTTGATATTAAAAATTACAAGATCGGTTAACATGTGCTGAAAAAGAAATTATTAAACAATGAGACTAATATATCTTTTAATACAGTGATAAGTAATTAATTTGGCAATAATGCTCTTTGATGGGAATGGTATGAGTATTGAGTGATGTATTATTAAATAATTAGGAAGATATAATATCTGATCTTGAGATAAGTAATATGTGCTTAAAAAAATGTAGTTACACAGTGGCAATGTATTGTTTTCAGTTTTCAGTTGTGTACCACATGCTTTGACATTTGTTTCCAAGTGGCCGCCCTGGTTATTCTTATACCACGTGTTGATCATGTTTGCATAACTGGTCCAACCTGTCGCAGGGTGGTAAACAAAGCATTCATTCATTCAAATTAGCATAATCAAGTTAAAGTGGATCAAATAGTTAAAAACTTATTCAAAAAGTTATTTATAAAACAAACCAAATTCATGTCTCTTTTTGTCATTGCTTGGATTTAAACATTACACAATATAATTGCTAGTAAAGTAAAGCCTCTCAATTTATTTTGCGTTTATTGACTTTGAACTATATGCATTGATAGCTTATTATCTATTGTGATTATATATTTATATGTCAATTGTAATTTTTTTAATTTTAACTTAAAATAATGTTTGATATATTATCAATATCTTCTTAAAATATAATTATATAAAAATTCAATAATGATAAAGTTATAATAATAGGAATAGAAAATGTATTCGTATAATTATATGTAATGTTAATTTGTACATTGTGCTTCTTTTTTTTTTTTTTTTTTTTTTGTCTACTCACATACATATTTTTTTTTTCTAATTTTACTTTTCTTCTTTTTTTTTTCTTTTACCTATAAATTATTAACTTGTCAAATATAATAAAATTGTATATTATGCTTACTTTTTCTTATACACTTATCATTTTTTTAAATCAATTTTATGTTTCTTCTTTATCTATAACTAGAGTTTTTTAGGCATTGTGCCGCAGAGTTCTCTTTTAAAAATTCATTTTAATGATACATTTATATAAATAAAATTATATATAAATAATGAGTGTAAAATTTATAGCAAAATTATAGTTATTTAAAATTTTTAGGTTATTTGGACCCATAAAATGGGTGCAAATTTCATTCTTAGTTACAATGCCACATAAGAAGTAATATACGAATTCTTCCACCACCCCCTCCCCCCCCCCAAAAAAAAAGAAGAAGTAATATACACTGTTTTTTTTTATATAATAAATTGCCAAAGCAATCACGATTCACTAAAAATTGCAAGCTTTCAAAAAAAAAAAAAAAAAAAACAATTGCAAGCTTTCACTGCATGCAATTGTCAGTGAAAGCTGGCATAAACTGTACACATGCAACCCCACCTTGCCATTTAGCAATTAAGGTGGCCATGGATGGGGTCCAATTTTTTTTTTTTATATCTTTATTTTTTTTGAGAATTTTTATATCTAAATATTTTATTATTATATTTTGTATATTATGTATACTAAAAACAAATTATTAATTCTTTAATATTTAAAATTAAATTAAAAAATGTAATATTTTCTAAATTATTATGTATTTTATTAAGAAACTCGTTATTTTAATTATTAAATATAAATTTCTTAAATATATTTATTATTTATTATCCATCTAATTTTCAAAACATATTTATTACTCCACACAGCAATATCTAATAATGTGATAATATCAATTTTTTAAACTACAAAACAAATTGTAATAGTAAATAAGATGATATATGAAACATAAATACAACAGTTTACATTTCTTATGTCTTAATTGTTCTCATCAAAATAAGCTCTTTTCATTCGTCTCAATTAGTAATTGTTGTTTATCTACAATCGCAAAAACACATAAATCAAGTTACAAACTCAACTTAACCTTTTTCACTTTATATTGAAAAGTATAACATTTACGAGTTTACAAATAAAAAAAAAAAAAAAAAAAAAATCAAAAACAAAAAACAAAAAACAAAAAAACAAAAGCTTACTATAGAATTTCAATAATAATAATAATAATAATAATAATAATAATAATAATAATAATAATAATAATAAATAACTTACCGAAGATAATCCTTTACTAATGAAAAATTGATGAAGACTTTTACAGAGAAACTCTGATGGTAAAAGCTCTAGGTACACCCCAAAAAGTTTATTACTACAAGATGTAGCAATTGTTTCCTTTGTGGTAAATTCAGCTTCAGCTTGTGGGAAATTGAACCTAGGTTCTCCCGAAATTCTTCCACAAGATCTCATTTGCCACTTAAGCTACCCCATTGGGTTATAGCAATTGTTTCTAATAGTGACTAAAGTTGTAATTAAATTTAGGAGTTTAGGGGTTAAATAGATTGTAAGTGCACAAATAATGCACACTTTATATTAATTTATTTGGCGAAATTATTTGTCAAAACTTAAATTATGTTGTAATATTTGATGCTTGTTAGCTCTTTAGCCGGTGTTTTGCAAGATTTGATTAGCAATAGTATGATAAAGTAAAAGGGACAATAGACAAGAAGAACAGGATGTAACTATCTTATTAGCCATACCAGGATTTATAATACAATGGGAAAGAAGTTACATAGCATCTCCATAATGATACATAAATAGGAATTAATGCTAATAATGTCCATTTACAAATATTTTATAACAGATTATATGTTTTGAAAATTAGACAGGTAATAAGTAATAAATATGTTTAGCAAATTAGATAGATGTTGTTAATTAGAAATAAAGAGTTTCTTAATTAATAGAATACATAATAATTAAGAAAGTAATAAACATCTTGTCTGAAAGATCAATATTACTTTTAAAAAAAATGATATGACATCTACAATGCTGGTGTATAGCATCTATATAATGATAGTGCATCAAATATTAATTCATCTAATACTAGTATATATATTATATATATACATATCAATACAAATTGAAAACTCTAAAAATGAAAAATGAATGAAAAATAACCTTAATTTGTGTCCATATCAAATGACCTTGTTTGGATATGGCTGCAACGAGACAGTGGCGGTCATAGGTTCCCTCACCACTCACCAGTCCAAGCATCTGCCCGTCTCCGCTGGAATCACTACATTATTTCTACACTCTATAGCACACCTTACGTTGCTGTCAGGCCGACCCAATCAAAATAGGGGTCCTATGCAATATTCTAATTTGGCCCATCTTTTATATATATATATATAATTGTTTAAAAATTATGCCAAAAACATAATATAATCAAAAATAATACATCTAATATTTCACTTAAAAACTATCATACGTTGGTCATGCTTAGATGCACAAATGGCGAAGTACTACGTAGCGACCAGACCAACGCAGGAAAAACATGCCGCCATAACTGCCAGCCCTGTGACCAGACCAGCACCACCAATCGCGGGCATTGCGGTGGCGATCACAATACTTCAGTCATCATAGTTTATAATTGATGTATCTTGTTGAGTTGTCTCTTGAATGGTAAATATGTAAAGTAACTTTAGTAGTTTTGTCTCATACTTGCTCAGAAACTTATATGATGTATTAGGATTATTCTGAGTAACAAGAGTACCATTAATTATATGTGCTATATATTGTATATATCCTATATCTATAATCTATAAATATATAATATATAACACCCGAATGCCGAACCCATCCTTGCCATGTTGGTACTGTACCTTCAAAATAGTGTCACCTGCTACTTCCATCACACCCAAAATGATTAGAGCATTCAGACTAGTGGCTTTTTCATGATTTTTCTTGGGGCCTATAATGAGGTGGATGATAGAGAAGGTGGTAAGAGAAGATGTTTTTATCTCCTCCAAGGTAAGAATTTTTCGTGGCCCCAAAGATAGAGAAAAAAATGGAGAAAGGCAATTGTTGTGCGTGTTTCCCACATAGCAAAGCCTAGCCCGGTTGGAGCTTTATACCTTTTTTTTTTTTTTCTTTTGTGTAAGATGCATCAGCTTTTTCGTTTTTTTCCCCTCTTTTTTCTTATTTTATTTCCTTCATCTCTCTCTTACTTGAACATAAAAGAGAGTGAAAAAATTAAACTAGTATAGATGCTGGATTATGCACTAGGAAACTTTTATCCAAATTCATTGTCAAGTATTTTACTAAACAGATTGTGCATTTCTCATGCCTATATATATATATATATATATATATATATATATATATATATATATATATATATATATATATATATATGGGCTAGCTTGACCCAGCGAGCTGAGGATGCTAAGATGAAAGCACGGTACTGTGATTGATAAGGACATTACATTAAATGGAGACAACAATATTAAGATCACGTACTGAGGAAGTTGTCCAACATTAAATGAGGAAGCCTACAAATAGCAATACTAATGATTCGACCTATTAGATGAACCAACCCTAATTATATTATTGTTCTACTATTATAAATCTCAGAAGCTAATAAGCATGCATTTACAAATTACAATTACATGAACAAGGACATTCCTAAAACTGTTGCAGAACTTCAAAACCCCAAACTTTCCTTTTGAACATCTTGCCAAGGAAAGATCAATTCTTTTAGTGTGCATCCGTGATGGTAACATCATTGAAAAAGCGAGAGCAAGTATAAACAGAGCAGAAAGACTGCAAGAACATCAGCGACAAGAGCACAATAGTAGCCAAGATGGTGAGGAACTGCCACGAACCAAATATGTATGACTTCATGAATCTCTTCGTCTTCACATTCCACCTGCAACTGTAATACTTGTTCACATTGTCAATCACTTTATCCAAGAACGCCACTTTGGTCAACCTAACAGATCTGTTCATTCCATTCCACAAATTCGCCACCTCACAATCGCTCTTCAGGTGGTTCAAAATGATCCCTTTCTCTCTCAGAAACTTGACGTCCTCGGCCGTGTCCACGATCCCGTTCATGAACTCCGTGTAGCGCGCGAGGACTAATGGGCCTTTGGCGATGCAGGCCTCGTACGCGACGAGGTTGCGCAGGACCACCTCGGAGTTTATGTCGAGGCAGACGACGGGGAGATAGAGCGTGACTGTTTTGGGGTCGAATTCGACGCTGAGGATTCCTTTGTTGGTCGGGACGAAACGGACGCCGGCGTGGGCGAGCTGGGTGACGGAAGGGATTGTGATTTGCTCGATCGATGGGGGCTTGTCGGGGTGGCCTTTTGAGTCGTCGGATTTCTCGCCGCCGGCCTCCGGTTTCCGGCAGCAGGAAAAGGAAAACACGCCCTCGATCGGAGCCCTCAAGGTGTTTATCCCCGGAAGCTTGGTGATGGCGTTCCACGGCATTAACAGCACCGTTTTCACCGGAGCCAGAGACGATAGTCTCTTTAAAGCTCTAGCGGGGCCTTTGTTTATCTTAGAAAGGATAGCCCAGACCTGGCTGAAAGCAGCCTTGACATAACCTGAATTCTTCAAGAAATCCTCCTTTTCTCCATCTTTCTTCTCACATCCATCAATGGCTATCTCTACGTGCTCACGGCCTTCCATTTCCGGGACAATCGACTCGAACAGGTAGCCCAGAAGATGAGTAGCCTCGTCGATTTGAACAACGGCGGAATTGGAATTGGAATCATGAGCCATCTTGAACGGGGAAAGATCTTTGGACAACGCCATTAACATAGTGAGAAGCAACTCATCAGACTCCTCCTTTGATGGGCACTGCGGTTCCAGCATTTTTCTAAGAACAAACAATGGGATTTGATTCTCAAGCATAATAATATCTCTAAGCAACGCATTATGCGACGATTTCTTCCCCGCCAGGTCAACCAAATGCGACATCCTGGACGAAATCATGGCCGCCTTAAGCTTCCCCTCTTTAACCGCATAAACCTTGAGAAACTCCAGCAAGAACGAGGCGTCCACCGCCATCATCCACGCCAGCGTCTCCGTCCTAAGATTCATCAGCTCTCTGTCATAGGAAAGCCTAATCCTGGACTCCACTTTCATCAGCTCCTCTACCAGACTGTGCAGCTTTATGGTTTTGAGCTGTTTCTGGAAAATCTTGGCCGCATCAATCTTGTGGCGCTCCATTTCATGGAGCTCCGGGTGGGTATTGTGGTAGGGCCCTATGGCTACTCTTTGTGGGAGATAACTCTCGGGATGATACGCCATAAGGGTTTTGGGCACCCCGAAAATGGTGACGGTCAGGTCAATCTCTTCCTCCTCGGACTCCTGATCAAGAACTTTTAGGATGCGCATAACCCATTTATTCTCGTCATAATTTGAGTTTTGGGCTCTGTTTTTCAATTGATTTGAGGAGGCCATGTTTTTGGAATTTGGATAGTCTGCTTATAAGCTAAAATCACAGAAATAATGAAGGAATGGATATGCTTGAGGATACAGTACAGTAGTACGTATTTATAAAGTGACCATGCACGTTATCTACTTTGTGAGTGCACCAGACATTCCAAAAAAAAATATTAATTTAGTTCGAAACAATAATGCAAAATATTAAGTTTATTTAATATTGTTACATATATGCCAAATTTTCTTTTGAATACAATATAATCAAATTATTGAAAGAGGGTTTTTACTTTTTAAGCGTGGTCCTACTGCATACGTACGCGTGGCCTCAAGCAAGTAAGAATTCCAAACTTAAAGATTACCCATCTACCATTTTTATATAGAAATTGATGAAGGAAATGATAAACGTGTTGTATCTCATGTAAATAAATATAGGAAGGGATAGACAACCACAATAATAAGAACAAGGTAAAAGGTTGTTGGAGATGGAGACAGGCCGGGAATCTCCCTCCCATGCAAACTTAATATGATAAATATGATTTAATTTGTAAGTAGATAAGTATGTAGCTTATATTAAAATACAAATTATATATAAGTGTTTACCAGCTGATACACAGTGTGAACAGCTAATTGAACTCCTTCAGGAGCCTTCGTGTGAGTGAAACTTCAAGGAAGAACAAATTTAAAGCATCTGTGCCCATACTAATATAATATTATTACTCATTATTGCACTCGTAATAATACACCATTAATCAGCTTAACAGAGTGTATTCTAATTTACAAAATGCACTTTAGAGGTTCAATAGTGTAGGAACAGAAGCTCAGTAGTTCGAAATGCACCGCAGTTATGGTAAGGGTGCACACCGAATTCGCAACAAATGCACAGCAGTGCCCTCACACTTGCACCAATAGTCTGCTAATGCACAACTCTTACCGTGTGTTTGGTTTGTGGAATAGGTCGGGAATGGAATACCATTTTTTGAGAATAGACCTATTCCATTGTTTGTTTCGTCATTCTATTCCTGAGAATAGCATTCCCGGAAATGAGCTATATATTCCCTTTGCAAGGAGAACAGTCATTCCTAGAGGACCCTAGTATTAGCTATTCCCAAGTATTTGGGAATAGCTTTTATACTATAATACCGAAAATACCTTTTTTGTATTATATATTAAAAATGTAAGTAATAATAATAATACATTTTTTATATATGGGTATTTATGTCTTTTAAACACTTAAACCAATCAAACATTGAAATTACATTCCTAAAGTCTATTCTTTCAGCGAACCAAAAAATAGAATACAATTCATATTCTATTCCTTACCTATTCTATTCTCTATGAAATACTATTCGTATTCTCTTAAAATTCATTCCGTGAACCGAACATGTTGTTAGAGACTTAGAATATGGGTAGTTAGCAATAATATTTTTTCTAAATACACTAATGTGCTTGTGGATTTGCACAGGTGACAGTGCAATGCATGACAAGCGAAAGACCAGTTATCTCGTACGGTTGGTTGCCGTGGTAGACGCTATTTAGACCGGTTAAGTTCTGATTCCCCCGCCATTAATCCGTGGATATGATTAGGCATAGGAATTGAAGCAGAAGCTTCTTAATTAGGAATATGCCCCTAGGCCCTAACTACACGCGGAAGTATATTAGTTAAAAAGAAGATTAAAATGCCCTCATACAAATAAACTTAACAAATTAGGAATTAAAAAGAAATGAACCCAATCTTATCTAACCAAAAAATCATGATCGTTCAATAAACAAAATAAAGGAATCAGATTGGTACACAAGTTCACACTTAAGAAGAAGTTCTCATATGAACCTAACTCACTCTCTCTCTATATATACACACACACACATACATTATAATAAAGGTTTTTTTTTAGTTCTTCAATTTGGCCAACGAGCTCGCATGAAGCGAGTTAGGGTTAAAGAATTTTAGTTTGTGGGTCTGCCGGCAAATGCCCGCAAAAATTATAACATACAATGGGGGCCGGTTGACCTAATGAGATGGACTAGCCCGCATTTACACCCCTATGTCCAAGACTATTCTTATTAATACTGATACAGTAAATACACGGGTCGTACGATCAAACGTATTTCCTTAATTATGAGTCGGATACAATAGGTTTATATCCAAAGAGTTAAACCCAGTCAACGTGACAATGAGTCAGAGATTTCCGAACCACTTAGCTATTAAAGAGAAAATGTCAAAAGTTCTCCTTCAAGTAATAAATGCGGTATTTATAGGTGTTAGGAGACAGGTGTGGAGCCTACGACATGAACGCCGCGTGGGAGTCATGCACAAGGCCGATTGCTGGTCCACGGCGTGTAGGCCAGGTGGCCAACGCCCTCTGGTCGTCGCCATCAAGGTGCCTTTAGGCCCGAAGGTCAGACCAACAATCATCCGAGGGTTCCAGCACAAGGTCATCGCTTACCTCGGGATCACAGAATGACCGGGGAACACATCTTGACCGGAGATGCTCTGGATGGACCCGATTTGGTCTGGGTGACTAGGACCAACCATTGTACAAGCGCATGATCGTTAGAGGAATAATCCCTATCAAATACATTATCTTCTACTATTCTTTATTTCCATCCATAGTATAATTCCAAATCTCTATCCCAATCTAATTTATACTATTAATAACGCATTAATGTTACTTCATTCCAATTTTTTTTTCTTCTCGTCAGATAAAGAACAATTTTTTTTTTTTTTTTTTTTTTTTTTTGAAAAACAACACCGAGAAAACTTATATATTACAAACCAAATGTTGAATACAAGTAGGATAAATTGAAAACCAACAACAAGGACCAGGCTGAGAATTTTGTTCCTTTTTATTTCCTTTCTCATTTTCTTTTCTCTTACTTCTTAACATTATTTTTTTCTGTACTATTCTTTTCAACCACCATATTTAATGTATGTCAGTTAAAATAATTTGAATATAAAATGTTAAATAATTCATACTTGAAATTCTTCTCCAATACGCCTTATAATTTAATAAAATTAGTTTGTAATTTTATGTAAAAAAATTTCAGATTTAATTTAATTTTCATTTTCACAAAGATAGATTCCACATGACATAGACAGGTTAGGCAGCAATTCATTGAATATGCAATTGACAACACTTGATAAACGTTGCAAGTCATGTTTGTTTTCTTAATTACGCAACATTTTCTAAATTTTCATTTTTTACTTTTTATAATGTATAATATATTTATATACAATACTATGAAAGGAATTGAACTATATTTTGACAGTGACTACGGACTATATCTTCCTATTCAATTTAAGATATATATATATATATATATATATATATATATAATTTCACATTCAATGTATAAAAAATAACAAATTTTATTATTTTTATAAATAACGTCAACGTAACGATTTTTGTCATTCTAACAAAATGCACCTCCTTGTGTGCTTGTGTGTATACATATATACATAAATACATACTTATGTATGTATATACGCATGTATGCATATTTAAATAATAAAATTTCACTCTCAATGCACGTAAAATAATATTTTATTTATTTGTCAATTTTTATTTTAGTGTCAACGATTTTTGTCATTCCTACAGAAGACAATTCCCTGACCTACAACGTATCTCGGGGTGTGCAAATATTAGTTAAAATCGAATCAATCAATTGAACCAAATTTAGTTAATCGGGCCAGTGACCAAATCTTTGTCAAGTTGGTTAATAGTTTTGAATTTTCAAAATTTTGATTAATAATTAATTCATAGTATTTACAGTTCAGATCATTGAAATATAATGAGTTGATGTATTATTAAATAATTTAAAAAAGTTAATTAGCATCTAGTGATAACTGAACTAAATTAATTTGTGCGTGTTAAAAAAGTAGTATACAAATCGGCTATGCACTGTTTTCATTACTGTACCACATGTATTGACCTTTAATTTGTTTCCAATTGGTTCTTCTTTTAGCACGTGTTGAACATGTTTGCATGACTGGTCTAAGCTGTCCTTGGGTTAATGTTTTTTTTAATTCTTTTTTTTTTTAATTCTTTTATTTTTTTATGCATAAAAGTTTCCTGGGTTAATCATACTAATCCTAATTCATAGGATTTTGCCCCTAAAATTTTTGAAGGTGGTAAATCGGAGTTACAACTCCTATTTAGATAACCCAAAACTCTAATAATATTTGAGCTGAGGTGGGGTTCAAATTTCACTCTGTCACTTTCAACCATGACTTGATATCATGTGATCAACTACTAATTGAATTAAATTATTATAGTGATAATGACATCAAAGTTAGACTAAAATCAAATAATATGACATAGGTTCAATTTTCATGCGGATATATTATTAAAGGACTTTTAACTAGATATTGGAAATTTATAGTATTATTAAGTATATTTAATACTATTACATATATGCCACATTTTCCTTTGAATACATGCATATAAATTATATTGTTGAAATGGGTTTATTAAGCTTAAGGCTGCGAGGAAACAAATCTTGGACATACGCGATAACTTATTGCATGCACTGCTAAATAAACGTGGTCCTACTGCGTAAATCATTATTGTGTACGTGGACGAATGCACAATCCTATCAAATAATTTATATTCAGTATACAAATAATATATTTTTAGTGTATTAAAAATGTATATATTAACAAAAATTACATTATTTAAATACTAAAAGTACATTATTTTGTATAGTTCAGTACACAAATAATGTACTTTTAGTATATTAAAAATGTACATTTTATTATGGTTCACACAACACAATGTAGATCACGATCCACACAATAATTTGCCCTATTGCATCCATGTGCCCTCATCAGGAAAATATAGGACAAGATCAAGACAATTTCAATAATAAAAACAAACTACTAAAACAATTTTGCGGGGCTAACTCAAATGATGGATCACTTAATTTAAAGTTAACACTTTAATAACAGGATGACAATTTGACTCCCAGCCACCACCAATATACTCTGATGTATTGTTGAATTAGTAACGTAAATCTCTATAATAGATATGCACTCTAACTATCAGTTTAGTTTATAATTAAGACAAATACACCTTCAATTATTTAAAATAATTTGACTATAAAATATTAAATAATTTATAGCAGTTTGATATTCTTCTCAACAGGCCTTATAATTTAATGAAATTAGTGTATAATTTTAAGAAAAAATTTTCAGATTTAATTTTCATTTTCACAAAGATAGATTCCTCGAGACTTGGACAGATTAGGCAACAATTCATTGAATGTATGATTGGTACAATTGACACAGTTAATAAACGTTGTAATTCATGCATGTTTGTTCTTTAATTTTACGCAACATTTTCTAAATTCTTATTTTCTTATTATAATTTATAATATATTAATATACAATACTATGAAAGGAACTGTTTTTGACAGTGACTATGACCATGCTTGGTAAATGGCTATTAGCTGATTGGATTAGAATGTATGATTAGTTGATAACATTAGCTGATTGTAAAAAAATTTTTGGTAAATTAGTTGTTAGCTGATAGTTGTTTGGGTATAATTTCTTTTCTGAAAAAAGTTAATTGAAAAAGTTGCTTTGAGTAGCCTTTTGAATTTAGTATTTTTGAGTTACAAAAAGCTTATTAATCAAACACTTACATTGATTTTTTAATCAAATCAAACAACTAATAATAGTCAAATAAGCTAAAATTAACTGATATGCTAATTATTTAGCAAACATAGCCTATATCTTTCTATTTGATTGAATAAGGCATCGATTTGCAAAAGTCTAAAATTCAACTATTTTAGTTATATTACAGTATTACACATCAGAGTAATGGTTGGTTCAGACATCAAAATGAGAATTAAAATTCAAATTAAATTATAAGCTTGGAAATATTTGCGATGAAGTCTCGAATTTTTTCTCCTCCTCATTGTAATTTCCTCGTGGATGTGCTACCTCTGTACTCCACAATACTTTCGTTCTTTTTCTTTTCCTTCCAACGGTGTCGTGTGTTTACAGAGGAAAATTAAAAAAAAATTAAAACAAAATAACAAAAGTTTTTTTTTTTTTAATTCCAATGTTCTCTTTGAATTTTTTTTTTTTTTAGTACTATCGACTCTATTACAATGTAGTTTCTGCTTTCTCAACCAAATAAAGCATAAAGAGCAAATATCACCTCCACTGAGACTCAAACCTGCCACCTCCCATGTGAGATGCATTGGGTGCCACTAGACCACAAGGTCTTTGACGACGCTTGAAATCTTTAATCCACTTTCAATTAAATTTATCTTCACATTAGCAAATAAGCTTTCTCGCAATTTGACATCAAAATCTCATAGTTTCCTTCAATTAAGTCCCCAACTATCAAAAATACACAATTAACAAGATTTAACTGCCAAAGTACATGTGGTCAAGTGGCATAGCTTTGATCTCACAGGTTCGATCCCCAATGGGATGTTACAATTTTACATTGTAACAGAGTCAAAATTAATCTATTTGACAATAATAAACATAAAATCACAATAAAATATGTACATTCTTTAGGCCATCATATTCTTTTGTTCAACTTCTATGAAGCAATACAATTTATTTTGGGAGATTGACGCTACAATGCTTTTTGACAGTCCAGAAAATAACAAATCAAGAAAAATGTGCATTACACACGACTTGAATTTTCATTCAAATTGGGATTAGAATGGTTTTATTCCTTAAAAAAAATATTTTCAAATAATTTGTAAAAACTCTCAGCAATATGTATATTATTGTTCACCCCAAAAACTAAATAATCGGCGCAAAGGTCCAAAACCTCAAGCCAAAAAACCCATTCAAGAGAGACTTGGAGCCCCATGGCTTGGAAGGTTAGGCTAGGAAAATACAACATAGTGTCTAGACTTGTAAAATTAAACGTTATCAGGGAAATTATAATTTTAATCTCTCAATTGTTTTCCAACGTATTGTTAGTGTAGTCCCTAAACTAGTTTTGAATTTCAACCAATTTGATCTTTGAATTGTTTAAATTATCATCAACTAAACCCTTTGAGGATCAAATTGATGAAAATTTAAAAATGAGAAAATAACCATTTTGGTCCCTCAGAATGGTTTAATTGACGAAATTTTAAGCAATACAAGGATCAAATTAGTTGAAATTGAAAACTATATATATACTACATTGACAGTTGAGAAACAATTAAAAGATCAAAATTGTGATTTTTCCTTTAATTATTTGATGACATACCATTCTACATGACTAATCAAGTAATCAAAAGGATGCTACATTAGTATAATTTTCAAGTATCATCATATGACTTGTGGGCTAACTCTAATAGAAACACCTCATTGTATCAGTCATTTTGAACTATCCTCCACACATTGAGATCAAAGCCTTTTAAGCACCCGAATGAGGCTAAGTCACAGTTCTACCTTATATCACTAAACTTGGTTATACACCTCACAAGTTTTGGATGGATTGGTAAAATGAGAAAAAATAATTTTCGTACCTAAAAATAATTGAAGAACAAAATGCACTATATCTTCATAATTGAGGGATGAAAAGGGTAAATTTTTACCAAAGGCTGGTTTAATAAAACTCCAAATTAAATCATGCATAATTAGATTCAAAAAATAGTAATGCAATACGCTTTCCATTTTAAGCTCATCATAATATGACAATTATCAATGTTATTCTTGAATTATTAGTGATATAAATGTTGTCTCTAAATTTTTAAAACGGTACTATACATATATTGCTCCCTCCCGTAGCGATGGAAGGGGCAACATTTACACTACGGGAGGGACAATATATGTACCGTTTTAAAAATTGAGAGACAATATTTACACCACTAATAATTCATGAGCGACATTGATAATTAGCATATTATGTAGAGGCATAAATTACAATTTTTTCTTTATGCAATAAAAATTGATGTTTAATTGAACATATATTCCTTGAACTAAAAGCTTAAGAGAAGCCAATTAATTCTCTTTTACTTTGCTGTTTATTATTAATTCTTTATTTTTTGTTTTAATTAAAGTATAGTTGGACATGGACGTGAATTAATGCTCAAGGAATGTTGTCCTAACAATAAATAATTAAATATAGTGTAAGTGTGGCCTCTCGAACATGTTCTGAAAACGAAATTCACCCCTTTATAACTTTATTACATGCAGCAATCGATGAGAAGAGGTTGCACCTCACTTTATCTCGTATTAGATATGAAGAGAAATTAAATTCCCATAATATTATTTTTATTTTTATTTTATTTTACGTTTTTTTTATCTACTCCGTATTATATTGCTGTATCAAGTTTTGTTTAATTTTTTTTTTTAAGTAGTGTAATTAGATGGTTAGGAATAATGTTGTTTAGATTGTAATGATGTTATTATTGTATAAAATTAAGGGATTTAGAATATAATCCCCAAATTTCTATTGCTTGTATTAAGTTTGATAAGATAATCTATAATTCTATAAAGGCCAAAATAAGACTTAATTATTGGTTCAGTAGTTATCTAGCATATCTAGTCTGGAAGATGTCATAAAACAACATATTGTTGTGCAATAGATCTTTTCAATAATATGTTTGGCATTTGGCAGATACAAGAAAACTTTTCAATAGTTGATTTATTAACTTGGGTTAAAAATAGCGCTAGCCAATAGCACGCAGACCTTGTAATTCATGTGTTGAGGTCTTTCCATAGATGTTTTATCATCCAACAACAACTGAAATCAACATAATAACTGTACCAATAAGTTAGCTTATGATAGATCTTCTCAAAACAACCTATCCAAGGTCATCTACTGAAGTACCGAACTGAAGTACTACAAAAGAAGTCCGTACTATGAATAAAGAATGTCTTTATGGAAAAAGAGTTGTTGGGCACATTTCTCAAAACTTCTAATATTAAGACAAGTTCTGAATAGTTGCAAAGCTACTTTTGGAGACAAAATACTACCGTATACCAAAAAGGATGAGATAGCAATTCGATCAACCTTTTGAAACGTACCTCTATTATCTCGTAGAGTGCCAACATATAGTTTCAAAGTATATATATTTAAATTTTTGACACTCCAGGTTTATAAATAGAGCCCGTCTTGTAGCTTAGGAAGAAGAAGAAAGTGAGCATATAGAGGTTGATAAAGTAGTTAATGAGTTCACAAGCAAGCAAAAGCTCTAAAAGCATTCTAAACTTCCAAGAATCATTTAGATTTTGTCCAATCGTCTCCTAGACTAAAACCTTAATTTCTCTCTATTAGAAGGTTGGCGATCTTCGCTCAAAGGGATTTGATGGACAAACCTTGGAGTTTGAAGGACAGAAAGTAATGAATGAGTAGTTTGGTGAAGAAAACCATTCTAATAGCAAGTAACGTAGTTGGCTTTGTTTGCTACTAGTGTGAAAGACTTCATTTCACTTATATATGTATCATACTAGTAAAATCCTCATTATGGAGTGGGATACGTAGGGAGTTCTTTATATGAATTTCTCTTCTCTTATTCTCTTTACTTTGTTGCTAATTGATCTAGATCACAAATACATTATTTTCGTATATATACTTACAAAGCAAACTCAAATCAAGCTACAATCGAATCGAACGACTGTGGCAAGTTTCAGACTTCTATTACAAATAACTTTTGATAAATTTTATTTTCTTAAAAAGTTTTTAAAAATAATATATTCAATTCCCACTTTTATGACCAATACATACTTAAAATAATGATTTTTAAATACTAATTAACTACTTATATATTATTATACATTCATATTTTATAAGGTATGTATAACTAATCTAATTGAGTTTTCAATTCGCAGATTAAGGCCACGAATAATTAATATTTTGCATACTGGTAACATCATCAACAAAAGATCTTAACACAGTAACATCACACAATAAACGGATTAATTAATTAATTAAACCTTCAAAGTCTTAATTAACCCCCTCCATTCAATACCAACTTAAACCGCCATTCTCGAACAACATCTCATAAAACAAACAAACAACAAAAACCCACAAACATGTCTGCCTATCCCTCCGACATGCCATCAAACTCCGGCTCCAGCTTCGACGAACGCCGGTGGGTCATTCACGTCCGGCGGAGCCTGCAGGACGAGGAGATTGAAGAAGACTCCGAAATCCCCGTCAGCATTTTCAGCGTACCCAAGAATTTAATGGTGGCTGATCCCGATTCCTACGTTCCCCAACAGGTGGCCATCGGCCCCTACCATTACTGGCGCCCGGAGCTCTACGAGATGGAGAGGTACAAGCTCGCCGCCGCCAAGAGAACTCAGAAGAATTTGCATACTTTCAAGTTCCAACATCTTGTTGAACAGGTAATAAAGATATATACTGCCCGCACAGATAACTCAGTTGATCCTTAGGTGTTAAATTAAGGGACAAGAACTCAGGTGGAGCACTAGACACTGGTCTTCTCACTCAAAGACTGCTAAGTCGCATTGATTTACCCTCCACAATCCTGACAATTGTAACGTTTAAACTGCAGGTGACCAAATTTGAGCATAGGATTCGAGCATACTACCACAAGTTCTTGAATTTCAACTGCGAAACGCTGGGGTGGATGGTGGCGGTGGACGCTGCGTTCTTGCTGGAGTTTCTTCAGGTATACGCAGCTCAAGAAGGGGAGGTTATTCTGACTAGGGTTTCATCAAGAATGTCACATTTGGTGGACATTTCCGGGAGAAAATCTGCCCACAACGCCATTCTCAGGGACATGGTAATGCTGGAGAATCAAATCCCATTGTTTGTGCTGCGGAAAATGCTGGAATTTCAGTCCTCTTCTTTGGAGGTAGCAGACAACACGTTGATGTGCATGCTGATTGGGTTCTTCAAAGAGGTTTCCCCATTCAAGATGGTAGAAGTTTTGCCCAAAGTGGAGATCAAAGAATGTGCACATTTGCTAGACGTTGTGTACCATTTAATCGTGCCCAAATGTGAAGGTTGTGTAAAATTTTCCTTAACAATATATATTATATATTTGGGACTTATGTACAAGTTGATTAGGCTTATTAAGTGGTTTGATTGTACTGAATAATAGGTTGCAGCACAGAAATAACGGAGGAAGGTGATGGTATGACCCCAACCGACCACGGGGAAAACACATCTTTCGGACAACCTAGTTCTGTCAGACAGCTTGCCGACGAGGTATGGAAAATTGTCGTGAAGATACAGAAAGGCCCGGCACGTTTGATCAAGAGAGTTGTGTTGTCGCGGCCTGTTAAGGTTATGTTGAAGCTACCATGGAAGCTGTTGTCGAATCTCCCTGGGCTAAAGTTTGTGCTGCAACCCATTGCTTACTTGTGCCTCTATAATCAAGAGAAAGACAACGGAAAACCCGAAAGCGAAAACCCGCCGGACGCCGACAAGCCTCCGTTAGTGGAGGAAATTGCAATCCCGTCGGTGACTGATCTGTTCGAAGCTGGAGTAAGTTTTGTTCCCGCAAAGGAAGGAATAGCCGGCATTTGCTTCGACGACAAAAAGGTGGCGCTTTATCTCCCCTGCATTAGTCTAGACTTGAACACCGAGGTGCGTTTTATGATTCACGTTAAATTTACTAAATCTTCCCCACAAAAGTAAAATTCTCTTGCCAATGACCTTGTGGTCTAGTGCCACCCGATTGCACCCCATGTGAAAAGGAGTGGGTTCGAAACTAAATAGTTATGAACAGATACTACATTGTAACAGGGTAATTAGTACTCAAAAAAAAAGTAAAGTAAAATTTTCTTAGGGCCCCACACTCCATCCTGTCCGATAGAATAGTAGAGTGATAAATTAGGGTGAAATTTTGGGCCTCACATCCGAGCACGATTAAAGCCAGAGCCAAATTGTCCCTACGCGCGGTAGGTACAAAGGATTTACTCTCTGTGGACCCGAGTCCAACTTGCAATTTAAACCTGGGTTCAAAATACACCATTTACATATTGAATGTTCACAATTTACATACTAAATGTTCACATAACACTTCAAATTGTGAACATTCATTAGGTAAATTGTGAACATTATGTAGGTAAATGGACATGTTTTTGCCTTGTAAAGTGGACCCGGGTCTATGGTATAACTATTGGATCTGCCACTCTGGACATAATCTGTGCAAGCAAGTTTTACTAAATTTGTAACCAATAATTGAAGGTCAGGATATGATCCATTTTTACTAAAAGTTTATATTGATAAATCATTACGCATTTATTTTATATATATAATGCTCAACAACGATTATTGTAACTTGTAAGTTGTAACATTATGTGTGAATTCATAATCTCAACAGGTATTGTTAAGGAATCTTGTAGCATACGAGGCCTGTAATGCTTCAGGGCCGGTAGTGTTTACTCGTTATACCGAGTTAATGAATGGGATTATTGATACTGAAGAGGATGCGAGGGTGCTGAGGGAGAGAGGGATAATTTTGAACCGACTGAAGAGTGATGGGGATGTGGCTAAGTTGTGGAATGGAATGAGCAGATCGGTGAGGTTGACCAAAGTGCCCTTCTTGGATAAGGCAATTGAGGATGTGAACAAGTATTACAACGGGAGATGGAAGGTTAAAATGGGAAACCTCATGAAGCAATATGTGTTTGGGTCATGGCGGTTCCTCACAGTCTTGGCTGCAATTATGCTCTTGCTTTTGATGAGTCTGCAGGCAATTTGTTCAGTTTATAGTTGTGCTCGTCTTTTCCATCTTAATAGTAATAGTACAAGTACTAGTCGATAATCGTGAGTGAAAATTCTGCTTATCAAGACGAGACTTTATAAGAAAATATTAACTTTTTGGTTATGATGTTCATAAAATATGCTCAAGTCAAGGGAGATTAATGCCGACCCGACAGCAAGAAGGGGTTTTCCATGTTTGTTAGCTTGGGAAGAAACATGGAACAAAGATTGGTCATCTTTGGTGTGTGCTTTACTTTGTCATTCCTATTGATTGATTGGAGAGAGATTTTGTTTGCGTGATCTTAGGATAATCCATTTTTGGCTTATGAGACAGTGTGGGAGTGCACAGCTGGATTGTTTATTTGTATTGCTTTAAGATTGTTTATATTTCCATTGCTTTAAGGGTGTTTGTTTATATTGCTTTAACGTTGTTTAATTTAAGGCTTGAGAATATGTATATTGTTTGTTAATGGCTGGTGATATGATGCTTTCCAGCTAATTGAGTTGTTATTATATTTGAAAAGTTTGCAGGACATTAAAGAGGTTTGATCCTTTTTTTTTTTTTTTTTTGAAAAGAAAGAGGTTTGATCCTAGTACTAGGCTTTACGTTTTTCAGAATATTTGGAATGTTTATCAACAATAGCAAAACTTTGGCAATACATCAGCACAATGATGCAGATTTTTTTTTTCTCTTTTTTTTATTCTTTCTTATGAACCTCATGTGCGAGCTGTCAAAGTGAATTTAGCCTGTTTGGCCTACCTCTCTCACCAACTAATAAGGTAAAGAATTACAATAACCCAATGGATAACTGGCAAGTGAGCTCTTTTTGTGGGGAAGAATTTCGGGAGAACTCGGATTTGATTCCAATGAATTTCGGGAGAATCCGGATTTGATTCTAATAAGTGACAGATTCCCCTTGGGCCAGCAAATATACTTAAGGTTATAAAAGTATAATTGACTAATAATTATTATGTTAATTAAGCTATACATGGATAGTTAGATTTATTTTTATAATAATTACAATTAAGTTATTTTTCCTTTTTCTCATATTTATTTAAGTAGAAATATAATTACATAAATCATATTACATATCGATTTTTTTTTAAAGATAATTGCAAGCAAACGAGCCATAATATTATTCGGTTAATTGAGTGATACTTTTACACTAATCTTATAATCAAATAAATGTACACTTTCAAATATTAAAGTTTTTTATAATTTCATCTTTAATTTTATTATCTAAATATATAATAAAAATTGTATATGTACATTACACGTACAGGTAATTATTTGTTTGAATTCAAGCAAAGATAACATTAGAAAACATGCCTAATTAATTCAAATGATTTTATCAATTCCACTATATAATATTTGATGTTATTTTTCAAAAAAAAAAATATTTGATGTTATAATTTATATAACTGTATATCAATCCAAATATTATTAAAATATTATAACAAATTTTTATTGTTGATTTTTATAACTCAATAACCAAAAGAGTCATTTTTATTGTTGATTTTTCTCTCTCATTTTCCCATACCTCTCTATCCTGCATGATATCTTAAAAATCTTGAAAACCCGATGTGGAAGTGAGAAATGACTGGAGAGAAAATGTTGGGGTTCGTCCGTTCTGTGTATTCATGTTAATAACACAGGTTGTGATGTGTTTGTGCATTCGAATGTTATGAGGATGAGTTCTGTGTGTTTTGTGTTAATATTCTGTGTATCCTAACATTCGAATGCACAAACACATCACAACATGTGTTACTAACATGAATACACAGAACGGTTGCCTAGAATATATTGAACGATTGTCGAAAATACACAGAACTCATCTCCTTACGGAGTACGTGCACAATGCATTGTGCACCCTGGTCCACGGTATAAGGATCCGATTTGTCTCAGTCTTTATTTAGATCTTGAATTTTACTGTATTTTATTGATTAATTGTATCCAATCAAGATTGTTTTGAGAAATAAATGTTTTTTATCATTTCGAGCAAAAAGAAGAAAGAAAAATAAAAAGGAAAGGAATACTTGTTTATACTATCTGTTGGAATTGTATATTTCTTTTTGACAAGCTTGTTTTTTGTAAGGGTCTTGAATTTGAATCCATTTTATCATATGTCTAAACAGTCTAATTAATTTGATTTCATTTGATTTAATTATCTATTATCACGGAATTGATCGAAATAGGTACCTTACCAAATGGGTACAGGTGAATTATTACCTTTGGTTCTACCGTTCTACCAATCAGTCTAAAAAAGCTTCATGAATATGTTCTTTACAAGATAATAATCAAAATTAGTCATTTAATTTGGTCTTACCCAATTGACTCTCGATCTTAACCTAGAGTGACTCAAACTAGGAGATCCCAAATGAATTTTACAACTACAATATATTTTCTCGTTGAATGAACGATTATGCATGTCAGCCCATCCATGTATACATGCTCTTGCTTATGACTTAATATAATGTTATGTTGCTTTCAAAAAAATGTCATTAGATCAGTTTTTAATTTGTAGCACCTAGATTCTATAGCTAGCATATAAATGTCACATAAATGTACTAACGAAATGGTCTTAATATAATGATTCTCTACTCTCAAGCCACCACCAAGTGACTAAGCTAAGGGCCATATCTTTTTCTATTGTGTCTGTTCATTTAATCATTTGCGTATCCATTCAATCGTTACTTAATATAGTTGATTTACGGTCCAAAAAAGATATTATTTCACGTATTATTTTTTCCACGCGATCCACTGTAAAATACATTTTTATAATTCATAATGTACATTATTCTAAAGCATAATTGATAGTATTATAACTCATAAAGTACATTATTTTACCCTAGAAGTTTCATTATTTTAAAACATAAAATACATTATTATAACTCATAATGTGCATTATTCTAACTCATAAAATTCAACAACGTCGTTTTGGACCATTATCCACATAACAATTTTCCCTAATTCAATCATTATACCGTAGACCATAATTCATCTTGTAAGATAGACCATTGACATAAGATACATTTTTATTATAATAAAGATTCATTTTTTAAAAATGCATTATTTGATATAATACTAAATAATAAACCTTTAATACACAAATAGAGTATATTCGATATATTAAAAATATACATGTTTTCATTGTCCAGTAATATAGTTCATGGTCCACAATATAATTTGTCATTGCAAAATTTATGGGCCATTTCTACTTATTAGTGCATTATTATTAGTTTGAGAATGTATTCCTAGGCCCAGTTTTGGACTAAATTGATTAAAAACGGGCTTGGGCTTAAGTCTTCCTTTCTATTAAAAGGGGTTGAAAATTGAAGGGTTGTTATGCCGTGGACTCAGGTCCACTTTGCAAGGTGGACCTGGGTCTACATTCACATACACTATACTTTACATTCACAATTTGTAAACTCCACATTCACACATTCAAAACTCTATATTCACAGGTCATATACTCCACATTTACAACTTGAGAACTCCATATTCACACATTATAGGGCTACAAGTTGCTAGAACTTATTAACTCTATTACAGATTCACACATGCATAACTCTACATTCACGATTTCTATAATCCATATTCACAATTTGAAACCTCCACATTCACACATTTCTGGGCAACTCTACATTCACACAATCATAAATCTATATTCACGATTTCTATACTCTACATTCACACTTTGAAACCTCTACATTCACACATTTTTGAACAATTATATATTCAACAATATGTTTACTAAAAAAAAAAAGAAAAAGGAAGAAGACAAAAAATGACGTAGTTTTGGAATAATTTGCCAAAATTGAAAGAATGAATTACTGTTCTACCTAAAATCAACACACTTATTTCAGTTTTTGTTTTTCGTTGAATTGTTTCATATTAATCCTTCAATTCTTCATATAATCATTTTTTAAACTTCAATTGTTATCTTGGTGGCTCTTTACGTTCATGACTAGATGGAACTCTTAGAACTTAACATAAATTTTATAAAAGAGCAATTAAATTTCACTTGTAGTCTTCAACTATTGTGACATTGTCACGATATAATAAAGAAGGCTGACATATAATTTTATCATTCAAGCCTCTTCCCCAAACATGTAATTTCTTTCCCTATCTTGTAAACTCTTTTAATTGAATGATTAAATTACATGTTAGTCATATTTATTAAATGGTGGCTGGATTCACAAAATTCTATAATGATGATTAATTGTGGCAAGGAAATGAAAGTAAATGATGTAATGCGACAACAATAAAAAATAATTAAAAAAACATGACTAAATGTGACAACATCATAATAATCGAAGATTAGAAGTGAAATTTACTCTTTTATAAAACTTAGGAAAATGGTATCTTATATCTTTTTATTCTTCCTCTATCCATTTTTCATCTTTCAATTGCATGTTAATTGTTACCCTAGTGACTCTTTTCTCTTGATTGGAAAGAATTGTTAAAACCGAACAAAAGGTGTGTAATACCATTACAACATTTGGTTCGCGGAATAAATTTTAAGGGAATAGGAATAGTAGGTAATGGAATAGGTAAGCAATAGAATATGAATTGTATTCTATTGTTTGGTTCGCCGAAAGAATAGACTTTAGAAATGTAATTATGGACCAAACACTAGAATATGTCTATTCCGGGAAATGGTATTCCATTCCCGACCTATTTCATGAACCAAACATGCTGTTATATTTTTATTCTCTAAAATCCTTCGTTCCCTCGAAGCATTTTGCTTCTTACTCTCTCATTCATGTCATTTTCACTATATTTTTCACGAATAATTAACTAAGACAAAATTATACACACTACTTTCACATGAATTTTGAGTTATATAAAGAAAAAATAAAATAATATCAATACTCCAAAATTTATAAGTTGTATTTATTATTTTTGTCTACTTAATTAAATTTTCTTACTTAGTTAAACTCAAAATCTAAAAATAAAAATTGTTTGAATACCTTTTTTTTTTCATTTTATAATAAATATTATTCTTCTTTCTTCAATGTTATGCCATTATGTATTATTTTATGAGTCAACTGATTTAGATTTAATATTCATAAATTCAATATAATGACAAAAAAAAATTTAAAAAATTACAATTTTCCATAAATACCTGTTATCTAAATAAAAAAAATTATTTAGATATTATTATACATATAGTTTTAATTTAAAAAATAAAAACACTTTAGATCATTTTTTCCTATTTTAGTATGACTCTACAAAAAATTTCAATGATTAGATTTTTAAAATTATATGAAAATGTTATATTGAAATTTTTTAAAATAAATGTAGCAAAAACTTGATTAAAATTAAATTATTTTAATGGTTGAAACATAAAATGTAAGGTGTAAAATACAATAGACAAAAAGAGCCACCAAAATAACAATGGAAGGGTGAGAAGTTGTTATAAGAAGAATTTAAGAACAAAAACACTATTTTTTTCAAAGTTTTATAAACCTTTTGTAGTTCTGTTACATTTTAAAGGTTCCATCTAGTCATGGATAAAAGGAGCCATCAATGTGATAATTGAATTGTGAAAAGTGATTATAAAAGAATTCAAAAACTAAGTGATCAACTATTATAAAACAATTCAATGATATATATATATATATATATATATATATATATATATATATATATATGTATGTATGTATATCTTTTCCTATTATAAAAAGGTTATGTTATTATCTTGTAAGGTAAATCACTAATAAGTAATAACATAATATTTATTTTTAGTATACTCAATATTCATTTTTAACTATAGTTATATTATAATGTAGACAATGGTCCACAATATAATTTGCCATCATAATTGTCTTGCAATCTGTTATTGGGCTAAACAACATAATTTTATTGTAGAATATTGAACAAATATTCTAACAAGGAATGCATTTGAAACTTATGTTAAACTTTGTATATGTGAAAGTAAAAGTTAAGTTTTCCTTTCAAAAAAAATAAAAATAAAAATAACAATCTCAATCCAATTGACAAATGAAATGGGAGTTTTTTTTTGAGTTAATACTCAAAATTGTCCTCGACTATAGTGGTTTTTCTCAATTTTGTCCTAAACAACTTTGATGTCATAAAATAGTCTCAAACTTTTGTGTTATCGCTCAAAATTGTCCTCCGTTAGTTAAGCTGCCAAACGGGTGTTAAGTAAAGGGGCAATATAGTCAATTCATATTCAACTCTTCTCTTCCCGTCTCTTGGCCATACTCCAGAAGTACGACTCCGGTAAGGGAGATTGGGACGACGGCGGCCAGCATCAACACCGACACTGCAGCCTGACACTTCACGACGGTAGTAGAATCGAAGCTAAAAGTCGATTCAATTTTCGGCCATGATCTTGTAAGATTGAGGAAGATGTTCAAAACCCTTAGTCTGCTAACTGGCCCGCTTAAAAATCCCCCAAAAAAATTTAGCCTTTTTAGCCTCAAGCACAAAATTTTTGCTGCCGCATTGAAACCTAAGCAGAATTTCAAGAACATCTTTAGGTTTTAACAGACGAACTCTCTAGAATTTGCGGACAGTTTCGGGGAGATTATGAACATAGTCAACAAACACACGCAGTTCCAAGGATCCAAACAAAATCATTAAAAAAATTAAATAAAAATAAAAACGAAAACAGACAAAAATACCAAATGCCAATTCTTAGCAGAGATCTCAACTAGGAAAAAAAAAGGCAACAAAAAGTAGATACCCAATCTGGATTCTTGTTTCTTGAACAGATGGAATCCATGTGAGCACTTGGATATCACATGTTTTGCAATGCCACGAAAGTTATCCGAAGATGCATTATTTCTGGTGGGTTTTGTAGGCGATGCAGAGGATTGGAGAGGGATGGAGGAGAAAGGAGTAAAATGGAGAAGAAGGAAATGAACCTGCTTGATGTACAGACTGCTTGAATGGAAATTGAAAAGAAGATGAAGCATTCGACTGATTAACAAACGGAGCAAATATGAAATGACTAAATTATCCTTGTACTTAACACCTTTTTGACGGATTAACAAAGGGAGGACAATTTTGAGCGATAACACAAAAGTCTGAGACAACTTTATGACACAAAAGTCGTTTAAGACAAAATTGAGAAAAACCACTATGATCGAGGACAATTTTGGGTATTAACTTGTTTTTTTTTTAATCTAGAATTTTCACCGTTAGTTGGACACAGGGACTAATCCATTCACTAAATTGTATGCACCTCTAATGAGTGGGATAGTTGATCTGAAATTTAAAATTATTCTATACTCAAAGCATACGAATCAAACTCTTGATATTTAGTTAATAATGGACAAGTCTCTTTCATTTTTTTTTTTGACAAAGTCTCTTTCACTTAACCACTATGAAATACAGTAAAACTAGGTAGTAGGTAGTAGGTAACTAGGTATTAAAGAATAAAAACAAAACAAATTTGGGAAGATAAAAAAAAAACATAAAATTTGAAAAATACGTGTTAATCAACATAGTTTTAACTTATAAATAATAAAAAAAAAAAAGAAATCAACAAATGAAAAATATAAAAGTAAAGTAAACGTTAGTACTTCTAGTGTTTGTTGAAGTTGATTATTAATTGATTCTTTCTTCTTCTTCTTTTTTTGATCAATCAGTGAGAAGTGCATTAGTATTTTAATTAAGAAAGTATTTAGAGTCAAAAGAAAAATGCTACTCTCTCATATTAAAATATTACACGTACGATATTCATTCAATGTGATTAATTAAAAAATAAAATTCCGTATTTTTACGAATTACTCAGTTAATTAGTTAACGTCACTATAGATTAACAAGAAATTTACGTAATAATCAAATATTTTACAAAGCGTATAATAAAATGATAACATGTCAAAAGTGATTAATAAGGATTATTAATTTATATAACGTAGTGTAGCATTGTTGAAATAAATACATAAGCTCTAGTTTTTTAGGTGTAGCTGAACACTTTGATGATACCAACTTGTGAAGTTGTGCTCCTTTTAGCCAGAAGTGAAGATACCAAAAACAAAAAAACAAAAAACAAAAAACAAAATAAAAAAAAACAAAAACAAAAAACAAAAAACAAAAAACAAAACAAAACCTCCATTTAGAAGATAATTGAGAGAATAATTTAGGATTCAAGTATAACTCACCAAATATATACATTTTTTGTTCATATATACAACGAGTCAATATCATCCCCACTGAGACACAAATCCATGACCTTCCATTTGAGAGAGTCACTTTATTTTTTTTTTGGTAAATTTATAGGGTCTTTTTCTCTCCGTCCGTTTAACGGTCCGGGGTCCACCCACGTTCGCTCCGAGAGGCACAGGAGCTGGCCCAGGGGGAATCGTCACTTATGGAAATTGAATCCGGATTCTCCCGAAATTCCTTCCCACAAAGAGAGCTCACTTGCCACTTGAGCTACCCCATTGGGTTCGAGATATTCACTTTATGTCGCTTAACCACAAGGTCTTTGTATTTTTCAAGAAATATTCAATACAATAGTAACTCATCAAATATGAATATTATATAGTAATTTTTATATAAAAAAAAATTTGTAGTTTGACTTAAAAATCATCTCAACTATCAAATATGAATATTATATAGTAATTTTTATATATAAAAAATTGTAGTACAGTTTGACTTTAAAATCATCTCAACTATCCATTTGTAATCTATATCAAATTTAAAAAGAAGAATACTTTATTTTTTTTAATTGTTATAATA
This sequence comes from Ipomoea triloba, assembly GCF_003576645.1. Taxonomy (NCBI): domain Eukaryota; kingdom Viridiplantae; phylum Streptophyta; class Magnoliopsida; order Solanales; family Convolvulaceae; genus Ipomoea; species Ipomoea triloba. The sequence goes on along the minus strand of NC_044926.1, from coordinate 8,079,552 downwards.
TGTTTGTTGATATTGCCACTTGCTTCTAAATCAAAGCATACTTAGCCTGTCCGAATAGGAATCGCCGAATGGGAAAAGAAGGAATCGCCGAATTATAACTTACGCCACGAAAAAACGTGTCACATTTTTGACTAATCAAACAATATAAATAACTAACCTTAATTATCATTAATGTGAATATAATAAAACCTTTGAAATTCTACATTATGCCAGCTTGCCGTTACACCTATCGCTCAATTAGCATTTACTATAAAATTTATTTTTTTTTAAAAAAAATTCATCCTTACTTTCATCCTTTCTGTCACGAATATTTTCATTAATTTGAGTATTTAATATTTTTTTTAAATAAAGAAACTCATTCATTTAATCATAAGCTGAAACAATTACAAATATGATCATCCTTACCGTCAGACATATAAACAATTTTCCTAGCAATGCTACAAATAACTTGATTCGTAGACTGTTTCACAAATTTGAAGCTAAATCCGTTGGATGAACTTAACGCTTCTTTAATATCATTGAAGGATTGATCAAACGTAGTCAAGACTGACTTCGGTTGGAAAGTCTTACACACCACCTGAGTATTTGTTTTCAAATTTACATTCATTGACAATACATCCATCAATCTAAACTGTAAATGCTCTTTTTCATTGTCATCTTTGCCACCCAAGATGAGGTTCACATACGTCATGACAAATTTTTATGATTCACACTTATGAAGAAAAGAACTCGTCAAAAGAAGCGAGAGGAAAACAAACTCGTCACACAAACGAGAGAAACAGACAGAAAAACACAAACAAATACAGAACACACAAGAAAAGGGAAACAACATTACACCTCTTCTTGAAAACTTTATTTTAGGGTTCCACTAAAATCAATCCACCTCTTTATCCAGATCGGGTTGAATCCTTTGAACGTTGAAACTTCTGCAACTTCCTTCAAGAGTTGGTGGTTGAATCGGCAGTGAAAGTTATGAAAAAAAAAAAAAGGGAAATAGGAGACCGCCAGCCAAAGACCCGCCGACGCGAAGCTCCGTCAAAGCTTCGGCTCCTATAAGCTATAATTAACAATGCTATAGAAATGCACGCATGGGCAGCGCAATTAGTCATATGGGTGAAGTTTGGGAGCAAAGATCATAGATCGAGTTTTACCAGGGACGGTGAGGGGCTCCTTAGTAAGCAACCTCTAATCATGCATGCAATAAATAGACAACTATATTTTTATACTTAGGTTATTCCATATTTGCCGGACTAATCCTAAATCTACAGAACTCCGTCCAAAAAATCACTACAGAGGTAAATCGCAAGTTCTCTAGTATTCATGCGCACACAATGAATTCAATCCATTTGACAAGTAAATTGACAAAGAAAATTTTAGTGAAATTTGTTTGTTTATTTAACAATATCCCTCCCTATTATCCATTCATGGAATCATGGATTAAAAAGTTTTTATTTATTTTCATGAGTTAGAGTAAATTGGCTAAATTCAAGTCTCATGAATTAATAAAGAATCTATTTATCTAATAAAAAGATTAATGATGATGGTTTTCTTTCCCAATCTTTCAAAGTCTCAACGACTCATCATCTTTATTTGTTAGGACTTTCGTCACTTTGTAGACATTTTGTTCTTTTTCCTGTTTTCATTTTCCATTGTATTCCTGAAGATAAGATTTTTGTTTTCTCCATAAAGAGTTCCAAGGTGGTCGTACCTCAAAAAACATGGATCCAAACCGCGGAATCAAAGACGTGCAATGCCAGTTTCCTCAAACACGTCATACAATAGTATATATGTGTATATATATAAATTAAACACACACGGCAAGAATTCTGAATTCCCTTTTTGGCTTCCTTCCTGAAGAGACCACTGAGCTTCTTTTTTACCGTATAAAGTCAAGAAAATAGTGAAAAACAATACCCAATATAAGAATTGAGAGTGTTTAATCTTTGGGTAAAGACTAAACAGCCATGCTCTCAAGCAATCAAATCTCCCGTGTACCCTCTTTTCTGTTCATATTCATAATCCTTTTGTCCCCATTTGGGTTAGCTTCTGTGATTCCAGGCAAGTCTTTTATGCATTTTACCAATATCTGTGTTGTTTGGCAATTCACATTTTTGGGTTCTTAGAGAACTCATCAGGGGAGTATTTATGAACAAACAAAAAAAAGTTGTCTTTTTGATAGTTTGCTCTTAGTGGGTGTGATCACTGTTTTCTAATTTCCAGTTTTGGGTTTAGTTTTTTCAAGAATTTGTGAAAAACGGTATCAGATTTTGCTTGTTTGTTGCTCGTTGGTGTTATCAATGGGATGCCTTTTATGTATTCTTTTCTTGAATTGTTTGCTTTTCTGTGTTTGTTGAGAGTAGGTGTGGTTGATGGGAGCAATAATGGTGCAGTTTCTTGGGGAAATGGAAGGTCACTATTACAGGAAAACAATGGTGGAGATTCATCCTTGATACTCGCTGCAGAGAGAACACACAGGAAAGACCCATCTGACAAGCTAAACTACTATACTGGTGGATGGAATATCAGTAATGACCATTACAAGTCTGTAAGTGTTCCCTTTGAAATATAAATCCATTATCTTACAAATGTCAGGACTCCTTAAATTATTACTTTTTCAGCATTCTTGATGTTTTGGTAATACTAATGTGTTCCATTTTGTATGTTTTAATGTGGTTTGTTTAATGTTTAGGTGTCTTTGTCATATCATGAATTTTGGTTCTGTTGTGGTATACTATGTGCCGGCTTCTTAATGTTTCAGTCATAGATGTAGCTAATCGAAAGGCGTCTAAACTAAATTTTTGTGCTTTTGTTTTTCTTAACATTTTAAAACATAACCGAATCTTGAATTGCTCAACCCCCTTACTTGGTTTGTCTGTTTTCTGGTGTCTTTTTATTCTTAAGGTCCCGGCTTTTCCATTTTTACAATGTATAAACTTTCTGTAATATAATATGCAGCTAATGAGTTTGATTTTGAATTTTTTATACAGTCTGTGGCTTTTACTGGTGCCCCGCTTTTCTTAATTGCTGCAATTTGGTTTTTGGGATTTGGCCTCGCATTGCTGTTAGTCTGTCTTTGCTGTTGCTGCTGCAGGAAAACTCGCTATGGTTACTCCCGAAGTGCTTATGCACTTTCGCTTGCCTTTCTCGCTTTATTTACTGTTGCTGCAATGTAATGGCTTCTTCCTGGATTGCACTTATTTCGTACGTGATATCTCTCGAGATTGTTTTTATTCGAACTTATTTCGTGCTAAATGTGCTTCAGCATTGGCTCTGCGGTTCTGTATACTGGACAAGACAAATTTTACCATAGTACAAAAGACACAATGGACTTTGTTGTGGCCCAAGCAGATTCCACGGTCTACAAACTGAGAAACGTGTCGGGTGTTCTGGCTGTAGCCAAAAGTACTGGAGTTGCTCAGATTTTTCTACCGAAAGATGTTCAGAACAGCATTGATCGGGTTGATGACACCATCAACTCTTCTGCTAACACTCTTGAAACTGAAACGCGGAACAACAAAAGGGACATCTTACGTGCTATAGACGTGGTGTAAGTACTTTATTATATTCTCTTTAAATTAAACCACTTCAATTGAACTATTATGAAGGCATAGCCGTTTTGCAGGAGTAAGACTCTCATAATTTTAGCTGCCGTTATGCTTGGCTTGGCCGCTCTTGGTTTTTGTAAGCTTTGCGTTCCCTTTTAGACAAAATTTGTAGTTAATATTACTATCAATCATCTCGGTTGAGCTAATTCTTTGTAAAATTTGGTGCAGTATTGTCTATCCTTGGCCTGCAATTTCTCGTGTACATGTAAGCTTCGCCACATTCCATTTCACTTAAGATACACTTTGTTATCGTAAAATCCTTTCATTTCCTGCAGTCTGGTGATCCTAGGATGGATTCTCATTGCAGCAACATTTTTCTTGAGCGGTGTATTTTTAGTTCTTCACAAGTAAGTCCTCCTGCCATTATGCACTTTTCTAGTTATTACCAAAGTTGATTAATGTTAGAATCAAGCGTTTACCATTACGCCACATTTTCGAGAGGCATGGTGCTGGAATTGGCCCTTCCGCCCAATAATCCTCTTAGCCGCCAATTACTGGGTTGGCCCTTCATTGGCCTCCGCCCAACTAATATTTTTCTCTGTTTTAGTGTGGTCGGGGACACTTGTGTTGCCATGGATCAATGGGTTAAGCACCCGGAGGCTCATACCGCATTGGATGATATTATTCCCTGTGTAGACCCTCAAGCTGCTCGAGCCGCGCTGTCCCAAAGCAAAGACGTGACATTCCAGATGGTTGGGGTCGTTAACAGGATCATAAACAATGTGTCTAACGTTAACATGCCAGCCCGTTCACCCGCTTGGTACAATCAATCTGGTCCATTGGTGCCTAACCTCTGCAATCCATTTAACTCTGACAAGACAGATCGAAACTGTGCTGCTGGCGAGGTTGAGTTCAGTAATGCAACCGAGGTAACATAATTTTGTTTTAGAAACAAGGATTGTAGTATTAAGTTAAAGTGAACTTTAAATTTAACATATATTGTTTTTATTGATCTAGGTTTGGAAGAGTTATGTCTGTAAAGTTTCGGCGAAGAATGTGTGCACCACAGTGGGGCGTTTAACGCCTGATCTGTACAGGCAGATGAACACTGCAATTAACATCAGTGGCGGTCTATACCACTACGGTCCATTCCTCACCGAACTTGTCGACTGCACATTCCTTCGAGGTACGTTCAATGTGATACACGATGATCATTGCCCCGATTTGAGCAAGTTCAGCAAGTGGGTCTACATCGGGCTGGCTCTGGCATCGGCTGCAGTCATGTTCTCGCTCATATTCTGGGTAATCTACGCCCGAGAGAGGCGCCACCGTAAGTACACCAAACTGGTGGACGCGAGATCCGGGTTGGGCTCTCCTTCCCCGAGCAAATGATGATTGTTTCTGAATGTTATTGTTGTTTAAGGTAACTATGAACACTTGCATATTAACTACTAGGACCCTTGAGGGTATTGATCTTGACATTCATGGTGTGAATATTATCATAGTCAGACAGAATTACAATTTTATGTAACCAAAGGATCATGTTTTTGGAGCCTCAAGTTTCTGTGCTCTTATTACATACATGTTCTCTGTATTGCTGTCCTTATCATTGATTGCACATTTTAGGAGGATTGGCTTTGGTTTTGCTGACTCAGTCCTCATTTTCTGCTAACCTAAAGCCGGCTAAAAGTTCCAAGATTTTGTTTGTCACATCTACAATTTCAAACCTTTGATGGGTATGTCTACCAAATATGTAGGGCAGTTGTTCCTACTCAAATGCATCTATAGCTCTACATGCACTTTATTAATAATGTTCAAATAATAGCATACGACTCTCATATGTTCTTTTTTTTTTTTTTTTTTTTTTTTTTGAACTTTGTGTTTCCTTTTAAAAAATAAAATAAAATTTATTGATAAAAAAAGAAAGGGCAAAGCCCATACAAAAAGGAAGCACATGCATACAAATAAAGTCTATGCAAAATAAAGACAATCGTTATATCGTGGACCACGGTGCACATAGCAATGTGCACCCTGGTCCAAAACGATGTCGTTTCGATGTTGGTGGAAGCGGACGCGAATAACTCTAGGGAATTCATTATCTATAATACACATAATCATTATCTAGAATACACAGAACGTTTGCCTAGAATACACAGAATATTGACACAAAATACACAGAACTCATCCTCCTAACATTCGAATGCACAAACACATCACAACCTGTGTTAATAACATGAATACACAGAATATTGACACAAAATACACAGAAATCATCCTCCTAAACATTCGAATGCACAAACACATCACAACATGTGTTACTAACATGAATACACAAAACCGTTACCTAGAATACACAGAATGATTGCCTGGAATACACATAACGATTACCTAGAATACACAGAATATTAACATAAATATACAGAACGCCCGAAAGTGGCCACTCAATGCCAGTCCCACGTCAGACATAACAATATCACCATTAGCACTCCCAGTCCGCCTACCACCACCAACAACCCTTGGAGACTCCCGACGCCTCTTCGTAACCGCCACCACACCTTCTTCAGAACCACGGTTACTAGACTCCGGCTGCGAACCCTTCCCATGCACCCCCCCGCCTTGTGTCTCCACAACCCTCGGTGCAGCGTCGTCAGCACCTCTCGGCTGACCACCCAAGGGTACCAACCACGGTCCTCCGACTGCCCTTGGGCCTCTCCTGCCACCCGCACGGAGCTCCGCCCCAAACGGATATTGATCAACAGGAACCACTGATTCCCTTGCCTTCAAGCAGAATTTTTACTCGGCACACTAAAGTGTTATTGTCGAAGGACCAGGGACCCTCTTCAAGCACATACTTGACGTTGGATTCATGGAAAAAGACGAATAAGAACAAATTGGGTTGAATCTCCGAAACTTGAACACCCCGTACTGGTCGCCAAACCGACGCCATTACTTGCTGCATGAACTCAAGCTTAACCAACTTCTCCGTCAAGAAGCGGCCAACAATCGCCCAGGACTCCTCCCCGCTGGTCTGTATTACGCCAACTGACTCACCCGTAGGTTCAAAGTCCACATCTTCATCTTCCAAAACCATATCCGCCCACCGCTCAGTGAGCCCTGCCACATCGCCATCATCTGTCGCAGTAGCCATGCGCACGTACAAACAAAGACACGATGCGTAAGGGAAGCGAAACCAAAAAGCACCAGCAAAAACTACCGGAAGAAGCCAAGAGAAAAGCCAGAAACCCTAGAACGTCTGGGAGAGAAGAGGAAACCCTAGAAAAGCTAGGGAGAGAAAAAAAACACTGAGTGGCCACTTTTAATTTGGCTATGTTGGGAAAACAGGCTTGGCGGTTCCTAACTAACCCTCACTCTTTGGTTGCTAGGATCTATAAGGCAAGGTACTATCCCCATACATCCTTTATTGATGCTAATTTAGGGAGTTGCCCTAGCTATTGTTGGCGCAGTATTATGGCTGCCCACAGTTTGGTCTGTGGTGGTGTCAGGCGTAGAGTTGGCAACGGGAAATCTACATTGATTTGGGGGCATCCTTGGCTGCCTGATGGGCCTAATCCAATGGTTCAGACTCCTATGCCTGTGGAACTGAATGGCTAACTGGTAGCTGGTCTTGTTGATGAAGGTGGCGGGGCGTGGGATCTTTCTGTGTTGAACGACATTCTTTCCCCGGAGGATGTGGCTCGCATTATTAGAATTCCCCTGTCACCGAATTATGAGGATTCATGGTTTTGGCACGGTGACCCAAAGGGCTGCTATTCAGTCAAGAATGGTTATAGGGCCATTGTTGGTGATGTTGGGTATGTAGTTGGTGGATTTCAAAAATGGAGTTCTCTATGGAAAATGAAAATTCCCCCAAAATGGAAGACTTTTCTTTGGAGAGCCCTAAATGATACTCTCCCTGTTACTATTAATTTGCTTAAAAAGAGAGTGGATATTGACCCAACATGCCCAAAGTGTGGGCTTACACATGAAAATATAATGCATGCCTTAGTCTTATGTGACTATTCCCAACTTGTATGGCATGAATCGGCTATTCCCATGACTTCTATTGCAGGGGATTCTTTTTGTGAGTGGTTCTCATGCACTTTAAGTGTCCTAACTGAAGATCACATTGCATTGGTTGTGGCAGTTTTATATTATCTCTGGCGAGCCCGCAATGCTGCTGTCTAGGAAGGATGCCTACTGCCGCCACGGAGAATTGCATGCTCAGCTGCTGCAGCTCTTCACGCGTGGAGAGGCGCTCATGGAGATCAGGCGTTGGCTGCCAGCGCACAAAGTATACCTGTGGAAAATGCTACTGCCGTCTTGCATTCAGATTTGGTGCGTATGAACTGCTTCTTCGATGCTGGCTTTCAATCTACAATGTTGACGGCGGCATTCGGTGTAGTGCTTCTAACACCCACGGCGGCTTCGTAGCGGCAACAGCAGGGCCATTAACTCACTGTTTTTCGCCATTAATGGCAGAGGCACTAGCTTGCAAGGAGGTTCTTTCATGGCTCAGAGGAAGGGGAGTTCAGTCCGTCGCACTACACACAGATTGCACCCAGCTCGGAACTCTTCTTCGAAATACGGAAGTGTTAAACTCGTACGTAGGCTTTGCGGTTGATACATGCAGAGCTACGCTATCCTTATTTTCTGATTGTTTAGTTCGTTCGGTTCCTAGATCAGCAAATGTTATTGCTCATTCTCTTGCATCAGCGGCCTATTCACAGGCTTGCATGCTGTACTGGGACTCTGTCCCACCTGACTCTATTTCTGCTTTGCTTTAATATATCGTATTGATGGTTTGGTTTTCAAAAAAAAAAAAAAAATACAAAACGCCCGAAACGGGAAACCTGATTTCCAAAAAAATCGACGGTTAGTTTACAATGCTCAAAACGACGTCGTGTACGTACGTGGTGCACATTGCTATGTGCACCGTGGTGCACGGTATAATTTGCCAAATAAAGAAAAGAAGGCCTAAACTAAAAGGATAATCTAAACTAACTATTTCAAGCTAAAGGCCCGTCCAACTAAGGTATGTAAATTATTTTGTGGAAAAGGTGAACCCAAGTTTTGAATGTTCACCATTTACATATTAAATGTTCATAATTTATTTTTTAAAATTTCACAATTTATATATTATAAACACACAATATTAACATACACAATTTATGTATTATGACTTAGAAACACAATTTATATTATAAAAATTCACAATTTCAATATTAAAAATACACAATTTAGGACTCTGGTCTATGGTATAACAACTCACTAAGGTAGCCAATGTCAAATTAAATAAAAACAAAAGAATAAAGCCCAACTAAAAGCTTAGGATTTTGGGCAATAACAATTGAATGCAGAAACCTCTAATAGCATCAATCCAAGTCCCCCAGTTAGCTAACGAAAATCCGCTAGCATAACGACAGAACATGGGCATAGCACACATTGTAAATACATGTCAACATACCAATTACCTATGAGGCACATAGGTTGCCATGTAATAACGAAGGGAGATATATATATGCTCCCATCAAATATCCGCACATAAGCCAATTGGTCGTGTAGCAAAAATGAGTGATGGTAAGTGTACGGGTGTGAAATGTCATTCCGCTGAGGATTATGGGTTATGACATGCAATATGCAATCACAAAACTAGGCACTAACATAAAGAGATCAACAAGCAACGACAACAATGTCAAACAAACACATATGAGCAATAGATAAATACAAAATAAAGAAATAAGACTCAAGTTAGGAGACTCTACCATCTAGATACTTCAACAACCTACGGGGTTAGGGAGAACAAATAACCAAGAAAACAAGCAGAAATGCATGTAGGAATTCTAGTCTAAAGCCACAATTGTAAGCAAATAAAAAAGGACTAGAGCAAGGATTGCCCCACTTTCATGGTGTATCAACCCTAGCTCTTAAAGCACAAAAGCATTTTAAACCCCTATTTTACTATTTTCATGGGAAGAAATCGGGTCTATGCAAGGGGTGGCTTGGAATCTTGACCCAATTCTCATTGAGACCAAGAATCCTCCAAATACATGCTAATGAATGTATACATCAAACATTAGCAAGATACGAACACAAATCCTTCATAAACTCAAGAACCTTATGGTAATACAATTCATATTCGTAATACAATTGTACATTAAAATGTGGTAATACAATTGCTAATACAATATATCGTTTTTCACTTTCCTATTCATAATACATTTTTAGATTAAATTTTCTAATAGGAATTATACGGTACATATATTTTCCTGCAGTGTAATCTATACTATTAATAAAAACAAAATCCTCAATTTTAATTTCTCGCCCAAAACATTCATATACTATTAAGGTGTGCGTAATATTATAAAATATGGTAATACAAATCATATTTGTACTACAATTGTACACGTGCATGTGTTCTCAAATTAGGGAAAAACGACAGAGAAATTAAAAGGTATACACGCATCCGTGTTTCGGAGACTAGATCAAATTTGGACTAGAGTTTTTCAAATTGAGAAACGCAGATCTTAAATTATCTGAGAGAGATTACAAGTTCAAAAAGATTAGGGTTTGTCAAATTGAGACACCTAGAGCAGGAGAACCAAAATAACCAAATGAAATGAGGAACCATATACATACATACATACATATATATATATATACATACATACATACATATACATACATACATACATACATACATACATACATACATACATACATATATATATATATATATATATATATATATATATATATATATAAACGACGTCGTTTTGTGGCTATCTAATTTTGGGCAACAATGTTTTATTTTTTTCCTAGAAAATTACAGAAAGTGTTGCATTGGGTTATGTTCATCTTGAATGCAATATGTAACTAAAAATTGCATAATAAAAATGATTAAGTAATAAATATCTAATTAACATATAAAATGAATTGTTTATTACTGAATGGATTCTTTGTTATTTATTTATATTACGAGTCATTTCTTAACAATTGATTTAACTCGGACATTTAATTTTTAAGAAAACGAGTCATTGGTTAATCAGAATTTTTAAGAAAACGAGTCATTGATTTAACTCGGACATTTAATTTTTAAGAATTGTTGCTCTAACCAAATAGGTTGTTCGATAATGCTCAGCCGTTGTTAGAACCAGCTGTTGGTGTACCAGCATTTAGTCCAGCTAATCTCAGTTTTTTTTTTAAATAATCTCAGTTTAATTGTAAGCAAATTTGTTATCTCAATAGCGTATCTAACTATTTTATTTAAATAAAATTTAATTTTTTATTTTCCTTCATCGGGTATAAATAATTGCAGTGGCCGGTAGTGCAGCATTGTACAATTGATTTATGATTTTGCTCTCCAAGAACACCTATTATTATGCCTAGGAATGGTAATACAACGTTTACCTTTGTAATAACCTTTACATTTTATTATAACCGTTTTCTAGGTTTACATCGGTTAACTCAAACTTTTGTAATAACCTTTACATTTTATTATATACAAATTTTGATTTATTTGTTGTTTTAAATTATTGATTTACTCCAATTAATGTGTTAACTATTATGTAAATATTTGATTTTATTTTTTCTCAAAAATATTACAGTGGCTAGCAAATCAAATAATATATATGCAATTAATATATAAGACTTAATATTACAAATATGAGATGCATTCATAGTTTTGTATTTACAGTACGAATCATCATTCTATAAGAATCGTTTAAATACTGATTCTTTTATATATATATATTTTAGAAAATGAGTCTCTCTTTTATATAAAATGCAGTCATAAATTTTCATTCCCTACTCAATGTGAATATAATTACAACAAATCCATTCCGTGCATCATACATGTGAAAACTGAAAATACTTGTTATAATAAATAAAGAAATACTTATAATATAATTTTTGTAAATTAGTGAGTGCATTAAAAAAAAAAACAAAGTATTTAAAAAAAAAAAATTGGAGTGAGATCAGGAATGTTGAGACTGAAAAAATGAACAATATCTGAAAGCTGCAGCGATTAAGGCTCCGAAACCCGCTGGATTTCCTATAAAGCCTGGGCATCGCCCGTTTGGAGGTTTCGCTTAAAATGAGAGCCGAACGGCTCTCTAATAATTACTACTTTTTCTTTTTTAAAAATGTTTCTTCTGGAACAGACGGGCACATCATCTTGTAGATTTAAATCCCAACGTCCAGAGTTCCATCACCACTTTCGGCGCTCATTATCGCCGTCAGATCGCTTCTGTTCCTCCGCATCATCATCAACCCAACAACATGCCACTTTATTGACTGGATCCGTATCGCCTCCCGTGCGATTATCCGCAGCTCGCAACCGCTCGCCGCGAAAATCGAATCAGAAGAGGACCTGCATGTGCTCGCCGACGATCCATCCCGGATCGTTCCGGTGTAGTCTTCACAAACACCGGGGCCACGGTCAAACGACGCCGTATCTCTCGAAGCGGAGATCGGGCGTGAAGAGCTCGCTCGTCGTGAGAATCGGTACTATGGAGAGCGATTTATTAGCGAAGAGAGCTCTGGCGATTCACATTCGACCGTCCTCGCATAGTCTCCGGCGTCGATTCGATTTCCAGCTGAGGCCTAGCCGCCTCTCGCAAATGTCCAAAGCCGAAGATGCGTGAGGCTATCGCGATGGCGAATTTTACAGTCCAATATAGTTTTCCCGACGAAATAGTTATCCCCTTCTAGGGAGAAAAATAGATCATATATATTATATTATTCAGGGGAAAGTAAAAAAAGTAGAAAGCTTGTTCATGTTTGATGATTGCGGATTTTCTTGCCTTTTTGGGTGCTAATGGCAGCGAGGGATGGGTGGAGTTTGACACCCCCCGTCCCCCCTCCAGATTGCGCGAATTTGGTGCACAATGATTTAGGTTAGGCGTTGTTAGTTTGCATCTCATTCATGAGACGGAGTAGGTTTTTTTGTTGTACGCCCTGGGTAGCAGTAGCACCCCAATGTATTTCAAAAAAAAAAAAATTATTCACTATAATAAAATAACTTTCCAATCTATTTTGTGAACAACACATGCTATTATATTCTCAATTAAATTCGTTGTTTGTGTAATAATAATGGTGATGGTAGTGGTAATAATGGTGTTGGTGGTGGTGGTGGTGTCGGTGTTTGTGGTGGTGCTATTAGTGGTGGTGGTGGTGGTAGTGTGTGTTAGTGGTGGTGCTAGTAGTGGTGGTAGTGTGTGTTAGTGGTGGTGCTAGTAGTGGTGGCCCGTGTGGTATTGGTGTTGGTGATGGTGATGGTGATGATGGTTGTGGTAGTAGTGATCAGGTGGTGATGCTATGATTGTGTTGTGGTGTGGGTGGTGACGCTATGATTGTGAAACTAACTTAAAAAAGAAGAGAGATAGAAAATATGATTGTGAAACTAACTTAAAAAAGAAGAGAGATAGAAAATAAGGAATCTAGAAAATATCTTTAGACTAAAAAAATTAGGAAGACAATTCCAGTCAAATTGGGCCTATTTTTCGTTAACCATAATGAATATTTTCTTTTGACTTTATTTTCCTTGAGTATAAGTAAATTTCAGGTTATCTCATGCCACTATGGCGTAATGCTCGAGCAAATAGCGCCAAAAGATCGATCACCAGGCAATATCTTAGCTTGCCTTCAATTCCAATCCATGCATGCATAAAATCTCGCGTACCCTCAAGCTCTCTCGATATGTGTTCTCTATTTGGGTCCTTAAATTAGCTTGTTAAGAGCATCCCCATCAGTGAATTAAGGGAGGTTTATGCAGGTCTAAAAGTTGATGCAATATGTTGGTCCCGGTGAGTTGCTAAGTGAGTCTAGAGGAGGTGAACAGACTCACTGGGGTTTTGAAAAAAAAATTGAGAAATTATCCACTAAGGAATAATTTCTTAAAAAAGAGTTTTGCAGCGGGAATAATAAGTTCTTGAAATAATGTTTTATAGCTTCACACTCGCTTGATATTGTTAGGAAAATATAAGGCTTGATCGCGAATATGCAATGCAATAATGTAAATGCATAATTAAAGAGAGAGAAATAGTTTTTTTATAGTGGTTCGCCTATTAACGAAGCTTATTCCACTCTTCTTCAAAATTTGTGAAGGATTGCACTAATTACTCATTTTTTTAGTACAATGCACCACACAACATGCTCCCTTGATCACAAAGTCGGGCAGTCACGCTTTACAGATTTTTCAACTTCTTCAAAGTTTACTCCGTCTCCTTCTACTTTCTCCAAGTAGAGTTGGTTGATTGATAAAATAAAACTTGTATCCTCCAACTTGAAATCTTAGCTTAGATGATCTTGAGTGAATACTTGTAGTAGCACAAGATTTCTTCCAAAGACTACTAGATTAAGCTTTGATAGCTTTCTCTCTTTCACACACTAGATTGCTTGTAAGTATTTGAGCTTATAGCTTGCAATATCACTTATGGACCAGCAGCTTCAATATGAATGAAGTGAGGGTATTTATAGGTGTGAAATTTTGTGTTCGTTTGAGGGAAACACAAAATTCTAAAGCCCTTTTTCTTTGTTTAGTGTGTAATATCCTCTGGTTATTTAGAACATGTGGGTGTCAACAGTCAACACCATGTAGCCATTTGTCTTTAAAAATGATCAGACTTTTTGGCTTTTTGTCTTACACCAAGGACAAAACTTTTAATGCACATTGGGATTCGTTTCTAGAACTTCAATTTGTCCAAGGTTGATCACCCATAATTTTAAGGTTTCGGATAGAGTGACGTCCAGAGAATGTTCACTGCCTTGTCCCCATGAGTAGTACATGACTCGTGCCTTAAGTGCTCACTATGGAATGATTGACGTTATCATTCTCTCGAAAATTCTTGAATAATTTTCCTTAATCATTCGGTCTTCCAATTCAACAAGAGGTGAGCCCTTCCATGATTAGGCTTCAACGTCCTCTTGGTCTTCCTCTAGCTATCTCAATTCTCATGTCTTCGGCCTTCAGATCTTCCGTCAATCAATGATTCGTGCTTTTGAAAGACATCTATATATATATAATAATAGAAGTGTTTGGACAAGTTTTCCCCCCAAAACTTAGGGTTATTTTAGTAAAACTATTGATTTTATTAATTATCTTTTTATATTTTTCATAAAATCAGCCCCAATGATTTTCAATCAAATAAAGTTATTATTGATTTTATTAATTATCCTTCTATATTTTCATAAAATCAGTCATCAATGATTTTCAATCAAATAAAGTTACAAATATATATCCCCTATAAATAGTGTATAATGTGCATAGAAGAGAAAGTAGATTTTGAGAGAGGCGGAGAATCTGGAAGTGGAAGACTTACGCGAGTGGTGAATAGGGGAGCAGTGATAGTGGTACTGGTAGTTACGGGGCGACCCGCATGGACTGGACCCGTAAGACATCTTCTCAAGGACATGATGGAATGGGCTCTGGACGTAGTATAGCGCAAGGCGAGGTATCGGGGGCGAGGAAGCGTCAATGCTGGTCATCTCCAAGTCCGATTTTGCATGCATAGCCTGGTCATCTTCATCTCTCCCCTGTGCCTATTTACAGCACTCCGATGTTATGCTTCTGGCTCTGGTGGGTTATCATTCTTTTTTATTTATTTATTTAAATGTAATAGTTTGTTATTCTGATCAAGACAATGCAATGATATGTTTACATTTAGATCTCTGTGAAACAAATGGCTTGAGGGCTTAGCTAATAAAGTGGATGTGTGAAACAAATGGCTTGAGGGCTTAGCTAATAAAGTGGATATGTGTTTTTTAAATTCATAATTGCTCGATACCAATTGACTAACCACATGAGTGACCTTCTAAGCAATATCAATCTTCTAATTGACTAAAATTACTAATAAAAAGAAAAATTCTAACAAAAATTTCATTTCGTACATTCCTGTCGAAACACTTCTACCTAAACAATAGAAAAGGAAAAATTATTTAAGACACAATAAAAAAGGAAAAAAAAAAAGATCCATAATTCATTGATTAATACTAATAATATTAGTAGTAAAAATGAAAACTGGAAAAAGAAACGAAATTAACTTACCAGGAAAAATGAAAAAGGAAACAAAAGTAACTTACCATGAAACATAATAATAATAACAATAATAATAATAATAATAATAATAATAATAATAATGTTACCAATAAAAAGGAAAACTCTATCAAAAATTACTAATTAATAACAATAAGGATATGAAATCTATACTATTATTAAAAAAATCCTCCTTTCGCACAAGCCCGCCAAAACACTTGTGCTCAAACAATAGAAAATGAAAAATAGAAAAGGAAATGAAATTCACTTATTACTACTAATAATAATCAGTAAAAAAGTTAGCACTAAAAAGGGAAAACAAAAAAGATCCGTAATTCACTAATTAATACTAATAATGTTAGCCGTAAAAAAGAAAAAATGGAAAAGAAAACGAAATTCAAATAGGAAATGAAATTTACTTAATAGTAAAATACATACTTATATTTATGCACTATATTAATCATACAAAATTAAAATGCTAATTTTGTTAATTTTAAATGTGATTATTTTAATTATAAATCCATCAATATATATTACAATTACTGAAATTATATTGTAGAATTTGCCTACATACATATTAATAAATATAAATATTATTTGTATATACGACGTATTATACAATCATTAAGAAAATGCATCCAATTAAAATTTAAATTTACTAATACAAAAATTAAAATTTGCATTTTTTTAAATATAATTTTCTTAGTTATTATTCATATTGTTGGAATTATAATATATATGAAATACACTTAAGAGTAAATCAAATTAATTATGCAATTATTTTATATAAATTTATCTAAATGTGTGCATGATTAATTCGAGACTATATTAATTATACAAAATTTAAATTTATATTTAGTTTTACTTATAAAGTAAAGCAATACACAATACTTCTCTTTAAAAAAAATATCAACTACACACTAAAAAATACAGATTTAATATAGAACTACCTCTTTATAATCTACCCAAATGACTTTATTAAAAAATGTCACCAAGAATGTGACAATGGACAACAGTTCATGTGTATATAAATAATAAGATGCATTTTAATAATAATAATAAAAAAGAAATATGATGAATAAAAAACCACACTAACCCAATCAACTCTAACAACTATTTAGAAAACACCCCAAAAACTTTCTAAACACACTTCTTCTACATACCTCAAACTCAGGAAACAAGTATGAGACTGAGCAATCTCATATTAAAATCTTAGAATATCATATACCCAGTAAAAAACAAATCATATTAAAATTTTAGAATATCATATACCCAGTAACAATTAGAAATTGCTAGCTTCAAAACTCAATAGACACAGTACAGATTAAGCAAGGCGATCTCATCGTGACCTAAACCAACTGGCATTATCATTGAATTTGCACCATACAGATTTTGTTGCCTTATATCATCCATTGTTTCTTAACATCACACAACCGATACCAAAACCAAAACCAAAATCAAATCCGTAAATAAACGCATCCATACTTTACATGCATACAAATTCAAAAGATAGAGTGCAGAAAGATACATACCTACGGGTGAGGAGCTGAGCAATAGATATGGTTCTTGATTTTCCGAGAGAAACTGATTTTGAGAGAGAGAGAGAAAAAAAAGGAATATATGGAATTACAACTATATTATTATATTGTATATTTTAAAATATTTATATTTTTAAAAATTTATTTAAATTCATAATAACATAATTTTGTTCGTGCATCGCACGGGTAAAACACTAGTACATAATTAAGTGACACGAGTCCTAGACTATTACAAGAGTTCAGCCAAGAATTTGACCTATTCTAAGATGTGAAGATGTAATAAAAAAAAATTGGGGATCTAAACTCTAAATATTGGTATCATCAAAATCTTAATTTTCAGGGTTCCTACCACAATGGTTTTTCACTAATGGGAAGTTTTGGTTTTTAAGCAAGGGCACCTCCTGCAATGCACTAGTTTTTGGCTTTAAAAAAATGCAGTGAGACACGCAATTGCGTCTCATTGCCCAACCTAATGAGTGTTACATGCGCCCGCTGAGACATTCCAGAGTGGCCGCCAACCAAAAAGAAAAGCCTGATGCCAATGGCAATAGCCAAATTTCCTGTCTTTGCCATTGACAAAGTCCATATTTAGGGTCGTTGCTAATGGCAACACCCAAATTTTTTGTTTTTTTAAAAAATTATTATTATTATTTTAATTTCCTTTAAATATCATGTCTTTCACAAATTTTAAACATTTTTTTTTATCTTATTCTCAATTCATTATTATACTACTCTCATTCCTATGCACTTTAATATTTTAACCGCTTTGTAGCTTAATTTTTAAATAATTGGTTTCAATTTTAAGCACTTAGTAGTTTAATTTTAATTTTATAATTCTCATTTTAATTAAATGCATGTTTATTTTAATTTGATAGATACCAAGTATGGGTACCTAGTCGAACTTACAGGGCATTTGGTTGGAAGGAAATAATTATTGGGGGAAGGAGTTGTAATTCGATGTGAAAAGAATAAGGTGTGAATAAAGTAAGAATTCAAATTACGTTGTCGTGTAAGGAGGAATAAAATTATTGGAATTGAGAAGGAAAGAAGTGGTATAAAGACTAAAATATCCTTATGTAATACGGAGTAATAGCAATAATAACCAAGGGTAGTCGTGTCATTTCATCTTTTTTTCCTTTTCCATTACCATTGAATTGCAATTCTTGGATGGGAATGTAATTGTAGTGACTAAAGAATTGTGGTGGAATTGTAATGCAATTCATTTCTATCAAACAACCCATTAGCACTTGGCACTTAGCACTCGGATCATGACCAGCTAGGCTTGGTAGGCAATCCCGAGATTAGGCAAGCTAACACATATAAACTACTTTCCTAAATATTATTTTCCACCTTATATATCTCCCATTACCTAAATATATATATATATTTTTTGAAAATTACCTAAATATCTTTATATTCTCTAAATCCATTTATATTTCCTAAATTCCTCTACTTCCCATTAAATATTTCACTCTACAATAAATACCCGATTACTATAAACATACCACATTACCATATGTCTTGTATTTCTTCTACTATAAATACAAGAAGGGGGCTCAATCAACACATCATCTTCACCAATATTCCTCTACATCTCTCTACATCTACATCTCTTTATACAACACAAATTGTATATGTACCGGCTAAGCTACTTACAAAATATAGTGGAATTTCGGTTTGGCACCGCCCAAAAAGACCCGTGATTTTTAACTTTTGATTTTCACGTCAAAAATATTGTGTCTCCTTTACTTTTCCCTCTCAAATATTTATTTTCCTAGCTACTCTGTCAAATCTTTCACTTTTTACGTAGTATGTTACGATCATGTTGGTCTGCAGTTCGGCTATCTCGTGGCCGTAAAATCAAAATAATTAATTTCATTACAATTATAAATTTATAACTCAAATAAATAAAGAAATAATTAAAATATGACATAGTAAAATGATGAGTCCACAAAAAGAACTGACAAAAACTTAAAACTAATAGAGAGAAAGATTTTTGTGATTGAATGATATAATGAATAATAATGTGGATGTTGGGGCCTACAAACCGTTAGAGAAAAAATCCGATCCAACTATTGAGGATGGACAATTTATATCGTGAACCCTGATCCACAGTGCACTATGGACCCTAATCTAATATAAAGAATTTGACTTTATAAAGTACATAATTCATGTTCATAATACACAAAATTATATAGTTGAATACACATAAACACTTAACATAATATACAGAATTCACGTTCATGTATATTATAAACATGAATTCTGTACTTTATGAAGTCAAATTCTGTGTATTGATTCAAGATTCATAGTGTACTGTGGATCCTAGTCCACGATATAACGATCGTTGAGAATGCTCTAAGAGGCGAGGTAGGAAGAGATAGCAGATAGAGATTCCTCGTCATCCTGTCGCGCATGCAGTTCTACTTGCTGCAACTGTAATCTAATCTGCCGGATAAAAACAAGCTAGGCAAGGCAGGGTTGGAAAAACAAATTCTTCTTTTGTCCGATCGAGTCAAGCTAAGGATCGGATGATCTATCTGCATGTGCCGAATCAATCGCCTTCATTCCTCTTGGAAGCCATTAGCATTATTCACATTTTTTTTTTGAGAGTACAATATTGACATTATTGAACCAAATAATAATAAAATGAGCTAACATTTATCCATTAATAATAACTATTCTTAAGGTGGTATTCCATCTATACAATTGTCCTTGGTATAGTTTTTGTATCTAATCTAACAATTATATAATACTTAAATTAGTAATTATGTAGCTTTATTTGACAATTAATTGTTAGCGAACTGTGTTAATTATATTGTTAACTAATTGCGTATTACTTAGTTTGACAAGTTGATAGTTATATTTAATAAATAAAAATATTCTTTAATAGATATTATTTATTTAAAATTTGTGAGTTAAATTAATGAAAAGTTAAAAATATTGGGGGAGAAGGGGTGGAGGTCCCAAAATTTGATAAGGGAGTGAGGTGTCAAAAGAGCGCAAATTATATTGTGGACCATGGTCCACAATACATGGTGGACCGTGATCATAGCTGATACTGCAGTTGTGTTGAACGGATACTGCAGTTTTGTTGAAAAGATACTGCAGTTGTGTTGAAAGGAAACTGCAGTGCACGGAACAGAGGTCGTTCATCCATTCAACACAACTGCAGTATCCGTTCAACACAACTGTAGTTCTAGATGAATGACACGGCCTCTGTTTCGCGCAACTGTAGTTTCCTTTCAACAAACGGCAGTATCCTTTCAACGCAACTGCAGTATCAGTTCAACACAACTGCAGTATCAACTATGACCCATGGTTCACGATATAATGACTGGTCAAAAGAGTTTGATAATTCTTTTTCTTCATAACATGTTCTAAATATATTTTAATTTTTTTTTTCCTTTTGGGTAAAAAAAAAGTTAATCATAAACTATTTATCAACATTCCAATTCACTACTTTAATTGTTTGACTAAGTTAAACAATGTATTAAACATTTAAAATTAAAGTTAATCCAAAAAAAATATTGACCAAGTGAAACTAATATATCTAATGAATAGAAAATGTATTAATGTAATTAGTTATAGTGATAATTTGTATATTATGTTTACTTTCTTATACACGTACAAATTCTTTTTTTTTTATTATTATCAATTTTGTTTTCATTTTTCCCTCTAAGATATTTAGTGTTAATGTAACACCCTCATTTTTATAAATTGAAATGTTTAAAATAAAAGACATTTATTTATTTGAAAAGATGATTTAGATACGGAAACGGATTAAAAGAACATTTTATACACGTGGAGTGTTACCGTTACATTTGAACGACCAACCAAGTCCAAACGCATAGGCTAAAGGTTCTATCTAACAACAACATTATTATATAATCTAAATGACTAAAAGCTAAGTACAGTTCTACAACATTATACAACATTTCTAATTCGATCCAATGTTTCTAATCCAAATAACTAAACTACAGTGCATATTTATATAGCTAGGGTTTAGGTCTCAAATAAAAGTAAGATTTGTTTTTAAATATTTGATAGTGTGTGTGTATATATATAGGGTTTATCTTAAAATGGGTTGTAAGATTTAGGCTAAAAAAAATTGGGTTAGGAATATTTTTGGGCTCAAGCAAAGTCATTGGAGTGAGGAAGAAAAATTATTTGAGTTTAGGAAGTTTGATAGTTATAAAATTGTTTTGGCAGACTCGTCTCAGATATATTTTGAATAGAAAAATTATGAGTCATAAAATAGTTTATTTAAATTTAGGAACAAAATAATTAACTTTAAATTAGGGATGACAACGGGGCAGGGCGGGGGCGGAAAATGGGGTCCCCGTCCCCGAAATAGGCCCCTATTTTCCGTCTCCGCCCCGTTCCCCGGCGGGGATGTGAATTTATTCCCTATCCCCGTCCCCGCGGGGAGTTTTCGGGGACGAGGAATACCTGCCCGTTTTTTGAATGATGCTAATGAAAAAAAAAAAAAAGATTATAACTTTTGTTTAGTGCCAATGCGAACCAATAAAGATACAACCAAGTATTAGTGCCATTAACAATACTATCTTCATCACACTTCCATTTTCTGACAATATGTTAAATTACTTTGTTTTTTAGCATGAGAAAAATTAGTTAGTCAAAATTCAATCTATCACACTTCCATGTCCAGTTAATCAAAATTCAACAAATCAGTTAAATACTAATCAGTTAGTCCGATCCATTTATTTAACTAGTTAACATTCTAAAAACAAATCAGTTAATTAATCAAAACTAAAACAAATTAGTTAAAAGTTTATATATATATATATATATATATATATATATATATATATATATAGGGTTGCACTCTCGTGCGTACTGTCGCCCAGGTAAGAAATGAGAACGCTTCACAGCCGTCCACATGTCCAGATCAACAATCTCGCCCCCGTTCCTCGAAAAAATTCTCCGAACCCACCCCGTCGGGGCGATGATCGATTTTTCCCATCAGGAACGGGTTGAATTGTCATCCCTAGTATTCATGCTAAAATATTTAGGATAATAAAAATAAATTTTAAATTTTGAGAATATTTTATATAATGAGCTCGAGCCGAGCTTACATACTCTAAACTCGTGACTTGTCAAGCCGCTCACGAGCAATATATAATAATAATAATAATAATAATAATAATAATAATAATAATAATTTAATTTGTACCCTTCTAATTCTAACTTAGGTCTCAAGCCCGCCCCCATTCCCAAATCCCAAGCCCTAACTTAGGTCTTAGGCAGTCAAGCCCCACGCCCCCAGTCTGCTACACTGTGAAGTTGTGATTTTTGAACTTATTTTTGTATTTTTTAAACTTTTATTTCTATTATAGAGTCATAATTAACCAAACATTAATATTGGTAATTATTCCAATTTCACCCTACTACCAAACATACAAAATACTTTCACCAAAACTCATTATCATTACCAAATATTTGATTCTCATTTCGACTCTGATTTTCATGTGTGAATCGAACACACCCCAACTATTTTTATTAGTATTTTCTCATTATAACTTCATTAATTTTAGGGTCACACTTGTGAGACCGTCTCGCGGATCTTCATTCGTAAGACGGGTCGGGTCAAGATGAAATATAATGTAATATTTTATTCATGATTTAGTATTGCATTTGTTAGTATAAATATTACATTTCATATTGACTCGACTCATCTCATGGATAAAGACCCATAAGACGGTTTCACAAAATTTTTTGCTTTTTTTTTAATACTACTAACTCTATTACAATGCAGTATCAGTTCATAACTACTTTTTCAACCTATTGAAGCACAAGAGTCAGTATTGACTCCACTGAGGCTCGAATCCACCACCTCCCGTATAAAGGGAAGAGTTTGATGCCACTGGACCACAAGGTCTTTGACTTTTTGCTTTTATTTAATTACAAACGTGCAATATTGACTAATATTTTTTAATAAAAATTTAAACAATTAATTGCGTGATTTGAGAATAGATTTGAGAGGACCGCATTATGTGAGGAATATACGTACACGGTGGGGAACATGATTCGCGGCATCTTCATTTTGCTTTATTAACACATCAGTGCTTTTTTTTTTTGGAAACATTTTAAGGTTTTAGTAATAATTATTATGTATTGCTACCAAAGAAGAATTGTCATTATTCTGTGATTTTTTTGTATATAATATTAATACTTATTCTGTGATTTATTTTTTCCATTAAGTTTTTGGTATATGAAGGATGAAGCACACATAATTGGTGTAAATTTTGAGCTGATAAAATCTTTACATGTAAAGATTAATACAATGAAGAGTTGCACACTCTCTTCTATCTTCCTATCATTGTAAAAATTGTACTATTCTAATTAGCTGGGTTTATGAGAAAATAATTCATTTTTTTTACTAATTCAAGCTTTTAGTTAATACTAAGAATTTAAGATGTCAGTAGTACTCAAAAAAAAAAAAAGAAGCTAATACTAAGATGTCAATTATTTTTAATAATTGAGAGGAACTAAAATTCATCCCACTTAATTCTAATTAGTACATATCTCATTTCCAATCTTTCTTAGAAGTGGGGACTTCAATTCAATGGAGGAAACTAAAATCAACATATATAGGTCTAGTTAGTACATAACTCATTTCCAATCTTGCTTGGTGATGAGTGCCAATTCTTACTATTATTCTTTTTTTTTTTTTTTTTGAGAATCCAATTCTTACTATTCTTATGTTGCATATTTTGGCATCAATTTATATGGTTTTGTGTTAATTTGACGCTAAGTGTGTGTTCATTTGATTTCATTATGTTATGTAGGTGACAAGAGGAATTAACTGTAAAGTCAAGTAAATTAGAGTTCAATTTGATGTATTGTGAAGTCATTTTGGCACAAAGGCATGTTCCAAGAGTCTTGAAAGATTAAGGGAGTGAAAAAAAAAAAAACAAGTTAGAAGACTTGGAGACCCTAAGGAACAAAGAAAATGAAGAAAAATGAATTTTGGAGTGAGGACCAAGCGTCACGTTGACGGTCACACTCGTTACTGCCAACATGATGTCATACATATGATACTCTACTATGTCAGACGATATCTGGATATTTTGATCATATCTCAGTCTATGAATGTCCAAATCAATTGATTCCAACGGCATTCAAAATCTAATTCAAAGAGCTACAACTTTTATGAAGATCACAAAGTCTAATTCAAATGTCTACAAGCTAAAGTGAAAATTAGCCTAGAAATCAAAATTGTTGTGCAGAGTATGATTGTCACGACTACCATCACAAAGTGGTGCTAACTAGCTAGGGATGAATAAATGGTCGATCAATTACATAACTGATCAAAAAACTAAAAATAAAAATAAAAAAATTCGAGTAAATATTTTAACCTTTTATAACCGACAAAATCGACTAAGTAAACACTATAACCACCCAAATAGCCAATCATAAGTTTGATTGGTTATATCGAATGCTGAGGAATTGAAAATTTATCTTTTATTTAAAACTTAAAAACTTAAAAAAATTTATCTTCTATTTAAAACTTAAAAAATTCAAATATGCACTAGTCCATATATGATCTATTGTACTTCATAGTTGAAATCTAAAATTATTATTATTATTATTATTATTATTATTATTATTATTATTCTTAAAAGATAACTAATGGTTTTCTCAAAAAAAAAAAAAAAGATAACTAATGGTATATATAATCAACAATATATATTAAATCCACAAAATATATTAAGAGCAAAACATGTACAAAATACTTATATTCCCCCGTGCTAACAAGCTAAAGAGCATATACAACTAGACCAGCAAACTGAAACAAGAGTCTCCCCACTCAAAAAGTAATCATGTCATGTGAATATAAAGCTAAGCAAAAAACTCAGACTTAGTCTAAAAATCTGATCAACACTTGTTGGTCTGAACCTACCACAAACATTGATATGATCTTGAGCCGGTCCATAAGACAATCACCACCTTTTATCACATGATAACTATGCAAATCAAAGCATTCTGGTCCCTGTCTCTGTCTGTATAATTCAGTATACAACAGTACCAGACTCTCAGTACCTGTCTAGTCTAGTGTCTTGTAATAAAATGATGACTTTCTATTCTTCATCCTCATCCCTTGGCAGTTGGAACACCTACCAGTCTACCACCAGAGAGAGTAAAAAAAAAAAAAAAGGAGAATTCATTATTCATCCCAATAAAGTGGGTAGTTAAAATCTTAAATATGCCCTTGTCCCCCTTGTCAACTTAATTTAATCAAACCTCAAGAACCCAGAGCTGAATTGAAGCATAGGTTTATCAAGAACAGTGTGGGAAAAGAATGGTGGTTCTCAAAGAAGGGAGTAGACCACCGTGGGTGGGTCTTGGAGCGGCGGTTTGGGTTCAAATAGCCGCAGGGAACGCTTACACTTTCCCTCTCTACTCCCCTTCTCTGAAATCAGTGCTGGGTTTCAGTCAGCAGCAGCTCACCATTCTTGGAGTGGCCAATGATATTGGGGAAAATGTGGGGATTCTTCCAGGGATTGCCTGCAATAAGTTCCCTCCCTGGGCTGTGCTTCTTGTTGGCGCTGCTTGTGCTTTTCTGGGCTATGGTGTTCTTTGGCTTGTTGTTAGCCGGACTGTTCAGTCCTTGCCTTATTGGCTTGTGAGCTCTTTTATTTCCCTTTCTCATCTCAAAGATTCAAACTTTTCTGCACTTTCTACTTTCCCTTTTCTGATTTCATATTGCCTTGACACTGACTTCACTGCTTTATACCTCGGATTTGCTTCAATTCAATAGTCTTCACTTACTGAATTTTGATTTAGGGCTTTTATTTACTTTATTTATATAGCCTGTTCTCTCTAAGATATACGGCTTGGTTGTAATGAATCTGCTGATACTGAATCTTGCTTGAGTTGTGGTCCATTGTGTCTAAGTAGTTGCAGAGAAGAAAATGAGTTCTAGAAGGCATTCACAAGCTCATGGTGGTTGCTTTTTAATTTGTGGTGCCAAACATGTATTGATATGACTTCTACTTAGCCAGTAATGCCTAGAGGCTAGAGCTACCTTGTAGATAAAGAAAGATTAATTAGTTCCTCTGTGTATTGTGATTTTTAGGTTGACATATGGTGAGTATATTGCAAATACACAAATCTTGCAAAGAACAAAAAACTGATAGGTTATTGCGAAAATTGCATTTTTGGTCATTCAATTATTGTTGAGTTATAGACTTGGTCCTTAGTTATATGCATGACCATTTTAACCCCTAAGTTATGCGCGAAGTGGCGATTTTAGTCCCTTTGGACTATTTTTGTCACTTAATAAAGTGATGGATTTGGTCTTTCGTTCAGGGACTAAACTCGTCACTTTGTCTATAATTTAGGGGTTGAAATTTGTACCACGGGTATAATTGGAGGAGCATTTAGTTTTGCTTGAGTTTTTGAGGTCGTGATAATCTGCTATGGATTGCTCTTTATATTTTGTACATGGATATGAAACTTTTTGCAATTTTAGTGAATTTAAAAGGACAAAACCAGAGATAAGGAAACAAGAAAGGGAAGAATATCTGAATTTGTATCTTAGTATCAAGATTGGGGTTAGGATTTAGCTGGATTGAGTCAAGTTCATTTATACTTCATAAAGAGGGAACAGACTGCTTGCACTATTTCTTTTGGATTCATCAATGATTTCCGTGTAAATTTTAGTTTCTTCTATGTTTGCTCGAGAATTGAGGATTTAGATGCTGTTTACAGCCTCAAATTGGCTTCATTAAATCTTCAAAATCAATTATTTTGATCCAGCTTCTCTTGTGCATTGACAGTTATGGGTTGCACTGTGTATTGCTACAAATAGTAGTGCGTGGCTTGGCACCGCCGTGCTTGTTACCAACATGAGGAACTTTCCTCTTAGTCGGGGCACAGTTGCCGGGATTCTCAAAGGCTATATAGGTATAAGTGCTCAAGCTCTCACCGAGGTATTCACTATGGTTCTTGATGATTCAGCTTCCAAGTTACTGCTGTTCCTTACATTGGGAATTCCCGTTTTATGTTTGGGGATGATGTATTTTATTCGGCGTTGTACACCCGCTTCTGGAGAGGATTCTTCAGAATATGGCCATTTTCTTTTCACGCAAGCTGCAAGTGTCATTCTTTCCATATATCTTCTCACGACAACGATTTTGAAGGACACGATTTCTATTAGTAGCTCTGTCTGCTATGTATTTGTGGGCATTATGGTTATTTTCTTGATGTCTCCTCTTGCGATTCCCTTAAAAATGACGTTATTCCCGAGGAAGCGTAAGCAATTGGGCCAACTTGATGGTTCATCAAGCAATCTGCTTGCTGCAGAAGCAGAAGCAGAAGGCGATTCCAGCCAAACCGCTCATTTATTAGTACCATCTATTTCATCATCGAACCTCGGTAGCTTTCGTGAGGGTGAGGAAATGTCAGACGTGGAATTTCTGCTTGCTGTGGGTGAGGGTGCTGTAAAAGTGAAACGAAAACCCAGGCGAGGAGAAGATTTTAAATTTCGTGAAGCTGTTGTAAAGGCCGATTTCTGGCTCCTTTGGTTTGCATACTTCTTCGGGGTTGGCTCGGGAGTTACTGTCCTTAACAACTTAGCACAAATTGGAGTTTCACTCGGCGTGAATGATACAACAATACTGCTGAGCTTGTTTAGCTTTTGCAATTTCTTGGGCCGTCTTGGCGCTGGCGCAGTTTCGGAGCTTTTCGTGAGGTAATTGTTCTTTCCCTGGCTGCTTATAATTGTCTTAATCCATTTGATTTCTCAATAATCATGATTAATGTGATTCATTATATCGTGTTAAAGCGTAACATAGGAGTTGATACTCAATATAGTCCTCGACCATAGTGATTTTACTCAATTTAGTCCTAAATGACTTTCTGTTCTAACTAGTCCTCAATGGTTTTATCCAATTTAGTTCTTTGTTAAAAATTCTGTTAGTGGACGGGTAGAAATAGGGTCATAATGGTAATTTATCATCCTTCATCTCATTTGGGGTGATTCCTTCTTCTTCCCCTCATTAAGATCCACGCAGAAATGTAAATCTTCATCGTAGAAATATAAATCTTCGACCCAAATTCTTATCTGCAATGTTGAAATGATGCTTGAACAATAAAGCGAAATGATGCTTGCAGGTCACGAACAATTCCTCGAACATTTTGGATGATAGTAACCCAAATCATCATGATCATAACATTCCTCCTATACGCGTCAGCCCTGAACGGGACTCTGTACCCTGCAACAGCGCTGCTAGGGATCTGCTTCGGCGTTCAGTTTGGCATAATGATCCCGACTGCTTCTGAGCTGTTCGGGTTGAGAAACTTCGGTGTAATATTCAACTTCATGCAGCTCGGGAACCCCATAGGCGCCCTCGTGTTCTCGGGTTCGCTTGCTGGTTATGTGTACGACGCAGAGGCGGCCAGGCAACAGGTGGTTCAGTGTATGGGTCCAAACTGCTTTAGGCTCACTTTCTTGGTTTTAGCTGGAGTTTGTGGTTTGGGAACTCTGTTGAGTATAATTCTCACCATCAGAATCAGACCAGTTTATCAGATGCTATATGCAGGAGGTTCTTTCCGTATACAACAGACTTCTGGCCATTGATAAACTGAGCAGTAATGGTTTTTTTTTTGGGTGATTCTACGATTAAGTTAAGCCTATTTTGTAGTGGCATATGTTTTGTGTAATTCCAAGAAAAGTCTAAACAGTATCTCCATAAGGAGGATATTTTGTATTGTATTTGAAACCTTAGTGATTCCAACTTATATTATATTCCAAACTTTTTATGTTTGGGATAAGGTAAATTGCGAAATTTGTTTTTATTATTACTTATTTAGATCCATGTTAAATTAAATGTCTAGATAGTGGCTAAAGGCCTTGTGGTCAAGCGACATCCGGTGTACATTCCCATGTGGAAGGGAGTGGGTTCGAGCCTTAGTAGAAGCATCTGTTGAGTCTTTGTGCTTCAGTAGGTTGAGAAAGTTGTAATAGAGTCAGTAGAACTCAAAAAAAAAAAAAAAGTCTAGACAATAGATACTACACATTTTGTCTTAATTATATACTCCGTATTATTTTTGGGACTGAACTTGTATCATGGAGTTGGAAGAAAGTAAAAAACACCAAACCTAAGTGAAATACTGACTACTGGGAACCCTTCTTTCCTTTAACTTGAGAAAATGTGTGTACTCCTTTGAAGCAAAATAAAGCTAGGCACAGAACATTGGAGAGACAATATCATTATTGTCACAGACATTAATGTCTCTTTTTTTTTTTTTTTTTTTGAAAGACATTAATGTCTCTTTATATGTAGTGTTTCTTCATGTCCCACTGCACCAACAAGAATGATGGTCATTCAAACTCATCATTTTTCTCAAATTTTATCTTTTTTACACTGCAACAAGAACTTCCTTACACATCGGCACATACTTTTCATTTAAGGGTGTGTATGAAAACTAAAAAAATTACTTCTAGAATTTTTATTTTTTATTTTTTGTCTTCAGAAAGAAAAAAAAATTTTTTTTTTTATAAAATGAGTCATTTTTTAGAAAATATTTTTATTTTCAGTGTTTTGGTTTCATTCTAGAAAACTGTCTTAGTGCGTTTGGTTCATTTTTTGAAAAATGAATAAAATTGTATAATTAAATTTTTTTTAGAATATAACATCAACCACCCCTATTAAAATACTAGCAATGATTAAAGGTAAGTAACACCAAAACTATTGAAATACTAGCAATGATTAAAGATTTAAAGGCTTCTCGACTTCTTGAGTGCTAGTGAGAAAACCCTTCTTTCCTTTTGATTTAATGGAAAGTCATCCGCTATTCAAAAGGATATTTTGGGTAAAAGTTCTTCTTTGAGTCGGTAATAAATACAACAATGAGATAAATTAGTTTAGATGATGTATAATAGATTAGTTTAAATAAAAAAAGTCAATAGTCAATTCCAATAATGAGAAGTCCAACTTAAAACCTTAATGTCAACAATAACATTAATGGTCATTCAAACTCAATTGTCACATACAACATTAATGTCTCTTTCTATGCTGAGTTTCTTCATGTCCCACCATGAACAATGGTCATTCAAACTCACTATTATGACTCTAATTGACCAACTCAAATGAAAAGGAGGTAAACAAATTTAGGTTGTTGGTAATTAATCGATTCAAACCAAGAAGATCAATAGACCGCTGTCATTAAAAATCAAACTTGTAATATTGTGATTACTAAATCAATATTCTAAACAACTTATCTAGAGTTGTCCCTTTAACCACTTAACTTGAATTGAAATATTAATGATTAAATCAATATCCCAAAAAATTGATAATTTAATTAACTCCCTCAATTGTGACAGTAATATAGTTTAGTTTCTTAGTTATTTGTGATATAATATAAATTTATACCTTAAATTTTCAGTGAAGTAGTGAATTTAATCTTTAAAATTTGATGAGTTCTATTAAAATCTTAAGAACCAAATGACAAATCAGTTATGGGACTACAATTAAGGACTAAAATAGTAGAGTCTCATTAAAAAAAAAAAAATCACAATTACACACTAAATAATGTGTGAATTAAAAGAGGAGTATAGTTTGGAGGAAGAATTCCCAAAAAGTTTCTTCAAACCAAACTACCCTCTGGATCAAAGGATGAAAATTAAACCACAAGAAAATGGTACGAGAATCCAATAATCCATGTCTATACCTTAATTCAATCAAGTTGGTTTCAAGTCCTGAAACATTGCATCCCACCTGATCTGATCCTCAACCACATGAGATGTGGACGACCAGTACTTATCGCCATCTCCCTCCATCTTCTCATCATCATCATCCTCAACAACCATGGAGGTCGACAAGCCATCGAATCTGGAACTACACGACCACAACATCGTACCCCCGCCATTTGTAAGCAACAGCGTCCCCTGTTTCTGTTTGGCTTCCGTCTTCACACTGTTCCTTCTCAGCATCCCACTACTACTCCTCCATTTTATCGAGCGGCTCTGAGTCGTCCTGAATGGCACCAGCGCAAGCCCACCCGCTTCCTCGCACCCAATCCAATTCCAATTCCTCCGGATGTACTTGCTCACGCGCCTCTTCGTACGTTTGATCGCTAGAAGAAACCTCGTCGCAGGAGGTGCTTTTGTTGTTGTCTGTTTCTTGGCGAGCTTGAGGATTTCTAGCCTGTGTTTGGCTACGGAGATGCCCATGCTTTGCAGAAACTCGTGGTTGAAATACGCGATGTCGTCTTCTTCAAGCTGGTTTTGAACAAATGTGAGGCCGTATTCGTAGACAAGAGTAGGGTCCAAGGTTGTCTTGGACAGCCAAGAAAACCAATCCATATATATATATGCCGGCCGGCTTCAATTCCTGCGTGTATTGTAGTAGTGTCGGCGTGCAGTGCTCGGAATTGAAGACGAAGAAGAAGGAGAATAGAGAATTTTGAGGTAAATATAAAGTTGAAAGTGCAGTGGAGATAATAATGTTATGGGAAAAGAGAGTGGATGGTTACTCCTCTTGCTTTATTTCTTTTGACTCTTATATGCTTTACTTGATGACACTTGAAGATTGAGGAAAAGTGCATAGTGGAGTTTCATTATTATATTGTACGTGTGTAACTCTTCTTTAAATGGTTTAATCATACTTAGTTATATATAAAATTTTGATTAGTACGGCTTACTTTTCTAAATTTTTTCCCCTAGCTAGACTAGTTGATATTAATTTTAATTAACCCGGCCACCGGAAAGATGAAGACAATTAATGAGGTGATATTATTGCCACCAACTACAAACCTATATATGTCTAACTAATACAAAATAAGGGTATGATATTGTTTATACAAAATTGTTTTGGGTAAAAAGTAATATGCATCTTAGTCAATGGAATCCCAAAGTTGGTCATTAACGGACCAATGCCGACACTGTTGTGCATGCATGTGTCAGGATATTATAAAATAAAAATAAATAAATAAAGTTGGAGTCCATGAAGGAGTTGGAAGTGTTGCATTGAGTGAGAACAAAGGAATGTTGATATGTACATGCATGCCATATTGCAATCAATCACCTATCACTCAATGGTCCCATTATCACTGCCTCTACTTTTTGTTCATAATTAATTTCTCAACTTATTGAAGTACAAAGAATCAATATCGCATTCACTAAGACTTGAATTCACAACCTCTCAAATAAAGGAGCAACTTGGTATCTCTGGACCACAAGATTTTTAGCTACTGGCATCTACTAAATTACAAGACCAAATTAATAAAAAATAAAGGTGATCTGATGCATGTCTAAAAGTTTAATTTCAACCTTCTTTAATTTTTAAAAATTAATTATTGTATTTAATTAGTTTCTATAAATTGTTATAAAATTCTTTGATGCATGATAAATTAGCTTGAAATGATTTACATTTGTCTATGATTAATTAATTGTCTTTGAAATGGGTGACATGGTTATATTTGACTTTGGATGGATGGGTATGGTAATTTCTAGTCAATCAATCTAAAATAAATTTTTAAACTTGGCTAGTAGCTGCTAGGTTGGATTTGGCCTTATTGTGAACACATACTATTGTGCAAGCATTTAGGGTTGTATATTTGTTAAGACACATCCTACTATTACCTCCTCCACTAATCTCCAGGCCAGGGCAGGAGTAGTGAAGGGACATTAAGTTTGGGGTTCAAACATATATACTCCGTATTAAACTTGGGATAATTATTGAAAATGACAATTTATATTTTATAAATAAGAAAAAAATTTACTTAATTCTAATTTTTATTATTATTTTGAATTGGGTAATAGTACCACCCATGAAGTGTGGATAAGATGATACGGATCTCTTCCAACTTAATCAAAAGTCTTTGCAACCATTGAAATCCTACATGACACACTGGATTAGTACAAATTGGGTAATGGTGCAGATCTTAAATTGATGCAAGATAATCTCAAACAATGTAAATTTATTCAATTGGATGATGATAAAAATTAAACTTACCATTTTTTTTTATTTAAAGACACAATCACACCACAATGTATATAGATAGACCACAAAATGATTTTGTAATGGCTTTGTATCCTAAAGTTTGTAACAAGACAAAATTAAAGGGACTGTGTCCCATGTGATAAAGCAATGGTAAGGATTATTGTCTGTTTTGTGTCTCCTAATCAATTAAAGAGGATCTCATCTTCCTCAATATCAACAGCGCTCCATACTCTCTTCTTTATTGCAACTTTGAATGGACCGAAGAAAGTTGAACTCGTTTTTGTTGTTGTTGTTGTATATGATTATACGGTATATATTATGGACAAAAATTAAGGTTAAAATGACTCGAAACTATGCCAGAAATGAATCATAGGAATACTTGAAATTTTAAAAATAAAAAATAAAATAGAGAGATAAACATATGTACCAACTATTATGTATTGTGATGATGACATTTCTATTATCATTCTAAATGGGTGATCACAGATTCACAGGATCAAAGTCCAATAGTGGGG
Organism: Ipomoea triloba; assembly: GCF_003576645.1. Taxonomy (NCBI): domain Eukaryota; kingdom Viridiplantae; phylum Streptophyta; class Magnoliopsida; order Solanales; family Convolvulaceae; genus Ipomoea; species Ipomoea triloba. The sequence goes on along the minus strand of NC_044926.1, from coordinate 8,045,949 downwards.
ACATTTATTCTTTAAAAAATGTTTGTATTAGTTTTATTTATTTGAGTATGCAAAGTGCATAGATGCTCCTAGATTGGAAGTGCATGGCCAAAGCTTAAGTTGGGCGGTCTCTAAGGAAGGACTAGGGCTCAAGTAGGTCTCGGGTTAGCCTGAATTGATCCCATTGTTAGATCTTTTTCTTTTATGTGTCGCTCAGGATTTTAATTGTGGCCTCCCTCGTTTATTAGGTGAGCCACTTGACCTGAAGTTTCAAAACTAATGATCAAACTCTTGACCTTTAATTAAGGATGAATAAGTCCCTTGCCACTCAACTACACCCCAGGTTAACTCGTTGTTAGTTATAATCCTACTTATATAATTTTGTTCAATTTAACCTATTTACTCTAATTATACATTTATATGATTTGCAAACATAAATTCAACTAAAAGACTAAGATTGATATTGTCACAATACTAGAGTACTTTTTTAAAACACACATAGTTCTTTATAAGGTAAAATGTGTTATATATTTTATCTTTCTCAATCCAAAGAATCAATGTCTCACCACCGGAGTTTGATCCTGTGACCACCCATTTGAAATTGTAACATATGTGTTATCACACTAGATACTAGTTGATAATAGTAGAGTACTTAATCAGTTAATATAGTCAAATTAATAGCTAAAAATAAAATTAAATCTTCAAGAAAAGATTGTATCACAAGATCAATCAAATTAGCCTTAACTATGCAGGCGTGTGAAGGTGTCCAAATAATTATATTGTGTAGTCCAGAGCCACAAAAAGCAACAAGGACAAAGTATGCATTTTTAAGTCATTAGTGATGATGATCCGTGACTTGTACAGAGTAACCTCTGCAGTCTGCACTTTCTTAAACAACCTAATCCATTCAAACAGACCCAATTTTTTTAATACATAGGTAACACAGCTTACGCCAGACTAATCCTAGCCTTTAGTTCCCGGCCCCAAAAGTCACTAGAGGATGTAAACCCGAGTCGCATGAGCAACCTTTTAGTCAGTCTCCTGCCTAACTGTGTGCACAAGGAGCCCAACTCACAGCCTACCTCCAACCTAGGGAACCCAACTCCTACTTGGGGAGCTGAACTCTAATGATGTTTGAGGTGGGGTTCGAATCCCCATCCTGCCGCCTCCAACTATGACTTGAGGTAAGGTGATCAACCGCTATACTAGCCTGGGGGCAGAACAACTTTCTTTGACCAACCCATATCTGCACATAATCATCCCCAAGAAAACTTTGTATGTCATGGTACATGTTTTCTGATGTTGATACAGGTAAAAGGGAGAAGGGTAAACTATGGGAATATCAGAACAAGAAGCAAAGAATAAGAAAGATAACAAGTCTAGTACTCTAGTATATAGAAAGCCTGTGAACTTACAAAAATGGATATCATGGGTTCAGCAATTCAGCTTTTGCAGTCTTCAGCTGCTAACTGCTAAGCAGATCCCATTGATAACGCAAAGAATCTTGAGGTTACAACTTCTTATTAAACCGGTGAACCACATTTAGGCTCGCTTATTGTGATCAACTCTGCAGTAAAGCAGCATAGGCAAGTGCCCTTCAAGTTAGGCTGAACATCAAAATAGCGAACACAAGTTTAGACATAATAGGAATCACTGTGAGCAGATCCAAGATTGCGTCCTTGGATCCAAAAATACAGGATCATGCTTGGAGCTTGAGCTTCCCCTTTGACAAGCATGATAAATGCTACAAAAAAGGCAACAAAAAACAAATTCCAGAGCTAGCAAGGGCTACAGAAGCAGCTGAAGTAAAGCTCAATGAGTTAATATTTTTTGTGCTAGAATGATCAGAAATGCGACCAACTTCCCATGATCCCACACACCGTAACCTAGGATCAAAGCGTAAACATTGTGAATGGAACCCAATATAGCATCCCCATTATACCCAAATATACAGCCAAAACTCCAGCATTGTTCACAATAATGTAGGTCTCATCAGTTAAGATACCAGATGTTCTAAACAGAATAAACTGAACTACAATACTGACAGTAAACCTATCAAGACAATCAGAACCAAACACATTACTTCCATTGTGGAAGGAAATGCCATAAACCCAGCCACAGTAATAGACATAATGAGAATTAAGATTTTATGCAACCCATGTATCCCAGAAAGAATATTTTTACAAAAAAAAAAAAAAAAGGATCAAACCATCAAAATCGACATTGTCTAATTCAAGATTATTCAAAGTTACTGGTTTCACATACCCATTTCCCTTATCTGAAGCTACTGACTAAGAGGTTAAGTTGTTGAATTCAAAGTCACTATCTTTCACTAGTTAATCAACAAATCCATCTTCAGAAACAGCAGAACAATTACCAATTACTATCCATATCTAAGCCTGCTATTTACACACACACACATATATGTACAATCCACAAAGTAATGTGAAAGGGAGAAAAGCACTTATAATCCAACTAAAGGTTGCAGAAATGGTGAAAGGTGATAGGGTTTCAGCGGTGAAAATGATTTCCAGATTCAATATCAGCCAAGAATAACCTTTTTGTAGGTTTGATTGTTTATAAATGAGAAAATACAAGCTTAAAGTTAGCCCTAGCTGCCTATTGATGAGGCAGTTTCCCCGACCGGAAAATTGCAAATTTTGAAACTTCAGAATAAGAATACTGAATTTCATGACTGTTTAACAGCTCCTCAATCAGATTCTTGGCAATTTCGGGCTCCGAGCTCTCGCATTCAATCTCATAACCCATTCCGAACTCGTAATGCGTTTCGTCGACCTCCAATTTCAATCCGTTCCACTCATACACTCCTCTCAAATTCCTAAATCCGCCCAAGCAGACCAAACCCTTTTCCCCAATTGCGTACTCCGATTTCACTCTCTGTACGATCTTACAATCGTCAATTAGCAGTAGCCGCCATGGCTCCGCCGCGCAGGCGCGACCGATGTTGGGGTCGAGTTGCTCTTCGTCCTCCTCTATGCGGCTAATTCCGTTGGAGATGAGTGGTTTTCCCTTGAGGGAGATGACGCATCTGGAATCGAGGTCGTAGAAGCGGAGGCGAAGCACGGCGAGGTTGGAGGAGAGCTCGGCGCTGGCTCCGTCGAAGAAGACGTTTTCCTGAGCATGGGTTTTGAGATGGTAGGGAGAGAGAACGGTGGAGAGGCGCTGGTGAGAAGCAGAGTCGGGTAAACGAAGCTTAACTTCGACTTCCATGGAGGCGGCGGCGGAGAAGGCGGCGCCGGTTTTTAATCTTCGGAGCGTAGCATTGCCATTGCCTAGCAGCAAACGGAGCTTGCTGGAGCCATACATTTAGATATTGCTATCAAATTTCTATCCACATTTGATTAAATTAGGGCAAAAATTAGAAATTTTCTATCTTAATTATAGGATAATTTGGGCGAAGAACTTGTGTTCTAGTGTCACTAGGTTCATTCTTGGGGATGAGTTTGAGTCTCACTGAAAGTCGTATTAACTCTTTGTATTTTAGAAAATAGTTATGAACAAATACTGCATTGTAACAAAGTCAATAGAGAATTATACCCGTGATGATTTGGTAGCTACAAGATTCAGTTATTTATTGACTTTCTCGATTTGAGCCAGTCAACTATAGACAACCTCTTTGTGATTTTTTGTCAATTAAAATCACATACCAAAATTTATCTAGAACACACTACACACTCTCATACTGACTACGAATTTTCCTCGTCACCCGAACAACTTGAAAAGAAAAGGATGGATAAATGGGGAAAAAAATCAGCAGCAAAAGCCCTTGAGACCAGATCAATTCAAGGAAGCAAAACTACAATGTGGTGCCAAGTTCCAACCATAAAACCAGATTACACAACACACAGACATCATCAGAACTAGGTTTATAGCAATGCAAATATTAGTGTTCAACGCACTAAGGTAACAAATCAGGACATGAAAATAAGTAATGTGAAGTTCTAAGCCTTAATAGTGACACTACACAGGCACGAACCGGATGGCTTTATTTCGCTGGTCTGCCACTCTGAGCCCGGAGCTGCATTTGGATCATATAACAGCGTAGTGTAGCCGGGATCCTCCTGCACGGGGAACAGCAAAAGCTTCTCGTCTAGTATGCCGAATCTGAACCCAATGCTCGAACTCCCGGTCACAGGAACCGCGACCATCTTCCACGAATTGTCCTCGGGGTTGAATATGGCTAGCTTACGCTGGTTCTTCCACTCTATGCAAAACAGCTTCTTTCCCAGCACCGCGTGGGCAGTGACCATCACACAACCGTTCTTCATCTCGCACCAAGCGTGCCTCTCGGGGCTGTACACATCAACAAACCTCGAGTTTCCTATAGTGAAACTTGATCGACCGCCCATCACATACAGCTTTCCATCGAATCCACACGCGAAACAGCCCCACCTTGGGCGACGAAGAGACTCAATCACGGTCCATTTCCCAGTATCTGGATCGTACACCTCAGCACACGAAAGCGATTCTCCTTCCACGCCATAACCTCCAACTGCATACACCATTCCATTCACCTCTGCACAGGCAAAGTCGTAGCGTGCCACATTCATGCTGGATAATGTGCTCCAGCTGCCCAATAAAAACATTAATAAATGTTAATAGTCCCACATTGAAAAGATAAAAGAAGACATGGATTTATAAGGCCATGGATTAGGCGAGTTATTTTTTTTAGTGTGGTTTGACCTATGTGCATTATAGCCCAGTTGAGTGACCTTATCCAGACCAGTTGTCCAATGGTCCACAGTAAAATTTGCCACATCTACTACTACTTTTATAAGCCGAACTAACCTGTTCAAGCAAGAATCATACTGAAAAACTTCTGGTGAAGCAGAACCAGAACCACCGGTCATGGAATATCCGCCCATGACAAGGAGCTTCCCATTGAGAACTACCACGCCATACCCGGCTTTGATTGGAACAGGCATTTGCGGGAGCTGATGGTGTTTATGCCCCAAGCAATCCAAGACCTCCCAATGGCTTTGCTCTCCATCAGCATCTGCAGTTAAGACAAAAAGCCACTCCTGAAGCAAACCGGCTAGTTTTCGAACCATGATGAACTCTTTGCTTTGGATAAACGATCTCCATCGCGTGTTGACACCACCCATAGCAGGAAAATAAGATCGGGGAACAAGAGCAAGGCAGTATTTTGCCACATCATCAGGCAATCCAGGCAAAATAGGAGAATAGGAATCTTTAGAAAAGAAAGAAGTAAAGCGAGAATTGTTTTCTGAATAGCCCGTATTGTCTAGCTTCATTTGATCAGAGAAACACAACTTCGGTTCTGGAACTCTCTTTTTCCCACAATCAACACCGGGCATTTTTTAAATCACAATTCTGATAGATCCAAATTCAACGTGTAACTTAACAAAGTGCATTTGACTAGAGAAACTCGTGATAGCCTTCACTTATGGAAATTCTAGAAGACCAAGGCATAAAAGACATTGCAGAATGGATAACTTGAGATGAAAACACCGACAACTTTCTATGCTTTGTCCAACGAGATTCAAAGTCCATGCTACTTCCGATCCTACTAATGCTCTGCTGGATTCTCGTACCTATGCTGCTTCTACTCTCTAAGCTCCTCGAGTTCCTTTCACCCCCAAGCATTCCACAAATAACTTTGTAAAAGAAAAAGAGTTTTATAAGTCATCTCAGGAAAAACAATCTCTACAGAATAACTTTTTACGAGTCAAATCTCAGTAGGTAGAGAAAATGGAAGGAAACAAGAAAAGGAAGGGAAGTAAAAGAAGAACCTGCCAAGGCCATAGAAAACAAAACGCTTTTATCCTCCTGTTACTTCCATCTCTAATTTCACAAAATAATCACCTGCAGAGCTGCACTATATCGCATAAGATTGTAAATGAAAGTAGATTCCAAAAGGTAAAACCAAATAATAAAATTCCATTGAAAATTTCAAAGAACTGCCTAGCAAAAACTAAAACAAAAAACTTCAACTCATGTTTGAAATATTTAACACCACTAGGGAGATAAGTAAAAACTCAGCCAATGCCCAATAGCCTTGCCTATCCTTCAGAACATGAAACACATGTTTTAAATTAATGGATGAAAATAAATATAATAATGGCACCCTATTTTTCATGATGGACCAGACAGCCTTAACCAAATATCAAACAGATCCATTATCTTATCTTAATTGAAAACTCCAAAAGTCAAGTTAGGTGGAAAAACTGGATCTTTGAATAAACATCAACTTCACCTACCCACCAGCAAAAACTCAAACCCAATCCCCAGAAAGAAAAAAAAAATGAAAGAGGGGATCAGGAAGGAAAATGAAAACACAAAAATTGGAATCAAGAAGACAAGAACTAATTTATACCAACCAATTCATATATCCAAACAGATCAAATTTGACACCAAGAAAATTCATTAACATCCTCTTAGAAGCTTCATCATTTTTTTTTTCCACTGAAACAACTACTGTTTGATAGAAAGCCCCAGCATCCAAGTAAAACAGATTCTCTCACAACATGATGAAAGCTAATTTTACTTTTTTACTTTATATTCCAAGAACAACCATTATTTCTAATTAACTAAAATGAATAGCAAAGTCCTGTATCAAACAAGAATTAGAGATCTGGTACTTCAGCAAACCAAATAAAAAAATTGCTAAAAAGAAAAAAGTTAAGTTTTTTAACATAATTAAGATTATTAATAGGAAAAGAAATCCAAGAACAACATTTTTTTGCACAAAAATCCAAGAACAACATATTTCACTACAAACCCATTACATATATTCTAGAAGGGAAGCTATTATCCAAAATAATGTCGAAAGATTTATCCACATATAGCCTTAAAAATATGTCTGAGACTAGGAGAGGCAACGGGTTTGGAAGAAATTAAAAAAAAAAAAGTACAAATAAATAGTATATATTACCTGAAAAAGTAAAAAGAGAAAGCTTTAACGAGTATGGAGAATAATGAATTTTGGGATAAAAGGAGTGTGTAATTGTGTATAGAGGGAGTGGGTATATAGGAATAAGAAAGATGGGTATGAAAGAGATATGACCATTTGCTCCATAAATAGAAAGGGGAGACATTTCGCCGGTGATGGACCGATAGATGGATGGGTAGAATTTTGGCCATCTTTTGGGAGATTACATTTTATACTATTTTTTTAATTCCTGTGTTCACATGTCATATTTTTTTTGAAAGGAACATGTCATTTTTTTTTTTTTTTTGAAAGGAACATGGCATATTTTTTTAGATAGATTTTAAAATGAATTACTCCGTATAATTTTTATCCATTCATTTTTTTCTTTTTATTTAATAAAAGTAAGATATGTGGCTGTGTTATACACTATTTATCATTTAGGTCTATTAATATTTCCCATTAATATTATCAAAAAGAAATATTTCCCATTAATATTTACCTCATAAATTTTAAATTATAATGTGATAAAAAATACACAAAAAACAAAAAAACCTACTATGTACATAAATCTAGACGAAGAAATCCCTATCACATATGCAAATAGAAAGGAGTACATGTTAGAAAAATGCATACACGCAATGAAAGCATAGAATATTTCTATTGGTTTAAGTCTTAAAAAAATCAAAATTTTAATCTTAAAATGTGTCTCCACGTAGAAATTGAGTAAACAATCTCAAAGAATCGACCAATCAAAAAAAAAAAAAAAAAAAAGGGAACCCATACATTTTTTTTTTTTTTACTTTTTCATTTTTTGTTTCCTTTCTTCATAGTTTTCTCATTTTCCTTTTCCATCAAAAAAATGATTAAAGCAAAAAACGTGTTTATCAGCATCTATCTATTTTTATATTATTTTTAAAATGAAAAATGCATAGTTATTTGAAACTTATTTACTTTTTAAATTTTAATGTATAAATAATACTCGTAAAATGTGACAATAATATCAAGTGATGCGATCATGTATGCGCGTTAGACCAGGTCGGTCCGAATATTCAAAATTTTAAGTGTTATTTTAATTTTTGAGTTTAAAATTAGATTGATATGAATAATATCCATGAATGACAATGAGTAAAATAATATTGGCTACTGAACCCTAATATGATGGATTTGGGTAGTTGATAGTCGAGTTCGAAATGAGTTCGAGTAGCTGTGAAATTCTCGTGTGTGATACTCGATTGTGTGAGTGTACAAGCATGAGCGTGTATTAAATAGACTTCGTGTTGATTTTGAGTACTCTATGAGTATTGTCAAATGGGTTTGAAATGTATACATGTAACTAGTATTTTATACGCGCTATGCGCGAAAGCTTATGCCCAATATTAAAATATTAATAAATACAAATAATTACAATGTATAATTCAAATTATATATACACAAATAATATATATTTTATACACACATATATGATTTACCATTAATAGAAATTTATTTAAAATATAATCAACCATTAAATTAATTATATAATAATTTTAATAAAATGACAATTAAAGAGTAGGAAAAAGATATGATAGATATAGGTGTATGGTAATAATGATGGAGTTAAAAGTAACGTTGTTATAACGGTGTAAGGGTAATTTTGTATAACAAGAATGTAGTAAGGACAATTTTGTCTAATAACATTGAAGTGTACAATATTTAAAGTAAAATGTACACATTTATTAGTATCCAAAAAGAGGGACATAAATCAAGGATATAACCTTGATGGTGACTTATTATGTTTTTAGATATTCATTTATGTTTGGGTACTTCTAAATTATTATAATTCAAATTTGCAAATGGATAAACAAAAAAGCACTTACCTATTGTCATTTCTAATAACATCTATATCTATATAATAATAATAATAATAATAATAATAATAATAATAATAGAAGTGCCTAGCAAAGATTTTCCCCCCAAAACTGGAGGGCATTTTAGTAACAACATAATGGATATTATTTATTTATTTATTATTTTATTAATTTTATTAATTATCCATATTTATTAATAATGTAATGCCATTATCCATATTTATTAATAATATTAATTGGTGATTGGTGATATATAATTTGTGATATATCTAATATGGTAATATTGTTAATATTTATTTATTATTTTATTAATTTTATTAATTATCCATATTTATTAATAATGTAATGCCATAAGGTAATATGGTAATGTTGTGTTGTTAATATTGATTGGTGATTGGTGATATATAATTTGTGATATATCTAATATGATAATATTGTTAATATTTATTTATTTTTTATTTTATTAATTTTATTAATTATCCATATTTATTAATAATGTAATGCCATAAGGTAATATATGTAATATTGTGTTGTTAATATTGATTGGTGATTGGTGATATATAATTTGTGAAATATCTAATATAATATTGTGTTGTTAATATTAATTGGTGTTTGCAATGATTTAATAAGGAGTGATTATTATTAATAAAGGTAAATTACAATGATTTAATAAAGGCAAATTGCATACAATAAAAGAGAAATTGCATATTAACACACATTATAAAAAAAAAGGCAATAATTCTTAATCTTTGAAAAAGGTAAATTGATTTAAAATAATAGCAGGAGTGATTAGGCAATAATTCTTAATCGTTGAAAAACCGTAAATTGATTTAAAATAATAACATGAGTGATTATTATTAATAAAGAGAAATTACAAATTTTTAATTCTTAATCGGATAATAACAGGAGTGATTATTATTAATAAAGGCAAATTGCAATGATTTAATAAAGGCAAATTGCATACAATAAAATAAAAATTGCATGCTAACGTACATTATATAAAATGCAATAATTCTTAATCGGTGAAAAACTGTAAATTGATTTAAAATAATAACAGGATTGATTAGGCAATAATTCTTAATCGTTGAAAAATGGTAAATTGATTTAAAATAATAAAAGGAATGATTATTATTAATAAAGGCAAATTGCAAATTCTTTAATTCTTAATCGGATAATAACAGGAGTGGTTATTATTAATAAAGGCAAATTGTAATGATTTAATAAAGGCAAATTGCATACAATAAAATAGAAATTGCATGCTAACGTACATTATAAAAAGGCAATAATTCTTAATCGGTGAAAAACTGTAAATTAATTTAAAATAATAATAGGATTGATTAGGCAATAATTCTTAATTATTGAGAAACGATAAATTGATTTAAAATAATATCAAGAGTGATTATTAAAACGATAAATTGATTTAAAATAATATCAAGAGTGATTATTATTAATAAAGACAAATTGTAAATTCTTAATTCTTAATCGAATAATAACAAGAGTGAATATTATAAATAAAGGCAAATTGCAATGAACTAAATTGATATGTTTATGTACCTAATTGCAACTTTAAAAAGTTTAAGTGCCTAATTGATATTTCAGGTACAGTTTGATGGCCTATTAGACACATTATATGCTAAAAAAGTGACATTTACATTTACCTGTTATTACAGGTCACAAACAGGTAATTATGCCTTGATGAACTAAATTGCATGTTTATGTACCAAATTGTAACTTTAAATAGTTTGAGAGCCTAATTGATGCCTATTTGACATATTTTATGCAAAAAAAGTTACATTTATATTTACATGGTATTACAGGTCACTAACAGGTAATTATGTCTTATAAAATAAATTGACATGTTTATGTGCCTAATTGCAATTTTAAAAGGTTTGAGTGCCTAATTGATTTTTCAGATAATGTTCGATGGTCTATTTGACACATTTTATGCAAAAAAAAAAGTGACGTTTACATTTACCTGGTATTACAGGTCACTAACAGGTAACTACGAATTGATAAACTAAATTGATATGTTTATGTATCTAATTGCTACTTTAAAAAGTTTAAGGGCCTAATTGATTTTTCAGGTAAAGTTCGATGGCTTATCTGACACATTTTATGCTAAAAAAGTGACATTTACATTTACCTGTTATTACAGGTCACTAACAGGTAATTATGCCTTGATGAACTAAATTGCATGTTTGTGTACCAAATTGAAACTTTAAATAGTTTGAGAGCCTAATTGATGCCTATTTGACACATTTTATGCAAAAAATGGACATTTATGTTTACCTGATATTACAAGTCACTAACAGGTAATTATGCCTTATAAACTAAATTGACATATTTATGTACCTAATAGCAATTTTAAAAGGTTTGAGTATCTAATTGATTTTTAAGATAATGTTCGATGGTCTATTTGATACATTTTATGCACAAAAAAAAGTGATATTTACATTTACCTGGTATTACAGGCCACTAACAGGTAATTACGCTTCGATGAACTAAATTGACATGTTTATGCACTTAATTGCAACATTAAAAAATTTTGAGGGCCTAATTGATTTTTCAAGTAAAGTTCGATGGCCTATTTGACACATTTTATGCTAAAAAAAGTGACATTTACATTTACATGTTATTACAGGTCACTAATATGTAATTATGCCTTGATGAACTAAATTGACATGTTTATTTATTTAATTGGAACTTTATAAAGTTTGAGGGTCTAATTGATTTTTCAGGTAAAGTTCGATGCCTATTGACACATTTTAAGAAAAAAAAAAAAGTGACACATACAATTACCTAGTATTACAGGTCACTAATAGGTAATTATGCCTTGATAAACTAAATTGACATGGTTATGTATCTAACTGCAACTACAAAAACTTTGAGAACCTAATTGATGCATATTTAACACATCTTATGCAAAAAAAAAGTGGCATTTAAATTTACCTGGTATGACAGGTCACTAACAGGTAATTACACCTTGATGAACTAAATTGATATGTTTATGTACCTAATTGCAACTTTAAAAATTTTGAGGGCCTAATTGATTTTTCAGGTAAAGTTCGATGGCCTATTTGACACATTTTATGCTAAAAAAGTGACATTTACATTTACCTGTTATTACAGGTCACTAACAGGTAATTATGCCTTGATGAACTAGATTGCCATGTTTATTTATTTAATTGGAACTTTAAAAAGTTTTAGGGTCATGTTTATTTATTTAATTGGAACTTTAAAAAGTTTTAGGGTCTAATTTATTTATTTAATTGGAACTTTAAAAAGTTTTAGGGTCTAATTGATTTTTCGGGTAAAGTTCGATGCCTATTGACACATTTTACGCAAAAAAAAAAAAAGACACCTACAATTACCTGATATTACAGGTCACTAACAGGTAATTATGCCTTGATAAACTAAATTGACATGTTTATGTATCTAACTAAAACCTCAAAAACATTGAGAGCCTAATTGATGCATATTTAACACATTTTAGGCAAAAAAAAAAGTGACATTTAAATTTACCTGGTATGACAGGTCACTAACAGGTAATTACGCCTTGATGAACTAAATACATATGTTAATCTACCTAATTACAACTTTAAAAAGTTTGAGGGCCTAATTGATTTTTCAGATACAGTTTGATGGCCTATTAGAGAGATTTTATGCTAAAACAGTGACATTTACATTTACCTGTTATAACAGGTCACTAACGGGTAATTATGCATTGACGAACTAAATTGTATGCTTATGTACCAAGTTGCAAATTTAAATAGTTTGAGAGCCAAATTGATGCCTACTTGACACATTTTATGCAAAAAAAGGGACATTTATATTTACCTGGTATTACAGGTCACTAACAGCTAGTTACACCTTGATGAACTAAATTGACATGTTTATGTACCTAATTACAATTTTAAAAGGTTTGAGTGCCTAATTGATTTTTCAGATAATGTTCGATGGCCTATTTGACACATTTTGTGCTAAAAAAGTGACATTTACATTTACCTGTTATTACAGGTCACTAATAGGTAATTATGACTTGAAGAACTAAATTGACATGTTTATTTATTTAATTGGAACTTTAAAAAGTTTGAGGGTCTAATTGATTTTTCAGGTAAAGTTCAATGCCTATAGACACATTTTACGCAAAAAAAAAAAAAGTGACACCTACAATTACCTGATATTACAGGTCACTAACAAGTAATTATGCCTTGATAAACTAAATTGACATGTTTATGTATCTAACTGCAACTTCAAAAACTTTGAGATCCTAATTGATGCATATTTAACACATTTTATGCAAAAAAAAAGTGACATTTGAATTTACCTAGTTTGACATGTCACACTAACTGGTAATTACGCCTTGATGAACTAAACTGATATGTTTATGTACCTAATTGCAGTTTTAAAAATTTTGAGGGCCTAATTGATTTTTCAGGTAAAGTTCGATGGCCTATTTGACACATTTTATGCTAAAAAAGTGACATTTACATTTACCTGTTATTACAGGTCACTAATAGGTAATTATGTATTCATGAACTAAATTGACATGTTTATTTTGTTTAATTGTAACTTTAAAAAGTTTGAGGGTCTAATTGATTTTTCAGGTAAAGTTCAATGCCTATTGACACATTTTACCCAAAAAAAAAAAAGTGACACCTACAATTACCTGGTATTACAGGTCACTAATAGGTAATTACGTCTTGATGAACTAAATTGACATGTTTATATATCTAACTGCAACCTCAAAAACATTGAGAGCCTAATTGATGCATATTTAACACATTTTATGCAAAAAAAGAAGTAACATTTAAATTTACCTGGTATGACAGCTCACTAACAGGTAATTACGCCTTAATGAAATAAATTGAAATGTTTATGCACCTAATTGCAACATTAAAAATTTCTAGACCCTAATTGATTTTTCAGGTAAAGTTCGATGGCCTATTTGACACATTTTATGCTAAAAAAGTGTTATTTACATTTATCTGTTTTTACAGGTTAGTAACAGGTAATTATGCCTTGATGAACTAAATTGACATGTTTATTTATTTAATTGGAACTTTAAAAAGTTTGAGGGTCTAATTGATTTTTCAGGTAAAGTTCAATGCCTATTGACACATTTTACGCAAAAAAAATAAAAAAAAGTGACACCTACAATTACCTGGTATTACAGGTCATTAATGGGTAATTATGCCTTGATAAACTAAATTGACATGTTTATGTATCTAACTGCAACCTCAAAAACTTTGAGAGCCTAATTTATGCATATTTAACACATTTTATGCAAAAAAAAAAAGGTGACATTTAAATTTACCTGGTATGACAGGTCACTAAAAGGTAATNATGCATATTTAACACATTTTATGCAAAAAAAAAAAAGGTGACATTTAAATTTACCTGGTATGACAGGTCACTAAAAGGTAATTACGCCTTGATGAACTAAATACATATGTTTATGTACCTAATTGCAACTTTAAAAAGTTTGAGGGCCTAATTGATTTTTCAGGTACAGCTTGATGGCCTATTAGAGACATTTTATAATAAAACAGTGACATTTACATTTACCTGTTATTACAGGTCACTAACAGGTAATTATGTTTTGATGAACTAAATTGCATGTTTATGTACCAAATTGCAACTTTAAATAGTTTGAGAGCCAAATTGATGCCTATTTGACACATTTTATGCAAAAAAAAAAAGTGACATTTACATTTACCTGTTATTACAGGTCACTGACAGGTAATTATGTTTTGATGAACTAAATTGCATGTTTATGTACCAAATTGCAACTTTAAATAGTTTGAGAGCCAAATTGATGCCTATTTGACACATTTTATGCAAAAAAATGGACATTTATATTTACCTGGTATTACAGGTCACGAACAGGTAATTACGCCTTGATGAACTAAATTGATATGTTTATGTACCTAATTGCAACTTTAAAAATTTTGAGCGCCTAATTGATTTTTCAGGTAAAGTTCGATGGCCTATTTGACACATTTTATGCTAAAAAAGTGACATTTACATTTACCTGTTATTACAGGTCACTAACATGTAATTATGGCTTGATGAACTAGATTGACATGTTTATTTATTTAATTGGAACTTTAAAAAGTTTTAGGGTCATGTTTATTTATTTAATTGGAACTTTAAAAAGTTTTAGGGTCTAATTTATTTATTTAATTGGAACTTTAAAAAGTTTTAGGGTCTAATTGATTTTTCGGGTAAAGTTCGATGCCTATTGACACATTTTACGCAAAAAAAAAAGACACCTACAATTACCTGATATTACAGGTTACTAATAGGTAATTATGCCTTGATAAACTAAATTGACATGTTTATAATAGGTAATTATGCCTTGATAAACTAAATTGACATGTTTATGTAAGGTAATTATGCCTTGATAAACTAAATTGACATGTTTATGTATCTAACTGCTGCCTTGATAAACTAAATTGACATGTTTATGTATCTAACTGCAACCTCAAAAACATTGAGAGCCTAATTGATGCATATTTAACACATTTTATGCAAACAAAAGTAACATTTAAATTTACCTGGTATGATAGGTCACTAACAGGTAATTACGCCTTAATGAAATAAATTGAAATGTTTATGCACCTAATAGAAAGATTTAAAATTTCTAGAGCCTAATTGATTTTTCAGGTAAAGTTCGATGGCCTATTTGACACATTTTATGCTAAAAAAGTGACATTTACATTTATCTTTTATTACAGGTTAGTAACAGGTAATTATGCCATGATGAACTAAATTGACATGTTTATTTATTTAATTGGAACTTTAAAAAGTTTGAGGTTCTAGTTTATTTATTTAATTGGAACTTTAAAAAGTTTGAGGTTCTAATTTATTTATTTAATTGGAACTTTAAAAAGTTTGAGGTTCTAATTGATTTTTCAGGTAAAGTTCAATGCCTATTGACACATTTTACGCAAAAAAAAAAAAGAAAAAGCGACACCTACAATTTCCTGGTATTACAGGTTATTAATAGGTAATTATGTCTTGATAAACTAAATTGACATGTTTATGTAAGGTAATTATGTCTTGATAAACTAAATTGACATGTTTATGTATCGTAATTATGTCTTGATAAACTAAATTGACATGTTTATGTATCTAACTGCAACCTCGATAAACTAAATTGACATGTTTATGTATCTAACTGCAACCTCAAAAACTTTAATTGACATGTTTATGTATCTAACTGCAACCTCAAAAACTTTGAGAGCCTAATTGATGCATATTTAACACATTTTATGCAAAAAAAAAGTGACATTTAAATTTACCTGGTATGACAGGTCACAAACAGGTAATTACGCCTTGATGAACTAAATACATATGTTTATGTACCTAATTGCAAATTTAAAAAGTTTGAGGTCTAATTGATTTTTCAGGTAAAGTTCAATGCCTATTGACACATTTTACGGAAAGCAAATAAAAAAAAGTGACACCTACAATTACCTGATGTTACAGGTCATTAATAGGTAATTATGCCTTGATAAACTAAATTGACATGTTTATGTATCTAACTGCAACCTCAAAAACATTGAGAGCCTAATTGATGCATATTTAACACATTTTATGCAAAAAAAAAAGTGACATTTAAATTTACCTGGTATGACAGGTCACTAACAGGTAATTACGCCTTGATGAACTAAATACATATGTTTATGTACCTAATTGCAAATTTAAAAAGTTTGAGGGCCTAATTGATTTTTCAGGTACAGTTTGATGGCCTATTAGAGACATTTTATGCTAAATAGTGACATTTACATTTACCTGTTATTACAGGTCACTAACAGGTAATTATGTCTTGATGAACTAAATTGCATGTTTATGTACCAAATTGCAACTTTACATAGTTCGAGAGCCAAATTGATGCCTAATTGACACATTTTATGCAAAAAAAAATGGACATTTATATCTACCTGGTATTACAGGTCACTAACAGGTAATTATGCCTTATAAACTACATTGACATGTTTATGTACCTAATTGCAATTTTAAAAGGTTTGAGTGCCTAATTGATTTTTCAGATAATGTTCGATGGTCTATTTGACACATTTTATGCAAAAAAAAAAGTGACATTTACATTTACCTGGTATTACTGGTCACTAATAGGTAATTACGCCTTGATGAAATGAATTGACATGTTTATGCACCAAATTGCAACATTAAAAATTTTGAGGGCCTAATTGATTTTTCAGGTAAAGTTCGATGGCCTATTTGACACATTTTATGCTAAAAAAGTGACATTTACATTTACCTGTTATTACAGGTCACTAATAGGTAATTATGTCATGATGAACTAAATTGACATGTTTATTTATTTAATTGGAACTTTAAAAAGTTTGAGGGTCTAATTCATTTTTCAGGTAAAGCTCAATGCCTATTGACACATTTTACGCAAAAAAAAAAAGTGACACCTATAATTACCTGGTATTACATGTCACTAATAGGTAATTATGCCTTGATAAACTAAATTGACATGTTTATGTATCTAACTACAAGCTCAAAAACTTTGAAGTCCTAATTGATGCCTAATTGACACATTTTATGCAAAAAAAAAAGTGACATTTAAATTTACCTGGTATTACAGGTCACTAACAGGTAATTATGCCTTATAAACTACATTGACATGTTTATGTACCTAATTGCAATTGTTTGAGTGCCTAATTGATTTTTCAGATAATGTTCGATGGTCTATTTGACACATTTTATGCAAAAAAAAAAGTGACATTTACATTTACCTGTTATTACAGGTCACTAACATGTAATTATGTCTTGATGAACTAAATTGCATGTTTATGTACCAAATTGCAACTTTAAAAAGTTTGAGGGCCTAATTGATTTTTCAGGTGAAGTTTGATGGCCTATTAGAGAGATTTTATGCTAAAAAAGTGACATTTACATTTACCTGTTATTACAGGTCACTAATAGGTAATTATGTCATGATGAACTAAATTGACATGTTTATTTATTTAATTGGAACTATAAAAAGTTTGAGGGTCTAATTCATTTTTCAGGTAAAGTTCAATGCCTATTGACACATTTTACGCAAAAAAAAAAAAGTGACACCTACAATTACCTGCTATTACAGGGCACTAACAGGTAATTATGCCTTGATAAACTAAATTGACATGTTTATGTATCTAACTACAAGCTCAAAAACTTTGAAGTCCTAATTGATGCATATTTAACACATTTTATGCAAAAAAAAAAGTGACATTTAAATTTACCTGGTATGACAGGTCACTAACAGGTAATTACGCCTTGATGAACTAAATACATATGTTAATCTACCTAATTGCAACTTTAAAAAGTTTGAGGGCCTAATTGATTTTTCAGGTAAAGTTTGATGGCCTATTAGAGAGATTTTATGCTAAAAAAGTGACATTTACATTTACCTGTTATTACAGGTCACTAACATGTAATTATGCCTTGATGAACTAAATTGCATTTTTATGTACCAAATTGCAACTTTAAATAGTTTGAGAGCCAAATTGATGCCTATTTGACACATTTTATGGAAAAAAAATGGACAGTTATATTTACCTGGTATTACAGGTCACTAACATGTAATTATGACTTATAAACTAAATTGACATGTTTATGTACCTAATTGATATTTTAAAAGGTTTGAGTGCCTAATTGATTTTTCAGATAATGTTCGATGGTCTGTTTGACACATTTTATTCAAAAAAAAAGTGACATTTACATTTACCTGGTATTACAGGTCACTAATAGGTAATTACGCCTTGATGAAATGAATTGACATGTTTATGTACCTAATTGCAACATTAAAAATTTTGATGGCCTAATTGATTTTTCAGGTAAAGTTCGATGGCCTATTTGATAAATTTTATGCTAAAAAAGTTGCATTTACATTTACTTGTTATTACAGGTTACTAATATGTAATTATGACTTGATGAACTAAATTGACATGTTTATTTATTTAATTCGAACTTTAAAAAGTTTGAGGGTCTAATTGATTTTTCAGGTAAAGCTCAATGCCTATTGACACATTTTACGCAAAAAAAAAAAAAGTGACACCTACAATTACCTGGTATTACAGGTCACTAATAGGTAATTATGCCTTGATAAACTAAATTGACATGTTTATTTATTTAATTGGAACTTTAAAAAGTTTGAGGGTCTAATTGATTTTTCAGGTAAAGTTCAATGCCTATTGACACATTTTATGCAAAAAATAAAAAAAGTGACACCTACAATTACCTGCTATTACAGGGCACTAACAGGTAATTATGCCTTGATAAACTAAATTAACATGTTTATGTATCTAACTACAAGCTCAAAAACTTTGAGATCCTAATTGATGCATATTTAACACATTTTGTGCAAAAAAAAAAGTGACATTTAAATTTACCTGGTATGACAGGTCACTAACAGGTAATTTCGCCTTGATGAACTAAATACATATGTTAATCTACCTAATTGCAACTTTAAAAAGTTTGAGGGCCTAATTGATTTTTCAGGTAAAGTTTGATGGCCTATTAGAGAGATTTTATGCTAAAAAAGTGACATTTACATTTACCTGTTATTACAGGTCACTAACATGTAATTATGTCTTGATGAACTAAATTGCATGTTTATGTACCAAATTGCAACTTTAAATAGTTTGAGAGCCAAATTGATGCCTATTTGACACATTTTATGCAAAAAAAATGGACATTTATATTTACCTGGTATTACAGGTCACTAACAGGTAAATATGTCTTATAAACTAAATTGACATGTTTATGTACCTAATTGCAATTTTAAAAGGTATGAGTGCCTAATTCATTTTCAGATAATGTTCGATGGTCTATTTGACACTTTTTATGCAAAAAAAAAAGTGACATTTACATTTACCTGGTATTACAGGTCACTAATAGGTAATTACGCCTTGATGAAATGAATTGACATGTTTATGTACCTAATTGCAACATTAAAAATTTTGATGGCCTAATTGATTTTTCAGGTAAATTTCGATGGCCTATTTGACACATTTTATACTAAAAAAGTTACATTTACATTTACCTGTTATTACAGGTTACTAATAGGTAATTATGACTTGATGAACTAAATTGACATGTTTATTTATTTAATTCGAACATTAAAAAGTTTGAGGGTCTAATTGATTTTTCAGGTAAAGTTCAATGCCTATTGACACATTTTACGCAAAAAAAAAAAAAGTGACACCTACAATTACCTGGTATTACAGGTCACTAATAGGTAATTATGCCTTGATAAACTAAATTGACATGTTTATTTATTTAATTGGAACTTTAAAAAGTTTGAGGGTCTAATTGATTTTTCAGGTAAAGTTCAATGCTTATTCACACATTTTACGCAAAAAAAAAAAAGTGACACCTACAATTACACACATTTTACGCAAAAAAAAAAAAGTGACACCTACAATTACCTGGTATTACAGGAAAAAAAAAAAAGTGACACCTACAATTACCTGGTATTACAGGTCACTAACAGGTAATTATGCATTGATAAACTAAATTGACATGTTTATGTATCTAACTACAAGCTCAAAAACATTGAGAGACATGTTTATGTATCTAACTACAAGCTCAAAAACATTGAGAGCCTAATTGATGCATATTTAACACATTTTATGCAAAAAAAAAGTGACATATAAATTTACCTGGTATGACAGGTCACTAACAGGTAATTACGCCTTGATGAACTAAATACATATGTTAATCTACGTAATTGCAACTTTAAAAAGTTTGAGGGCCTAATTGATTTTTCAGGTAAAGTTTGATGGCCTATTAGAGAGATTTTATGCTAAAACAGTGAAGTTTGATGGCCTATTAGAGAGATTTTATGCTAAAACAGTGACATTTACATTTACCTGTTATTACAGGTCACTAACGGGTAATTAATTTACATTTACCTGTTATTACAGGTCACTAACGGGTAATTATGCATTGATGAACTAAATTGCATGTTTATGTACCAAGTTGCAACTTTAAATAGTTTGAGAGGCATGTTTATGTACCAAGTTGCAACTTTAAATAGTTTGAGAGCCAAATTGATGCCTACTTGACACATTTTATGCAAAAAAATGGACATTTATATTTAGCTGGTATTACCGGTCACTAACAGGTAATTATGCCTTATAAACTACAATGACATGTTTGTGTACCTAATTGCAATTTTAAAAGGTATGAGTGCCTAATTGATTTTTCAGATAATGTTCGATGGTCTATTTGACACATTTTATGCAAAAAAAAAAAAGTGACATTTACATTTACCTGGTATTACAGGTCACTAATAGGTAATTACGCCTTGATGAAATGAATTGACATGTTTATGCACCTAATTGCAACATTAAAAATTTTGAGGGCCTAATTGATTTTTCAGGTAAAGTTCGATGGCCTATTTGACACATTTTATGCTAAAAAAGTGACATTTACATTTACCTGTTATTACAGGT
>NC_044926.1:8019227-8024576 GCF_003576645.1 Ipomoea triloba | reverse complement strand
AACTAAATTGACATGTTTATTTATTTAATTGGAACTTTAAAAAGTTTGAGGGTCTAATTGATTTTTCAGGTAAAGTTCAATGCCTATTGACACATTTTACGCAAAAAAAAAAAAAAGTGACACCTACAATTACCTGGTATTACAGGTCACTAACAGGTAATTATGCATTGATAAACTAAATTGACATGTTTATGTATCTAACTACAAGCTCAAAAACATTGAGAGCCTAATTGATGCATATTTAACACATTTTATGCAAAAAAAAAGTGACATATAAATTAACTGGTATGACAGGTCACTAACAGGTAATTACGCCTTGATGAACTAAATACATATGTTAATCTACGTAATTGCAACTTTAAAAAGTTTGAGGGCCTAATTGATTTTTCAGGTAAAGTTTGATGGCCTATTAGGGAGATTTTATGCTAAAACAGTGATATTTACATTTACCTGTTATTACAGGTCACTAACGGGTAATTATGCATTGATGAACTAAATTGCATGTTTATGTACCAAGTTGCAACTTTAAATAGTTTGAGAGCCAAATTGATGCCTACTTGACACATTTTATGCAAAAAAATGGACATTTATATTTACCTGGTATTACAGGTCACTAACGGGTAATTATGCATTGATGAACTAAATTGCATGTTTATGTACCAAGTTGCAACTTTAAATAGTTTGAGAGCCAAATTGATGCCTACTTGACACATTTTATGCAAAAAAATGGACATTTATATTTACCTGGTATTACAGGTCACTAACGGGTAATTATGCATTGATGAACTAAATTGCATGTTTATGTACCAAGTTGCAACTTTAAATAGTTTGAGAGCCAAATTGATGCCTACTTGACACATTTTATGCAAAAAAATGGACATTTATATTTACCTGGTATTACCGGTCACTAACAGGTAATTATGCCTTATAAACTACATTGACATGTTTGTGTACCTAATTGCAATTTTAAAAGGTATGAGTGCCTAATTGATTTTTCAGATAATGTTCGATGGTCTATTTGACACATTTTATGCAAAAAAAAAAAGTGACATTTACATTTACCTGGTATTATAGGTCACTAATAGGTAATTACGCCTTGATGAAATGAATTGACATGTTTATGCACCTAATTGCAACATTAAAAATTTTGAGGGCCTAATTGATTTTTCAGGTAAAGTTCGATGGCCTATTTGACACATTTTATGCTAAAAAAGTGACATTTACATTTACCTGTTATTACAGGTCACTAATAGATAATTATGCGTTGATGAACTAAATTTACATGTTTATTTATTTAATTCGAACATTAAAAAGTTTGAGGGTCTAATTGATTTTTCAGGTAAAGTTCAATGCCTATTGACACATTTTACGCAAAAAAAAAAAAGTGACACCTACAATTACCTGGTATTACAGGTCACTAATAGGTAATTATGCCTTGATAAACTAAATTGACATATTTATTTATTTAATTGGAACTTTAAAAAGTTTGAGGGTCTAATTGATTTTTCAGGTAAAGTTCAATGCCTATTGACACATTTTACGCAAAAAAAAAAAGTGACACCTACAATTACCTGGTATTACAGGTCCCTAATAGGTAATTATGCCTTGATAAACTAAATTGACATATTTATTTATTTAATTGGAACTTTAAAAAGTTTGAGGGTCTAATTGATTTTTCAGGTAAAGTTTGATGGCCTATTAGAGAGATTTTATGCTAAAACAGTGATATTTACATTTACCTGTTATTCCAGGTCACTAATAGGTAATTACGCCTTGATGAACTGAATACATATGTTAATCTACCTAATTGCAACTTTAAAAAGTTTGAGGGCCTAATTGATTTTTCAGGTAAAGTTTGATGGCCTATTAGAGAGATTTTATGCTAAAACAGTGATATTTACATTTACCTGTTATTACAGGTCACTAACGGGTAATTATGCATTGATGAACTAAATTGCATGTTTATGTACCAAGTTGCAACTTTAAATAGTTTGAGAGCCAAATTGATGCCTACTTGACACATTTTATGCAAAAAAATGGACATTTATATTTACCTGGTATTACAGGTCACTAACAGGTAATTATGCCTTATAAACTACATTGACATGTTTATGTACCTAATTGCAATTTTAAAAGGTTTGAGTGCCTAATTGATTTTTCAGATAATGTTCGATGGTCTATTTGTCACATTTTATGCAAAAAAAAAGTGACATTTACATTTACCTGGTATTACAGGTCACTAATAGGTAATTACGCCTTGATGAAATGAATTGACATGTTTATGCACCTAATTGCAACATTAAAAATTTTGAGGGCCTAATTGATTTTTCAGTTACAGTTTGATGGTCTATTAGAAACATTTTATGCTAAAACAGTGACATTTACATTTACCTGTTATTACAGGTTACTAATAGGTAATTATGCCTTGATGAACTAAATTTACATGTTTATTTATTTAATTCGAACATTAAAAAGTTTGAGGGTCTAATTGATTTTTCAGGTAAAGTTCAATGCCTATTGACACATTTTACGCAAAAAAAAAAAAAAAGTGACACCTACAATTACCTGGTATTACAGGTCACTAATAGGTAATTATGCCTTGATAAACTAAATTGACATGTTTATTTATTTAATTGGAACTTTAAAAAGTTTGAGGGTCTAATTGATTTTTCAGGTAAAGTTCAATGCCTATTGACACATTTTACGCAAAAAAAAAAACAAAAGTGACACCTACAATTACCTGATATTACAGGTCACTAACAGGTAATTATGCATTGATAAACTAAATTGACATGTTTATGTATCTAACTGCAACTTCAAAAACTTTGAGATACTAATTGATGCATAATTAACACATTTTATGCAAAAAAAAAAAGTGACAGTTAAATTTACCTGGTATGACTTGTCACTAACAAGTAATTACGCCTTGATTAACTAAATACATATGTTTATATACCTAATTGCAACTTTAAAAAGTTTGAGGGTTTAATTGATTTTTCAGGTACAGTTTGATGACCTATTAGAGACATTTTATGCTAAAAAAGTGAAATTTACATTTACCTGTTATTACAGGTCACTAATAGGTAATTATGCCTTGATTAACTAAATTGACATGTTTATTTATTTAATTGGAACTTTAAAAATTTTGAGGGTCTAATTGATTTTTCAGGTAAAGTTCAATGCCTATTGACACATTTTACGCAAAAAAAAAAAAAAAGGTGACACCTACAATTACCTGCTATTACAGGGCACTAACAGGTAATTATGCCTTGATAAACTAAATTGACATGTTTATGTATCTAACTGCAACCTCAAAAACTTTGAGATCCTAATTGATGCATATTTAACACATTTTATGCAAAAAAAAAAGTGACATTTAAATTTACCTGGTATGACAGGTCACTAATAGGTAATTACGTCTTGATGAACTAAATTGACATGTATATGTATCTAACTGCAACCTCAAAAACATTGAGAGCCTAATTGATGCATATTTAACACATTTTATGCAAAAAAAGAAGTAAGATTTAAATTTACCTGGTATGACAGGTCACTAACAGGTAATTACGCCTTAATGAAATAAATTGAAATGTTTATTCACCTAATTGCAACATTAAAAATTTCTAGACCCTAATTGATTTTTCAGGTAAAGTTCGATGGCCTATTTGACACATTTTATGCTAAAAAAGTGTCATTTACATTTATCTGTTATTACAGGTTAGTAACAGGTAATTATACCTTGATGAACTAAATTGACATGTTTATTTATTTAATTGGAACTTTAAAAAGTTTTAGGGTCTAATTGATTTTTCAGGTAAAGTTCAATGCCTATTGACACATTTTACGCAAAAAAAAAAAAAAAAAGTGACACCTACAATTACCTGGTATTACAGGTCATTAATAGGTAATTATGCCTTGATAAACTAAATTGACATGTTTATGTATCTAACTGCAACTTCAAAAACTTTGAGAGCCTAATTTATGCATATTTAACACATTTTATGCAAAAAAAAAAAGTTGACATTTAAATTTACCTGGTATGACAGGTCACTAAAAGGTAATTACGCCTTGATGAATTAAATACATATGTTTATGTACCTAATTGCAACTTTAAAAAGCTTGAGGGCCTAATTGATTTTTCAGGTACAGTTTGATGGCCTATTAGAGACATTTTATGCTAAAACAATGACATTTACATTTACCTGTTATTACAGGTCACTAACAGGTAATTATGTCTTGATGAACTAAATTGCATGTTTATGTATCAAATTGCAACTTTAAATATTTTGAGAGCCAAATTGATGCCTATTTGACACATTTTATGCAAAAAAATGGACATTTATATTTACCTGGTATTACAGGTCACGAACAGGTAATTACGCCTTGATGAACTAAATTGATATGTTTATGTATCTAATTGCAACTTTAAAAATTTTGAGCGCCTAATTGATTTTTCAGGTAAAGTTCGAAGGCCTATTTGACACATTTTATGCTAAAAAAGTGACATTTACATTTACCTGTTATTAGAGGTCACTAACAGGTAATTATGCCTTGATGAACTAGATTGACATGTTTATTTATTTAATTGGAACTTTAAAAAGTTTTAGGGTCTAATTTATTTTTCGGGTAATGTTCGATGGCTATTTACACATTTTACGCAAAAAAAAAAATGACACCTACAATTACCTGATATTACAGGTTACTAACTGATAATTATGCCTTGATAAACTAAATTGACATGTTTATGTATGATAATTATGCCTTGATAAACTAAATTGACATGTTTATGTATCTACCTGTAACTTCAAAAACTTTAAGAGACATGTTTATGTATCTACCTGTAACTTCAAAAACTTTAAGAGCCTAATTGATGCATATTTAACACATTTTATGCAAAAAAAAGTGACATTTAAATTTACTTGGTATGACAGGTCACTAATAGGTAATTACGTCTTGATGAACTAAATTGAAATGTTTATGCACCTAATTGCAACATTAAAAATTTCTAGAGCCTAATTGATTTTTCAGGTAAAGTTCGATGGCCTATTTGACACATTTTATGCTAAAAAAGTAACATTTACATTTACCTGTTATTACAGGTCACTAACAGGTAATTATGCCTTGATAAACTAGATTGACATGTTTATTTATTTAATTGGAACTTTAAAAAGTTTGAGGGTCTAATTGATTTTTCAGGTAAAGTTCAATGCGTATTGACACATTTTACGCAAAAAAAATAAAAAAAAAAGTGACACCTACAATTACCTGGTATTACAGGTCACTAACAGGTAATTATGCCTTGATAAACTAAATTGACATGTTTATGTATCTAACTGCAACCTCAAAAAC
>NC_044926.1:8015428-8017557 GCF_003576645.1 Ipomoea triloba | reverse complement strand
GACATTTACATTTACCTGTTATTACAGGTCACTAACAGGTAATTATGCCTTGATAAACTAGATTGACATGTTTATTTATTTAATTGGAACTTTAAAAAGTTTTAGGGTCTAATTTATTTTTCGGGTAATGTTCGATGGCTATTTACACATTTTACGCAAAAAAAAAAATGACACCTACAATTACCTGATATTACAGGTTACTAACAGATAATTATGCCTTGATAAACTAAATTGACATGTTTATGTATCTACCTGTAACTTCAAAAACTTTAAGAGCCTAATTGATGCATATTTAACACATTTTATGCAAAAAAAAGTGACATTTAAATTACTTGGTATGACAGGTCACTAATAGATAATTATGCCTTGATAAACTAAATTGACATGTTTATGTATCTACCTGTAACTTCAAAAACTTTAAGAGCCTAATTGATGCATATTTAACACATTTTATGCAAAAAAAAGTGACATTTAAATTACTTGGTATGACAGGTCACTAATAGGTAATTACGTCTTGATTACTTGGTATGACAGGTCACTAATAGGTAATTACGTCTTGATGAACTAAATTGAAATGTTTATGCACCTAATTGCAACATTAAAAATTTAAATTGAAATGTTTATGCACCTAATTGCAACATTAAAAATTTCTAGAGAAATGTTTATGCACCTAATTGCAACATTAAAAATTTCTAGAGCCTAATTGATTTTTCAGGTAAAGTTCGATGGCCTATTTGACACATTTTATGCTACAAAAGTGACATTTACATTTATCTGTTATTACAGGTTAGTAACAGGTAATTATGCTTTGATTAACTAAATTGACATGTTTATTTATTTAATTGGAACTTTAAAAAGTTTGAGGGTCTAATTGATTTTTTTAATTGGAACTTTAAAAAGTTTGAGGGTCTAATTGATTTTTCAGGTAAAGTTCAATGCGTATTGACACATTTTACGCAAAAAAAATAAAAAAAAAAAGTGACACCTACAATTACCTGGTATTACAGGTCACTAACAGGTAATTATGCCTTGATAAACTAAATTGACATGTTTATGTATCTAACTGCAACCTCAAAAGCATTGAGAGCCTAATTGATGCATATTTAACACATTTTATGCAAAAAAAAAAAAGTGACACCTAGAATTACCTGGTATTACAGGTCACTAATAGGTAATTATGCCTTGATAACCTAAATTGACATGTTTATTTATTTAATTGGAACTTTAAAAAGTTTGAGGGTCTAATTGATTTTTCAGGTAAAGTTCAATGCCTATTGACACATTTTACGCAAAAAAAAAAATGACACCTACAATTACCTGGTATTACAAGGCACTAATAGGTAATTATGCCTAGATGAACTAAATTGACATGTTTATGTATCTAACTGCAATCTCAAAAACATTGAGAGCCTAATTGATGCATATTTAACACATTTTATGCAAAAAAATGGACATTTATATTTACCTGGTATTACAGATCACTAACAGGTAATTACGCCTTGATGAACTAAATCGACATGTTTATTTATTTAATTGGAACTTTAAAAAGTTTGAGGGTCTAATTGATTTTTCAGGTAAAGTTCAATGCCTATTGACACATTTTACGCAAAAAAAATAAAAAAAAAAAGTGACACCTACAATTACCTGGTATTACAGATCACTAACAGGTAATTATGCCTTGATAAACTAAATTGACATGTTTATGTATCTAACTGCAACCTCAAAAGCATTGAGAGCCTAATTGATGCATATTTAACACATTTTATGCAAAAAAAAGTAACATTTAAATTTACCTGGTATGATAGGTCACTAACAGGTAATTACGCCTTAATTAAATAAATTGAAATGTTTATGCACCTAATTGCAACATTAAAAATTTATAGAGCCTAATTGATTTTTCAGGTAAAGTTCGATGGCCTATTTGACTAATTTTATGCTAAAAAAGTGACATTTACATTTACCTGTTATTACAGGTCACTAACAGGTAATTATGTCTTGATGAACTAAATCGACATGTTTATTTATTTAATTGGAACTTTAAAAAGTTTGAGGGTCTAATTGATTTTTCAGGTAAAGTTCAATGCCTATTGACACATTTTACGCAAAAAAAAAAAAAAAAAAAAGTGACA
>NC_044926.1:8013568-8015312 GCF_003576645.1 Ipomoea triloba | reverse complement strand
AACTAAATTGACATGTTTATTTATTTAATTGGAACTTTAAAAAGTTTGAGGGTCTAATTGATTTTTCAGGTAAAGTTCAATGCCTATTGACACATTTTACGCAAAAAAAAAAGTGACACCTACAATTACTTGCTATTACAGGGCAGTAACAGGTAATTATGCCTTGATAAACTAAATTGACATGTTTATGTATCTAACTGCAACCTCAAAAACTTTGAGATCCTAATTGATGCATATTTAACACATTTTATGCAAAAAAAAAGTGACATTTAAATTTACCTGGTATGACAGATCACTAACAGGTAATTACGCCTTAATGAAATAAATTGAAATGTTTATGCACCTAATTGCAACATTAAAAATTTCTAGAGCCTAATTGATTTTTCAGGTAAAGTTCGATGGCCTATTTGACACATTTTATGCTAAAAAAGTGCCATTTCCATTTACCTGTTATTACAGGTCACTAATAGGTAATTATGCCTAGATGAACTAAATTGACATGTTTATTTATTTAATTGGAACTTTAAAAAGTTTTAGGGTCTAATTGATTTTTCAGGTAAAGTTCAATGGCTATTGACACATTTTACGCAAAAAAAAAAAAGTGACACATACGATTACCTGGTATTACAGGTCACTAACAGGTAATTATGCCTTGATAAACTAAATTGACATGTTTATGTATCTAACTGCAATCTCAAAAACATTGAGAGCCTAATTGATGCATATTTATCACATTTTATGCAAAAAAAAAGTGACATTTAAATTTACCTGGTATGACAGATCACTAACAGGTAATTATGCCTTGATAAACTAAATTGACATGTTTATGTATCTAACTGCAATCTCAAAAACATTGAGAGCCTAATTGATGCATATTTATCACATTTTATGCAAAAAAAAAGTGACATTTAAATTTACCTGGTATGACAGATCACTAACAGGTAATTATGCCTTGATAAACTAAATTGACATGTTTATGTATCTAACTGCAACCTCAAAGACTTTGAGATCCTAATTGATGCATATTTAACACATTTTATGCAAAAAAAAAAGTGACATTTAAATTAACTGGTATGACAGGTCACTAATAGATAATTATGCCTTGATAAACTAAATTGACATGTTTATGTATCTAACTGCAACCTCAAAAACTTTGAGGGCCTAAGGGATGCATAGTTAACACATTTTATGCAAAAAAAAAAAGGGACATTTAAATTTACCTGGTATGACAGATCACTAACAGGTAATTATGCCTTGATAAACTAAATTGACATGTTTATGTATCTAACTGCAATCTCAAAAACATTGAGAGCCTAATTGATGCATATTTAACCCATTTTATGCAAAAAAAAAAAGGGACATTTAAATTTACCTGGTATGACAGATCACTAACAGGTAATTATGCCTTGATAAACTAAATTGACATGTTTATGTATCTAACTGCAATCTCAAAAACATTGAGAGCCTAATTGATGCATATTTAACCCATTTTATGCAAAAAAAAAAAGGGACATTTAAATTTACCTGGTATGACAGATCACTAACAGGTAATTATGCCTTGATAAACTAAATTGACATGTTTATGTATCTAACTGCAACCTCAAAGACTTTGAGATCCTAATTGATGCATATTTAACACATTTTATGCAAAAAAAAAAAGTGACATTTAAATTTACCTGGTATGACAGGTCACTAATAGATAATTATGCCTTGATAAACTAAATTGACATGTTTATGTATCTAA
>NC_044926.1:7991970-8008104 GCF_003576645.1 Ipomoea triloba | reverse complement strand
CAACTTTAAATAGTTTGAGAGCCAAATTGATGCCTATTTGACACATTTTATGCAAAAAAAATGGACATTTATATTTACCTGGTATTACAGGTCACGAACAGGTAATTACGCCTTGATGAACTAAATTGATATGTTTATGTAACTAATTGCAACTTTAAAAATTTTGAGCGCCTAATTGATTTTTCAGGTAAAGTTCGATGGCCTATTTGACACATTTTATGCTAAAAAAGTGACATTTACATTTACCTGTTATTACAGGTCACTAACAGGTAATTATGCCTTGATGAACTAGATTGACATGTTTATTTATTTAATTGGAACTTTAAAAAGTTTGAGTGTCTAATTGATTTTTCAGGTAAAGTTCAATGCCTATTGACACATTTTACGCAAGAAAAATAAAAAAAGTGACACCTACAATTATCTGGTATTACAGGTCATTAATAGGTAATTATGCCTTGATAAACTAAATTGACTTGTTTATGTATCTACCTGTAACTTCAAAAACTTTAAGAGCCTAATTGATGCATATTTATCACATTTTATGCAAAAAAAAAAAGTGACACCTAGAATTACCTGGTATTACAGGTCACTAACAGGTAATTATGCCTTGATGAGCTAAATTGACATGTTTATGTATCTGATTGCAACTTTAAAAAGTTTGAGAGCCTAATTGATTTTTCAGGTAAAGTTCGATGGCCTATTTGACACATTTTATGCTAAAACAGTGACATTTACATTTCCCTGTTATTACAGGTCACTAACAGGGAAGGATGCCTTGATAAACTAAATTGACTTGTTTATGTATCTACCTGTAACTTCAAAAACTTTAAGAGCCTAATTGATGCATATTTATCACATTTTATGCAAAAAAAAAAAGTGACACCTAGAATTACCTGGTATTACAGGTCACTAACAGGTAATTATGCCTTGATGAGCTAAATTGACATGTTTATGTATCTGATTGCAACTTTAAAAAGTTTGAGAGCCTAATTGATTTTTCAGGTAAAGTTCGATGGCCTATTTGACACATTTTATGCTAAAACAGTGACATTTACATTTCCCTGTTATTACAGGTCACTAACAGGGAAGGATGCCTTGATAAACTAAATTGACTTGTTTATGTATCTACCTGTAACTTCAAAAACTTTAAGAGCCTAATTGATGCATATTTATCACATTTTATGCAAAAAAAAAAAGTGACACCTAGAATTACCTGGTATTACAGGTCACTAACAGGTAATTATGCCTTGATGAGCTAAATTGACATGTTTATGTATCTGATTGCAACTTTAAAAAGTTTGAGAGCCTAATTGATTTTTCAGGTAAAGTTCGATGGCCTATTTGACACATTTTATGCTAAAACAGTGACATTTACATTTCCCTGTTATTACAGGTCACTAACAGGGAAGGATGCCTTGATAAACTAAATTGACTTGTTTATGTATCTACCTGTAACTTCAAAAACTTTAAGAGCCTAATTGATGCATATTTATCACATTTTATGCAAAAAAAAAAAGTGACACCTAGAATTACCTGGTATTACAGGTCACTAACAGGTAATTATGCCTTGATGAGCTAAATTGACATGTTTATGTATCTGATTGCAACTTTAAAAAGTTTGAGAGCCTAATTGATTTTTCAGGTAAAGTTCGATGGCCTATTTGACACATTTTATGCTAAAACAGTGACATTTACATTTCCCTGTTATTACAGGTCACTAACAGGGAAGGATGCCTTGATAAACTAAATTGACTTGTTTATGTATCTACCTGTAACTTCAAAAACTTTAAGAGCCTAATTGATGCATATTTATCACATTTTATGCAAAAAAAAAAAGTGACACCTAGAATTACCTGGTATTACAGGTCACTAACAGGTAATTATGCCTTGATGAGCTAAATTGACATGTTTATGTATCTGATTGCAACTTTAAAAAGTTTGAGAGCCTAATTGATTTTTCAGGTAAAGTTCGATGGCCTATTTGACACATTTTATGCTAAAACAGTGACATTTACATTTCCCTGTTATTACAGGTCACTAACAGGGAAGGATGCCTTGATAAACTAAATTGACTTGTTTATGTATCTACCTGTAACTTCAAAAACTTTAAGAGCCTAATTGATGCATATTTATCACATTTTATGCAAAAAAAAAAAGTGACACCTAGAATTACCTGGTATTACAGGTCACTAACAGGTAATTATGCCTTGATGAGCTAAATTGACATGTTTATGTATCTGATTGCAACTTTAAAAAGTTTGAGAGCCTAATTGATTTTTCAGGTAAAGTTCGATGGCCTATTTGACACATTTTATGCTAAAACAGTGACATTTACATTTCCCTGTTATTACAGGTCACTAACAGGGAAGGATGCCTTGATAAACTAAATTGACTTGTTTATGTATCTACCTGTAACTTCAAAAACTTTAAGAGCCTAATTGATGCATATTTATCACATTTTATGCAAAAAAAAAAAGTGACACCTAGAATTACCTGGTATTACAGGTCACTAACAGGTAATTATGCCTTGATGAGCTAAATTGACATGTTTATGTATCTGATTGCAACTTTAAAAAGTTTGAGAGCCTAATTGATTTTTCAGGTAAAGTTCGATGGCCTATTTGACACATTTTATGCTAAAACAGTGACATTTACATTTCCCTGTTATTACAGGTCACTAACAGGGAAGGATGCCTTGATAAACTAAATTGACTTGTTTATGTATCTACCTGTAACTTCAAAAACTTTAAGAGCCTAATTGATGCATATTTATCACATTTTATGCAAAAAAAAAAAGTGACACCTAGAATTACCTGGTATTACAGGTCACTAACAGGTAATTATGTCTTGATGAACTAAATTGCATGTTTATGTACCAAATTGCAACTTTAAATAGTTTGAGAGCCAAATTGATCCCTTTTTTTAACACATTTTATGCAAAAAAATGGACATTTATATTTACCTGGTATTACAGGTCACAAACAGGTAATTACGCCTTGATGAAATGAATTGACATGTTTATGCATCTAATTGCAACATTAAAAATTTCTAGAGCCTAAATGATTTTTCAGGTAAAGTTCGATGGCCTATTTGACACATTTTATTCAAAAAAAATGAACATTTACATTTACCTGTTATTACAGGTCACTAATAGGTAATTATGCCTAGATGAACTAAATTGACATGTTTATGTATCTAACTGCAGTCTCAAAAACATTGAGAGCCTAATTGATGCATATTTATCACATTTTATGCAAAAAAATGGACATTTATATTTACCTGGTATTACAGGTCACGAACAGGTAATTACGCCTTGATGAAATGAATTGACATGTTTATGCATCTAATTGCAACATTAAAAATTTCTAGAGCCTAAATGATTTTTCAGGTAAAGTTCGATGGCCTATTTGACACATTTTATTCAAAAAAAATGAACATTTACATTTACCTGTTATTACAGGTCACTAATAGGTAATTATGCCTAGATGAACTAAATTGACATGTTTATGTATCTAACTGCAGTCTCAAAAACATTGAGAGCCTAATTGATGCATATTTATCACATTTTATGCAAAAAAATGGACATTTATATTTACCTGGTATTACAGGTCACGAACAGGTAATTACGCCTTGATGAAATGAATTGACATGTTTATGCATCTAATTGCAACATTAAAAATTTCTAGAGCCTAAATGATTTTTCAGGTAAAGTTCGATGGCCTATTTGACACATTTTATTCAAAAAAAATGAACATTTACATTTACCTGTTATTACAGGTCACTAATAGGTAATTATGCCTAGATGAACTAAATTGACATGTTTATGTATCTAACTGCAACCTCAAAAACTTTGAGGGCCTAATTTATGCATATTTAACACATTTTATGCAAAAAAAAAAGAAGGTGACATTTAAATTTACCTGGTATGACAGGTCACTAAAAGGTAATTACGCCTTGATGAACTAAATACATATGTTTATGTACCTAATTGCAACTTTAAAAAGTTTGAGAGCCTAATTGATGCATATTTAACACATTTTATGCAAAAAAAAAAGTGACATTTAAATTTACCTGGTATGACAGGTCACTAAAAGGTAATTACGCCTTGATGAACTAAATACATATGTTTATGTACCTAATTGCAACTTTAAAAAGTTTGAGAGCCTAATTGATTTTTCAGGTACAGTTTGATGGCCTATCAGAGACATTTTATGCTAAAACAATGACATTTACATTTACCTGTTATTACAGGTCACTAACAGGTAATTATGTCTTGATGAACTAAATTGCATGTTTATGTACGAAATTGCAACTTTAAATAGTTTGAGAGCCAAATTGATGCCTATTTGACACATTTTATGCAAAAAAAATGGACATTTATATTTACCTGGTATTACAGGTCACGAACAGGTAATTACGCCTTGATGAACTAAATTGATATGTTTATGTAACTAATTGCAACTTTAAAAATTTTGAGCGCCTAATTGATTTTTCAGGTAAAGTTCGATGGCCTATTTGACACATTTTATGCTAAAAAAGTGACATTTACATTTACCTGTTATTACAGGTCACTAACAGGTAATTATGCCTTGATGAACTAGATTGACATGTTTATTTATTTAATTGGAACTTTAAAAAGTTTGAGGGTCTAATTGATTTTTCAGGTAAAGTTCAATGCCTATTGACACATTTTACGCAAGAAAAATAAAAAAAGTGACACCTACAATTATCTGGTATTACAGGTCATTAATAGGTAATTATGCCTTGATAAACTAAATTGACATGTTTATGTATCTAACTGCAACCTCAAAAACTTTGAGAGCCTGATTTATGCATATTTAACACATTTTATGCAAAAAAAAAAAAGGTGACATTTAAATTTACCTGGTATGACAGGTCACTAAAAGGTAATTACGCCTTGATGAACTAAATACATATGTTTATGTACCTAATTGCAAATTTAAAAAGTTTGAGGGCCTAATTGATTTTTCAGGTACAGTTTGATGGCCTATTAGAAACATTTTATGCTAAAACAGTGACATTTACATTTACCTGTTATTACAGGTCACTAACAGGTAATTATGTCTTGATGAACTAAATTGCATGTTTATGTACCAAATTGCAACTTTAAATAGTTTGAGAGCCAAATTGATGCCTATTTGACACATTTTATGCAAAAAAAATGGACATTTACATTTACCTGTTATTACAGGTCACTAACAGGTAATTATGCCTTGATAAACTAGATTGACATGTTTATTTATTTAATTGGAACTTTAAAAAGTTTTAGGGTCTAATTGATTTTTCGGGTAAAGTTTGATGCCTATTGACACATTTTACGCAAAAAAAAAAATGACACCTACAATTACCTGATATTACAGGTTACTAACAGATAATTATGCCTTGATAAACTAAATTGACTTGTTTATGTATCTACCTGTAACTTCAAAAACTTTAAGAGCCTAATTGATGCATATTTAACACATTTTATGCAAAAAAAAGTGACATTTAAATTTACTTGGTATGACAGGTTACTAATAGGTGATTAAGTCTTGATGAACTAAATTGATATGTTTATGTACCTAATTGCAACTTTAAAAAGTTTGAGGGCCTAATTGATTTTTCAGGTACAGTTTGATGGCCTATTAGAGACATTTTATGCTAAACCAGTGACATTTACATTTACCTGTTATTACAGGTCACTAACAGGTAATTATGTCTTGATGAACTAAATTGCATGTTTATGTACCAAATTGCAACTTTAAATAGTTTGAGAGCCAAATTGATGCCTATTTGACACATTTTATGCAAAAAAAAAAAGTGACATTTACATTTACCTGGTATTACAGGTCACTAATAGGTAATTACGCCTTGATGAAATGAATTGACATGTTTATGCACCTAATTGCAACATTAAAAATTTTGAGGGCCTAATTGATTTTTCAGGTAAAGTTCGATGGCCTATTTGACACATTTTATGCTAAAAAAGTGACATTTACATTTACCTGTTATTACAGGTCACTAATAGGTAATTATGCCTAGATGAACTAAATTGACATGTTTATTTGTTTAATTGGAACTTTAAAAAGTTTTAGGGTCTAATTGATTTTTCGGGTAAAGTTCGATGCCTATTGACACATTTTACGCAAAAAAAAAATGACACCTACAATTACCTGATATTACAGGTTATTAACAGGTAATTATGCCTTGATAAACTAAATTGACATGTTTATGTATCTACCTGTAACTTCAAAAACTTTAAGAGCCTAATTGATGCATATTTAACACATTTTATGCAAAAAAAAGCGACATTTAAATTTACTTGGTATGACAGGTTACTAATAGGTAATTACGTCTTGATGAACTAAATTGATATGTTTATGTATCTAATTGCAACTTTAAAAAGTTTCAGAGCCTAATTGATTTTTCAGATAATGTGACACCTACAATTACCTGGTATTACAGGTCACTAACAGGTAATTATGCTTTGATAAACTAAATTGACATGTTTATGTATCTAACTACAACCTCAAAAACATTGAGAGCCTAATTGATGCATATTTAACACATTTTATGCAAAAAAAATTACATTTAAATTTACCTGGTATGACAGGTCACTAACAGGTAATTACGCCTTGATGAACTAAATACATATGTTAATCTACCTAATTGCAACTTTAAAAAGTTCGAGGGCCTAATTGATTTTTTCAGGTACAGTTTGATGGCCTATTAGAGAGATTTTATGCTAAAACAGTGAAGTTTGATGGCCTATTAGAGAGATTTTATGCTAAAACAGTGACATTTACATTTACCTGTTATTACAGGTCACTAACGGGTAATTAATTTACATTTACCTGTTATTACAGGTCACTAACGGGTAATTATGCATTGATGAACTAAATTGCATGTTTATGTACCAAGTTGCAACTTTAAATAGTTTGAGAGGCATGTTTATGTACCAAGTTGCAACTTTAAATAGTTTGAGAGCCAAATTGATGCCTACTTGACACATTTTATGCAAAAAAATGGACATTTATATTTATCTAGTATTACAGGTCAGTAACAGATAGTTACACCTTGATGAACTAAATTGACATGTTTATATACCTAATTACAATTTCAAAAGGTTTGAGTGCCTAATAGATTTCTCAGATAATGTTCGATGGTCTATCTAACACATTTTATGCAATAAAAAAAAGTGGCATTTACAATTACCTGGTATTACAGGTCATTAACAGGTAATTACAGCTTGATGAACTAAATTGACATGTCTATGCACCTAATTGCAATATTAAAAATTTTGAGGGTCTAATTGATTTTTCAGGTAAAGTTCGATGACCTATTTGACACATTTTATGCCAAAAAAGTGACATTTACATTTACCTGTTATTACAGGTCACTAGCAAGTAATTATGCCTTTATAAACTAAATTGACATGGTTATGTATCTAACTGCAACTTCAAAAACTTTGAGAACCTAATTGATGCATATTTAACACATTTTATGCAAAAAAAAAAAAGTGGCATTTAAATTTACCTGGTATGACAGGTCACTAGCAAGTAATTATGTCTTGATGAACTAAACTGATATGTTTATGTACCTAATTGCAACTTTAAAAAGTTTGAGGGCCTAATTGATTTTTCAGGTACAGTTTGATGGCCTATTAGAGACATTTTATGCTAAAAAAGTGACATATACATTTACCTGTTATTACAGGTCACTAACAGGTAATTATGCCTTGATGAACTAAATTGCATGTTTATGCACCAAATTGCAACTTCAAAAAGTTTGAGAGCCAAATTGATGCCTATTTGACACATTTTATGCAAAAAAATGGACATTTATATTTATCTAGTATTACAGGTCAGTAACAGATAGTTACACCTTGATGAACTAAATACATATGTTTATATACCAAATTGCAATTTTAAAAGGTTTGAGTGCCTAATTGATTTTTCAGATAATGTTCGATGGTCTATTTGACACATTTTATGCAAAAAAAGAAAAATAGTGACATTTACATTTACCTGGTATTACAGGTCACTAATAGATAATTAAGCCTTGATGAAATGAATTGACATGTTTATGCTCCTAATTGCAACATTAAAAATTTTGAGGGCCTAATTGATTTTTCAGGTAAAGTTCGATGGCCTATTTGACACATTTTATGCTAAAAAAGTGACATTTACATTTACATGTTATTACGGGTAACTAACATGTTATTATGCCTTGATGAACTAAATTGACATGTTTATTTATTTAATTGGAACTTTAAAAAGTTTTAAGGTCTAATTAATTTTTCAGGTAAAGTTCGATGCCTATTGAGACATTTTACGCAAAAAAAAAAAGTGATACCTACAATTACCTGGTGTTACAGGTCACTAACAGGTAATTATGCCTTGATAAACTAAATTGACATGTTTATGCAAAAAAAAAGTTGACATTTAAATTTACCTAGTATGACAGGTCACTAACAGGTAATTACGCCTTGATGAACTAAATACATATGTTTATGTACCTAATTGTAACTTTAAAAAGTTTGAAGGCCTAATTGATTTTTCAGGTACAGTTCGATGGCCTATTAGAGACATTTTATGCTAAAAGAGTGACATTTACATTTACCTGTTATTACAAGTCACTAACAGGTAATTATGCCTTGATGAACTAAATTGCATGATTATGTACCAAATTGCAACTTTAAATAGTTTGAGAGCCAAATTGATGCCTACTTGACACATTTTATGTAAAAAAATGGACATTTATATTTACCTGGTATTACAGGTCACTAACTGGTAATTATAGCTTATAAACTACATTGACATGTTTATGTACCTAATTGCAATTTTAAAAGTTTTGAGTGCCTAATTGATTTTTCAGATAATGTTCGATGGTCTATTTGACACATTTTATGCAAAAAAAAAGGTGACATTTACATTTACTTGGTATTACAGGTCACTAACAGGTAATTACAGCTTGATAAACTAAATTGACATGTCTATGCACCTAATTGCAACGTTAAAAATTTTGAGGGTCTAATTGATTTTTCAGGTAAAGTTTGATGACCTATTTGACACATTTTATGCCCAAAAAGTGACATTTACATGTTATTACAGGTTACTAATAGGTAATTATGCCTTGATGAACTAAATTGACATGTTTATTTATTTAATTGGAACTTTATAAAGTTTGAGGGTCTAATTGATTTTTCAGGTAAAGTTCAATGCCTATTGACACATTTTAAGGAAAAAAAAGTGACACATACAATTATCTAGTATTACAAGTCACTAACAGGTAATTATGCCTTGATAACCTAAATTGACATGGTTATGTATCTCACTGCAACTTCAAAAACTTTGAAAACCTAATTGATGCATATTTAACCCATTTTATGCAAAAAAAAAAAGTGGCATTTAAATTTACCTGGTATGACAGGTCACTAACAGGTAATTACGCCTTGATGAACTAAATTGATATGTTTATGTACCTAATTGCAACTTTAAAAAGTTGAGGGCCTAATTGAATTTTCAGGTACAGTTTGATGGCCTATTAGAGACATTTTATGCTAAAAAAGTGACATTTACATTTACCTGTTATTACAGGTCACTAACAGGTAATTATGCCTTGATGAACTAAATTGCATGTTTATGCATCAAATTGCAACTTCAAATAGTTTGAGAGCCAAATTGATGCCTATTTGACACATTTTTTGCAAAAAAATGGACATTTATATTTACCTGGTTTTACAGGTCACTAACAGGTAGTTATGTCTTATAAACTAAATTGACATGTTTATGTACCTAATTGCAATTTTAAAAGGTTTGAGTGCCTAATTGATTTTTCAGATAATGTTCGATGGCCTATTTGACACATTTTGTGCTAAAAAAGTGACATTTACATATTACCTGTTATTACATGTCACTAATAGGTAATTATGCCTTGATGAACTAAATTGACATGTTTATTTATTTAATTGGAACTTTAAAACGTTTCAGGTAAAGTTCAATGCCTATTGACACATTTTACGCAAAAAAAAAAAAAGTGACACCTACAATTACCTGGTATTACAGGTCACTAATAGATAATTATGCCTTGATAAACTAAATTGACATGTTTATGTATCTAACTGCAACTTCAAAAACTTTGAGATACTAATTGATGCATATTTAACACATTTTATGCAAAAAAAAAAGTGACATTTGAATTTATCTAGTTTGACAGGTCACACTAACGGGTAATTACGCCTTGCTGAACTAAATACATATGCTTATGTACCTAATTGCAACTTTAAAAAGTTTGAGGGCCTAATTGATTTTTCAGGTACAGTTTGATGGCCTATTAGAGACATTTTATGCTAAAAAAGTGACATTTACATTTACCTGTTATTACAGGTCACTAACATGTATTTATGTCTTGATGAACTAAATTGCATGTTTATGTACCAAATTGAAACTTTAAATAGTTTGAGAGCCAAATTGATGTCTATTTGACACATTTTATGCAAAAAAAAATGGACATTTATATTTACCTGGTATTACAGGTCACTAACAGGTAATTATGCCTTATAAACTACATTGACATGTTTATTTTACTAATTGCAATTTTAAAAGGTTTGAGTGCCTAATTCATTTTTCAGATAATGTTCGATGGTCTATTTGACACATTTTATGCAAAACAAAAAAAAATGACATTTACATTTAACTGGTAATACAGGTCACTAATAGGTAATTACGCCTTGATGAAATAAATTTAAATGTTTATGCACCTAATTGCAACATTAAAAATTTCTAGAGCCTAATTGATTTTTCAGGTAAAGTTCGATGGTCTATTTGACACATTTTATGCAAAACAAAAAAAAATGACATTTACATTTAACTGGTAATACAGGTCACTAATAGGTAATTACGCCTTGATGAAATAAATTTAAATGTTTATGCACCTAATTGCAACATTAAAAATTTCTAGAGCCTAATTGATTTTTCAGGTAAAGTTCGATGGCCTATTTGACACATTTTATGCAAAAAAAGTGGCATTTAAATTTATCTGCTATTACAGGTCACTAATAGGTAATTATGTCTTGATGAACTAAATTGACATGTTTAATTATTTAATTGGAACTTTAAAAAGTTTGAGGGTCTAATTGATTTTTCAGGTAAAGTTCGAGGGCCTATTTGACACATTTTATGCAAAAAAAGTGGCATTTAAATTTATCTGCTATTACAGGTCACTAATAGGTAATTATGTCTTGATGAACTAAATTGACATGTTTAATTATTTAATTGGAACTTTAAAAAGTTTGAGGGTCTAATTGATTTTTCAGGTAAAGTTCGAGGGCCTATTTGACACATTTTATGCTAAAAAAGTGACATTTACATTTACCTGTTATTACAGGTCACTAATAGGTAATTATGTCTTGATGAACTAAATTGACATGTTTAATTATTTAATTGGAACTTTAAAAAGTTTTAGGGTCTAATTGATTTTTCAGGTAAAGTTCAATGCATATTGACACATTTTACGCAAAAAAAAAAAAGTGACACATACAATTACCTGCTATTACAGGTCACTAACAGGTAATTATGCCTTGATAAACTAAATTGACATGTTTATGTATCTAACTGCAACCTTAAAAAACATTGAGAGCCTAATTGATGCATATTTAACACATTTTATGCAAAAAAAAAAGTGACACATACAATTACCTGCTATTACAGGTCACTAACAGGTAATTATGCCTTGATAAACTAAATTGACATGTTTATGTATCTAACTGCAACCTTAAAAAACATTGAGAGCCTAATTGATGCATATTTAACACATTTTATGCAAAAAAAAAGTAACATTTAAATTTACCTGGTATGACAGGTCACTAACTAACAGGTAATTACGCCTTGATGAACTAAACTGATATGATTATGTACCTAATTGCAACTTTAAAAAGTT
Organism: Ipomoea triloba; assembly: GCF_003576645.1. Lineage (NCBI taxonomy): Eukaryota > Viridiplantae > Streptophyta > Magnoliopsida > Solanales > Convolvulaceae > Ipomoea > Ipomoea triloba. Next base: position 7,996,164 of record NC_044926.1, on the reverse strand, counting down.
TGAGGGCCTAATTGATTTTTAAGGTACAGTTTGATGGCCTATTAGAGACATTTTATGCTAAAAAAGTGAAATTTACATTTACCTGTTATTACAGGTCACTAACATGTAATTATGTCTTGATGAACTAAATTGCATGTTTATGTACCAAATTGCAACTTTAAATAGTTTGAGAGCCAAATTGATATCTATTTGACACATTTTATGCAAAAAAAATGGACATTTATATTTACCTGGTATTACAGGTCACTAACAGGTAATTATGTCTTATAAACTACATTGACATGTTTATGTAACTAATTGCAATTTTAAAAGGTTTGAGTGCCTAATTCATTTTTCAGATAATGTTCGATGGTCTATTTGACACATTTTATGCAAAAAAAAAAATGACATTTACATTTAACTGGTAATACAGGTCAGTAATAGGTAATTACGCCTTGATGAAATAAATTGAAATGTTTATGCACTTAATTGCAACATTAATAATTTCTAGAGCCTAATTGATTTTTCAGGTAAAGTTCGATGGCCTATTTGACACATTTTATGCTAAAAAAGTGACATTTACATTTACCTGTTATTACAGGTCACTAACATGTAATTATGTCTTGATGAACTAAATTGCATGTTTATGTACCAAATTGCAACTTTAAATAGTTTGAGAGCCAAATTGATGTCTATTTGACACATTTTATGCAAAAAAAAATGACATTTACATTTAACTGGTAATACAGGTCACTAATAGGTAATTACGCCTTGATGAAATAAATTTAAATGTTTATGCACCTAATTGCAACATTAATAATTTCTAGAGCCTAATTGATTTTTCAGGTAAAGTTCGATGGCCTATTTGACACATTTTATGCTAAAAAAGTGACATTTACATTTATCTCTTATTACAGGTCACTAACAGGTAATTATGTCTTGATGAACTAAATTGACATGTTTATTTATTTAATTGGAACTTTAAAAAGTTTGAGGGTCTAATTGATTTTTCAGGTAAAGTTCAATGCATATTGACACATTTTACGCAAAAAAAAAAAAGAAGTGACACATACAATTACCTGCTATTACAGGTCACTAACAGGTAATTATGCCTTGATAAACTAAATTGACATGTTTATGTATCTAACTGCAACCTCAAAAACATTGAGAGCCTAATTGATGCATATTTAACACATTTTATGCAAAAAAAGTAACATTTAAATTTACCTGGTATGACAGGTCACTAACTAACAGGTAATTACGCCTTGATGAACTAAACTGATATGATTATGTACCTAATTGCAACTTTAAAAAGTTTGAGGGCCTAATTGATTTTTCAGGTACAGTTTGATGGCCTATTAGAGACATTTTATGCTAAAAAAGTGACATTTACATTTACCTGTTATTACAGGTCACTAACATGTAATTATGTCTTAATGAACTAAATTGCATGTTTATGTACCAAATTGTTACTTTATATATTTTGAGAGCCAAATTGATGTCTATTTAACACATTTTATGCAAAAAAAATGGACATTGATATTTACCTGGTATTACAGGTCACTAATAGGTAATTATGCCTTATAAACTACACTGACATGTTTATGTAACTAATTGCAATTTTAAAAGGTTTGAGTGCCTAATTCATTTTTCAGATAATGTTCGATGGTCTATTTGACACATTTTATGCAAAAAAAAAATGGCATTTACATTTAACTGGTAATACAGGTCACTAATAGGTAATTACGCCTTGATGAAATAAATTGAAATGTTTATGCACCTAATTGCAACATTAGTAATTTCTAGAGCTTATTTGATTTTTCAGGTAAAGTTCGATGGCCTATTTGACACATTTTATGCTAAAAAAGTGACATTTACATTTACCTGTTATTACAGGTTACTAACAGGTAATTATGTCTTGATGAACTAAATTGACATGTTTATTTATTTAATTGGAACTTTAAAAAGTTTGAGGGTCTAATTGATTTTTCAGGTAAAATTCAATGCATATTGACACATTTTAAGCAAAAAAAAAAAAAGTGACACATACAATTACCTGCTATTACAGGTCACTAACAGGTAATTATGCCTTGATAAACTAAATTGACATGTTTATGTATCTAACTGCAACCTCAAAAACATTGAGAGCCTAATTGATGCATATTTAACACATTTTATGCAAAAAAAGTAACATTTAAATTTACCTGGTATGACAGGTCACTAACTAACAGATAATTACGCCTTGATGAACTAAACTGATATGATTATGTACCTAATTGCAACTTTAAAAAGTTTGAGGGCCTAATTGATTTTTCAGGTACAGTTTTATGGCCTATTAGAGACATTTTATGCTAAAAAAGTGACATTTACATTTACCTGTTATTACAGGTCACTAACATGTAATGATGTCTTGATGAACTAAATTGCATGTTTATGTACCAAATTGCAACTTTAAATAGTTTGAGAGCCAAATTGATGCCTATTTGACACATTTTATGCTAAAAAAGTGACATTTACATTTACCTGTTATTACAGGTCACTAACATGTAATGATGTCTTGATGAACTAAATTGCATGTTTATGTACCAAATTGCAACTTTAAATAGTTTGAGAGCCAAATTGATGCCTATTTGACACATTTTATGCAAAAAAATGGATATTTATATTTACCTGGTATTACGGGTCACTAACAGGTAATTATGCCTTATAAACTACATTGATATGTTTATGTACCTAATTGCAATTTTAAAAGGTTTGAGTGCCTAATTGATTTTTTAGATAATGTTCGATGGTCTATTTGACACATTTTATGCAAAAAAAAAATAGTGACATTTACATTTACCTGGTATTACAGGTCACTAATAGGTAATTACGCCTTGATGAAATGAATTGACATGTTTATGCACCGAACTGCAACATTAAAAATTTTGAAGGCCTAATTGATTTTTCAGGTAAAGTTAAATGCCTATTGACACATTTTACGCAAAAAAAAAAAAGTGACATTTACATTTACCTGGTATTACAGGTCACTAATAGGTAATTACGCCTTGATGAAATGAATTGACATGTTTATGCACCGAACTGCAACATTAAAAATTTTGAAGGCCTAATTGATTTTTCAGGTAAAGTTAAATGCCTATTGACACATTTTACGCAAAAAAAAAAAAGTGACATTTACATTTACCTGGTATTACAGGTCACTAATAGGTAATTACGCCTTGATGAAATGAATTGACATGTTTATGCACCGAACTGCAACATTAAAAATTTTGAAGGCCTAATTGATTTTTCAGGTAAAGTTAAATGCCTATTGACACATTTTACGCAAAAAAAAAAAAGTGACATTTACATTTACCTGGTATTACAGGTCACTAATAGGTAATTACGCCTTGATGAAATGAATTGACATGTTTATGCACCGAACTGCAACATTAAAAATTTTGAAGGCCTAATTGATTTTTCAGGTAAAGTTAAATGCCTATTGACACATTTTACGCAAAAAAAAAAAAGTGACACCTACAATTACCTGGTATTACATGTCACTAACAGGTAATTGTGCTTTGATAAACTAAATTGACATGTTTATGTATCTAACNCAGGTCACTAACGTGTAATTATGTCTTGATGAACTAAATTGCATGTTTATGTACCAAATTGCAACTTTAAATAGTTTGAGAGCCAAATTGATGTCTATTTAACACATTTTATGCAAAAAAAATGGACATTTATATTTACCTGCTATTACAGGTCACTAATAGGTAATTATGCCTTATAAACTACACTGACATGTTTATGTAACTAATTGCAATTTTAAAAGGTTTGAGTGCCTAATTCATTTTTCAGATAATGTTCGATGGTCTATTTGACACATTTTATACAAAACAAAAAAAAATGACATTTACATTTAACTGGTAATACAGGTCACTAATAGGTAATTACGCCTTGATGAAATAAATTGAAATGTTTATGCACCTAATTGCAACATTAGTAATTTCTAGAGCCTAATTGATTTTTCAGGTAAAGTTCGATGGCCTATTTGACACATTTTATGCTAAAAAAGTGACATTTACATTTACCTGTTATTACAGGTTACTAACAGGTAATTATGTCTTGATGAACTAAATTGACATGTTTATTTATTTAATTGGAACTTTAAAAAGTTTGAGGGTCTAATTGATTTTTCAGGTAAAGTTCAATGCATATTGACACATTTTA
>NC_044926.1:7967124-7987116 GCF_003576645.1 Ipomoea triloba | reverse complement strand
AATTTCTAGAGCCTAATTGATTTTTCAGGTAAAGTTCGATGGCCTATTTGACACATTTTATGCTAAAAAAGTGACATTTACATTTACCTGTTATTACAGGTCACTAACAGGTAATTATGTCTTGATGAACTAAATTGACATGTTTATTTATTTAATTGGAACTTTAAAAAGTTTGAGGGTCTAATTGATTTTTCAGGTAAAGTTCAATGCATATTGACACATTTTACCCCAAAAAAAAAAAAAAAGAGTGACACATACAATTACCTACTATTACAGGTCACTAACAGGTAATTATGCCTTGATAAACTAAATTGACATGTTTATGTATCTAACTGCAACCTCAAAAACATTGAGAGCCTAATTGATGCATATTTAACACATTTTATGCAAAAAAAAGTAACATTTAAATTTACCTGGTATGACAGGTCACTAACAGGTAATTATGCCTTGATGAACTAAACTGATATGATTATGTACCTAATTGCAACTTTAAAAAGTTTGAGGGCCTAATTGATTTTTCAGATACAGTTTGATGGCCTATTAGAGACATTTTATGATAAAAAAGTAACATTTACATTTACCTGTTATTACAGGTCACTAACGTGTAATTATGTCTTGATGAACTAAATTGCATGTTTATGTACCAAATTGCAACTTTAAATAGTTTGAGAGCCAAATTGATGCCTATTTGACACATTTTATGCTAAAAAAGTGACATTTACATTTACCTGTTATTACAGGTCACTAACGTGTAATTATGTCTTGATGAACTAAATTGACATGTTTATGTAACTAATTGCAATTTTAAAAGGTTTGAGTGCCTAATTCATTTTTCAGATAATGTTCGATGGTCTATTTGACACATTTTATGCAAAAAAAAAAATGGCATTTACATTTAACTGGTAATACAGGTCACTAATAGGTAATTACGCCTTGATGAAATAAATTGAAATGTTTATGCACCTAATTGCAACATTAAAAATGTTGAGAGCCTAATTGATTTTTCAGATAATGTTCGATGGTCTATTGGACACATTTTATGCAAAAAAAAATGGCATTTACATTTAACTGGTAATACAGGTCACTCATAGGTAATTACGCCTTGATGAAATAAATTGAAATGTTTATGCCCCTAATTGCAACATTAAAAATGTTGAGAGCCTAATTGATTTTTCAGATAATGTTCGATGGTCTATTGGACACATTTTATGCAAAAAAAAATGGCATTTACATTTAACTGGTAATACAGGTCACTCATAGGTAATTACGCCTTGATGAAATAAATTGAAATGTTTATGCCCCTAATTGCAACATTAAAAATGTTGAGAGCCTAATTGATTTTTCAGATAATGTTCGATGGTCTATTGGACACATTTTATGCAAAAAAAAATGGCATTTACATTTAACTGGTAATACAGGTCACTCATAGGTAATTACGCCTTGATGAAATAAATTGAAATGTTTATGCCCCTAATTGCAACATTAAAAATGTTGAGAGCCTAATTGATTTTTCAGATAATGTTCGATGGTCTATTGGACACATTTTATGCAAAAAAAAATGGCATTTACATTTAACTGGTAATACAGGTCACTCATAGGTAATTACGCCTTGATGAAATAAATTGAAATGTTTATGCCCCTAATTGCAACATTAAAAATGTTGAGAGCCTAATTGATTTTTCAGATAATGTTCGATGGTCTATTGGACACATTTTATGCAAAAAAAAATGGCATTTACATTTAACTGGTAATACAGGTCACTCATAGGTAATTACGCCTTGATGAAATAAATTGAAATGTTTATGCCCCTAATTGCAACATTAAAAATGTTGAGAGCCTAATTGATTTTTCAGATAATGTTCGATGGTCTATTGGACACATTTTATGCAAAAAAAAATGGCATTTACATTTAACTGGTAATACAGGTCACTCATAGGTAATTACGCCTTGATGAAATAAATTGAAATGTTTATGCCCCTAATTGCAACATTAAAAATGTTGAGAGCCTAATTGATTTTTCAGATAATGTTCGATGGTCTATTGGACACATTTTATGCAAAAAAAAATGGCATTTACATTTAACTGGTAATACAGGTCACTCATAGGTAATTACGCCTTGATGAAATAAATTGAAATGTTTATGCCCCTAATTGCAACATTAAAAATGTTGAGAGCCTAATTGATTTTTCAGATAATGTTCGATGGTCTATTGGACACATTTTATGCAAAAAAAAATGGCATTTACATTTAACTGGTAATACAGGTCACTCATAGGTAATTACGCCTTGATGAAATAAATTGAAATGTTTATGCCCCTAATTGCAACATTAAAAATGTTGAGAGCCTAATTGATTTTTCAGATAATGTTCGATGGTCTATTGGACACATTTTATGCAAAAAAAAATGGCATTTACATTTAACTGGTAATACAGGTCACTCATAGGTAATTACGCCTTGATGAAATAAATTGAAATGTTTATGCCCCTAATTGCAACATTAAAAATGTTGAGAGCCTAATTGATTTTTCAGATAATGTTCGATGGTCTATTGGACACATTTTATGCAAAAAAAAATGGCATTTACATTTAACTGGTAATACAGGTCACTCATAGGTAATTACGCCTTGATGAAATAAATTGAAATGTTTATGCCCCTAATTGCAACATTAAAAATGTTGAGAGCCTAATTGATTTTTCAGATAATGTTCGATGGTCTATTGGACACATTTTATGCAAAAAAAAATGGCATTTACATTTAACTGGTAATACAGGTCACTCATAGGTAATTACGCCTTGATGAAATAAATTGAAATGTTTATGCCCCTAATTGCAACATTAAAAATGTTGAGAGCCTAATTGATTTTTCAGATAATGTTCGATGGTCTATTGGACACATTTTATGCAAAAAAAAATGGCATTTACATTTAACTGGTAATACAGGTCACTCATAGGTAATTACGCCTTGATGAAATAAATTGAAATGTTTATGCCCCTAATTGCAACATTAAAAATGTTGAGAGCCTAATTGATTTTTCAGATAAAGTTCGATGGCCTATTTGACACATTTTATGAAAAAAAAGTAACATTTTAATTTACCTGGTATGACAGGTCACTAACAGGTAATTATGTCTTGATGAACTAAATTGACATGTTTATGTCTCTAATTGCAACTTTAAAAACTTTGAGATCCTAATTGATGCATATTTAACACATTTTATGAAAAAAAAAAGTGACATTTAAATTTACCTGGTATGACAGGTCACTAACAGGTAATTATACCTTTATAAACTAAATACATATGTTTACATACCTAATTGCAACTTTAAAAAGTTTGATAGCCTAATTGATTTTTCAGATACAGTTTGATGGCCTATTAGAGACATTTTATGCTAAAAAGTGACATTTACGTTTACCTGTTATTACAGGTCACTAACAGGTAATTATACCTTTATAAACTAAATACATATGTTTACATACCTAATTGCAACTTTAAAAAGTTTGAGAGCCTAATTGATTTTTCAGGTACAGTTTGATCGCCTATTAGAGACATTTTATGCTAAAAAGTGACATTTACGTTTCCCTGTTATTACAGGTCATTAACATGTAATTATGCCTTGATGAACTAAATTGCATGGTTATGTACCAAATTGCAACTTTAAATAGTTTGAGAGCCAAATTGATGTCTATTTGACACATTTTATGCAAAAAAATGGACATTTATATTTACCTGGTATTACAGGTCACAAACAGATAATTATGCCGTATAAACTACATTGACATGTTTATGTACCTAATTGCAATTTTAAAAGGTTTGAGTGCCTAATTGATTTTTCAGATAATGTTCGATGGTCTATTTGGCACATTTTATGCAAAAAAAAAAGTGACACCTACAATTACCTGGTATTACAGGTCACAAACAGATAATTATGCCTTATAAACTAATTTGACATGTTTATGTACCTAATTGCAATTTTAAAAGGTTTGAGTGCCTAATCGATTTTTCAGATAAAGTTCGATGGTCTATTTGGCACATTTTATGCAAAAAAAAAAGTGACACCTACAATTACCTGGTATTACAGGTCACAAACAGATAATTATGCCTTATAAACTAATTTGACATGTTTATGTACCTAATTGCAATTTTAAAAGGTTTGAGTGCCTAATCGATTTTTCAGATAAAGTTCGATGGTCTATTTGGCACATTTTATGCAAAAAAAAAAGTGACACCTACAATTACCTGGTATTACAGGTCACAAACAGATAATTATGCCTTATAAACTAATTTGACATGTTTATGTACCTAATTGCAATTTTAAAAGGTTTGAGTGCCTAATCGATTTTTCAGATAAAGTTCGATGGTCTATTTGGCACATTTTATGCAAAAAAAAAAGTGACACCTACAATTACCTGGTATTACAGGACACTAACAGGTAATTATGCCTTTATGAACTAAATTCACATGTTTATATATCTAACTGCAACTTTAAAAACTTTGAGGGCCTAATTGATGCATATTTAACACATTTTATGAAAAAAAAAAGTGACATTTAAATTTACCTGGTATGACAGGTCACTAACAGGTAATTATGCCTTGATGAACTAAATGCATATGTTTACATATCTAATTGCAACTTTAAAAAGTTTGTGAGCCTAATTGATTTTTCAGATACAGTTTGATGGCCTATTAGAGACATTTTATGCTAAAAAGTGACATTTACATTTACCTGTTATTACAGGTCACTAACATGTAATTATGCCTTGATGAACTAAATTGCATGTTTATGTACCAAATTGCAACTTTAAATAGTTTGAGAGCCAAATTGATGTCTATTTGACACATTTTATGCAAAAAAATGCACATTTATATTTACCTGTATTACAGGTCACTAACAGATAATTATGCCTTATAAACTACATTGACATGTTTATGTACCTAATTGCAATTTTAAAAGGTTTGAGTGCCTAATTCATTTTTCAGATAATGTTCGATCGTCTATTTGACACATTTTATGCAAAAAAATGGACATTTATATTTACCTGGTATTACAGGTCACAAACAGATAATTATGCCGTATAAACTACATTGACATGTTTATGTACCTAATTGCCATTTTAAAAGGTTTGAGTGCCTAATTCATTTTTCAGATAATGTTCGATCGTCTATTTGACACATTTTATGCAAAAAAATGGACATTTATATTTACCTGGTATTACAGGTCACAAACAGATAATTATGCCGTATAAACTACATTGACATGTTTATGTACCTAATTGCCATTTTAAAAGGTTTGAGTGCCTAATTCATTTTTCAGATAATGTTCGATCGTCTATTTGACACATTTTATGCAAAAAAATGGACATTTATATTTACCTGGTATTACAGGTCACAAACAGATAATTATGCCGTATAAACTACATTGACATGTTTATGTACCTAATTGCCATTTTAAAAGGTTTGAGTGCCTAATTCATTTTTCAGATAATGTTCGATCGTCTATTTGACACATTTTATGCAAAAAAATGGACATTTATATTTACCTGGTATTACAGGTCACAAACAGATAATTATGCCGTATAAACTACATTGACATGTTTATGTACCTAATTGCCATTTTAAAAGGTTTGAGTGCCTAATTCATTTTTCAGATAATGTTCGATCGTCTATTTGACACATTTTATGCAAAAAAATGGACATTTATATTTACCTGGTATTACAGGTCACAAACAGATAATTATGCCGTATAAACTACATTGACATGTTTATGTACCTAATTGCCATTTTAAAAGGTTTGAGTGCCTAATTCATTTTTCAGATAATGTTCGATCGTCTATTTGACACATTTTATGCAAAAAAATGGACATTTATATTTACCTGGTATTACAGGTCACAAACAGATAATTATGCCGTATAAACTACATTGACATGTTTATGTACCTAATTGCCATTTTAAAAGGTTTGAGTGCCTAATTCATTTTTCAGATAATGTTCGATCGTCTATTTGACACATTTTATGCAAAAAAATGGACATTTATATTTACCTGGTATTACAGGTCACAAACAGATAATTATGCCGTATAAACTACATTGACATGTTTATGTACCTAATTGCCATTTTAAAAGGTTTGAGTGCCTAATTCATTTTTCAGATAATGTTCGATCGTCTATTTGACACATTTTATGCAAAAAAATGGACATTTATATTTACCTGGTATTACAGGTCACAAACAGATAATTATGCCGTATAAACTACATTGACATGTTTATGTACCTAATTGCCATTTTAAAAGGTTTGAGTGCCTAATTCATTTTTCAGATAATGTTCGATCGTCTATTTGACACATTTTATGCAAAAAAATGGACATTTATATTTACCTGGTATTACAGGTCACAAACAGATAATTATGCCGTATAAACTACATTGACATGTTTATGTACCTAATTGCCATTTTAAAAGGTTTGAGTGCCTAATTCATTTTTCAGATAATGTTCGATCGTCTATTTGACACATTTTATGCAAAAAAATGGACATTTATATTTACCTGGTATTACAGGTCACAAACAGATAATTATGCCGTATAAACTACATTGACATGTTTATGTACCTAATTGCCATTTTAAAAGGTTTGAGTGCCTAATTCATTTTTCAGATAATGTTCGATCGTCTATTTGACACATTTTATGCAAAAAAATGGACATTTATATTTACCTGGTATTACAGGTCACAAACAGATAATTATGCCGTATAAACTACATTGACATGTTTATGTACCTAATTGCCATTTTAAAAGGTTTGAGTGCCTAATTCATTTTTCAGATAATGTTCGATCGTCTATTTGACACATTTTATGCAAAAAAATGGACATTTATATTTACCTGGTATTACAGGTCACAAACAGATAATTATGCCGTATAAACTACATTGACATGTTTATGTACCTAATTGCCATTTTAAAAGGTTTGAGTGCCTAATTCATTTTTCAGATAATGTTCGATCGTCTATTTGACACATTTTATGCAAAAAAATGGACATTTATATTTACCTGGTATTACAGGTCACAAACAGATAATTATGCCGTATAAACTACATTGACATGTTTATGTACCTAATTGCCATTTTAAAAGGTTTGAGTGCCTAATTCATTTTTCAGATAATGTTCGATCGTCTATTTGACACATTTTATGCAAAAAAATGGACATTTATATTTACCTGGTATTACAGGTCACAAACAGATAATTATGCCGTATAAACTACATTGACATGTTTATGTACCTAATTGCCATTTTAAAAGGTTTGAGTGCCTAATTCATTTTTCAGATAATGTTCGATCGTCTATTTGACACATTTTATGCAAAAAAATGGACATTTATATTTACCTGGTATTACAGGTCACAAACAGATAATTATGCCGTATAAACTACATTGACATGTTTATGTACCTAATTGCCATTTTAAAAGGTTTGAGTGCCTAATTCATTTTTCAGATAATGTTCGATCGTCTATTTGACACATTTTATGCAAAAAAATGGACATTTATATTTACCTGGTATTACAGGTCACAAACAGATAATTATGCCGTATAAACTACATTGACATGTTTATGTACCTAATTGCCATTTTAAAAGGTTTGAGTGCCTAATTCATTTTTCAGATAATGTTCGATCGTCTATTTGACACATTTTATGCAAAAAAATGGACATTTATATTTACCTGGTATTACAGGTCACAAACAGATAATTATGCCGTATAAACTACATTGACATGTTTATGTACCTAATTGCCATTTTAAAAGGTTTGAGTGCCTAATTCATTTTTCAGATAATGTTCGATCGTCTATTTGACACATTTTATGCAAAAAAATGGACATTTATATTTACCTGGTATTACAGGTCACAAACAGATAATTATGCCGTATAAACTACATTGACATGTTTATGTACCTAATTGCCATTTTAAAAGGTTTGAGTGCCTAATTCATTTTTCAGATAATGTTCGATCGTCTATTTGACACATTTTATGCAAAAAAATGGACATTTATATTTACCTGGTATTACAGGTCACAAACAGATAATTATGCCGTATAAACTACATTGACATGTTTATGTACCTAATTGCCATTTTAAAAGGTTTGAGTGCCTAATTCATTTTTCAGATAATGTTCGATCGTCTATTTGACACATTTTATGCAAAAAAATGGACATTTATATTTACCTGGTATTACAGGTCACAAACAGATAATTATGCCGTATAAACTACATTGACATGTTTATGTACCTAATTGCCATTTTAAAAGGTTTGAGTGCCTAATTCATTTTTCAGATAATGTTCGATCGTCTATTTGACACATTTTATGCAAAAAAATGGACATTTATATTTACCTGGTATTACAGGTCACAAACAGATAATTATGCCGTATAAACTACATTGACATGTTTATGTACCTAATTGCCATTTTAAAAGGTTTGAGTGCCTAATTCATTTTTCAGATAATGTTCGATCGTCTATTTGACACATTTTATGCAAAAAAATGGACATTTATATTTACCTGGTATTACAGGTCACAAACAGATAATTATGCCGTATAAACTACATTGACATGTTTATGTACCTAATTGCCATTTTAAAAGGTTTGAGTGCCTAATTCATTTTTCAGATAATGTTCGATCGTCTATTTGACACATTTTATGCAAAAAAATGGACATTTATATTTACCTGGTATTACAGGTCACAAACAGATAATTATGCCGTATAAACTACATTGACATGTTTATGTACCTAATTGCCATTTTAAAAGGTTTGAGTGCCTAATTCATTTTTCAGATAATGTTCGATCGTCTATTTGACACATTTTATGCAAAAAAAAAAGTGACATTTACATTACCTGGTATTACAGGACACTAATAGGTAATTACGCCTTGCTGCCCTAAATTTAAATGTTTATGCACCTAATGGCAAAATTAAAAATTGTGAGAGCCTAATTGATTTTTCAGGTAAAGTTCAATGCCTATTGACACATTTTACGCAAAAAAAAGTGACACCTACAATTACCTGCTATTACAGGTCACTGACAGATAATTACGCTTTGATAAACTAAATTGACATTTTTATGTATCTAATTGCAACTTTAAAAACTTTGAGATCCTAATTGATGCATATTTAACACATTTTATGAAAAAAAAAAGTGACATTTAAATTTACCTGGAATGACAGGTCACTAACAGGTAATTATGCTTTGATAAACTAAATTGCCATGTTTATGTATCTAGCTGCATCTTCAAAAACTTTGAGATCCTAATTGATGCATATTTAACACATTTTATGAAAAAAAAAAGTGACATTTAAATTTACCTGGTATGACAGGTCACTAATAGGTAATTATGCCTTGATGAACTAAATACATATGTTTACATACCTAATTGCAACTTTAAAAAGTTTGAAAACCTAATTGATTTTTCAGATACAGTTTGATGGCCTATTAGAGACATTTTATGCTAAAAAGTGACATTTACATTTACCTGTTATTACAGGTCACTAACATGTAATTATGCCTTGATGAACTAAATTGCATGTTTATGTACCAAATTGCAACTTTAAATAGTTTGAGAGCCAAATTGATGTCTATTTGACACATTTTATGCAAAAAAATGCACATTCATATTTACCTGGTATTACAGGTCACAAACAGATAATTATGCCTTATAAACTACATTGACATGTTTATGTACCTAATTGCAATTTTAAAAGGTTTGAGTGCCTAATTGATTTTTCAGATAATGTTCGATGGTCTATTTGACACATTTAATGCAAAAAAAAAAGTGACATTTACATTACCTGGTATTACAGGTCACTAATAGGTAATTACGCCTTGATGAAATAAATTTAAATGTTTATGCACCTAATTGCAACATTAAAAATTTTGAGAGCCTAATTGATTTTTCAGGTAAAGTTCGATGGCCTATTTGACACATTTTATGCTAAAAAAGTGACATTTACATTTACCTGTTATTACGGGTCACTAACAGGTAATTATGTCTTCATGAACTAAATTGATATGTTTATTTATTTAATTGGAACTTAAAAAAGTTTGAGGGTCTAATTGATTTTTCAGGTAAAGTTCAATGCCTATTGACACATTTTACGAAAAAAAAAAGTGACACCTACAATTACCTGCTATTACAGGTCACTAACAGGGAATTACGCTTTGATAATATAAATTGACATGTTTATGTATCTAACTGCATCTTCAAAAACTTTGAGATCCTAATTGATGCATATTTAACACATTTTATGAAAAAAAAAGTGACATTAAATTTACCTGGTATGACAGGTCACTAACAGGTAATTATGCCTTGATGAACTAAATACATATGTTTACATACCTAATTGCAACTTTAAAAAGTTTGAGAGCCTAATTGATTTTTCAGATACAGTTTGATGGCCTATTAGAGACCTAATTGATTTTTCAGATACAGTTTGATGGCCTATTAGAGACATTTTATGCTTTTCAGATACAGTTTGATGGCCTATTAGAGACATTTTATGCTAAAAAGTGACATTTACATTTACCTGTTATTACAGGTCACTAACATGTAATTATGACTTGATGAACTAAATTGCATGCTTATGTACCAAATTGCAACTTTAAATAGTTTGAGAGCCAAATTGATGTCTATTTGACACATTTTATGCAAAAAAATGCACATTTATATTTACCTGGTATTACAGGTCACTAACAGATAATTATGTCTTCATGAACTAAATTGATATGTTTATTTATTTAATTGGAACTTTAAAAAGTTTGAGGGTCTAATTGATTTTTCAGGTAAAGTTCAATGCCTATTGACACATTTTACCCAAAAAAAAAAAAAAAAAGTGACACCTACAATTACCTGCTATTACAGGTCACTAACAGATAATTACGCTTTGATAAATTAAATTGACATGTTTATGTATCTAACTGCATCTTCAAAAACTTTGAGATCCTAATTGATGCATATTTAACACATTTTATGAAAAAAAAAAGTGACATTTAAAATTACCTGGTATGACAGGTCACTAACAGGTAATTATGCCTTGATGAACTAAATTGCATGTTTATGTACCAAATTGCAACTTTAAATAGTTTGAGAGCGAAATTGATGTCTATTTGACACATTTTATGCAAAAAAATGCACATTTATATTTACCTGGTATTACAGGTCACTAACAGATAATTATGCCTTATAAACTACATTGACATGTTTATTTACCTAATTGCAATTATAAAAGGTTTGAGTGCCTAATTGCTTTTCAGATAATGTTCGACGGTCTGTTTGACACATTTTATGCAAAAAAAAAAGTGACATTTACATTTACCTGGTATTACAGGTCACTAATAGGTAATTACGCCTTGATGAAATAAATTTAAATGTTTATGCACCTAATTGCAACATTAAAAATTTTGAGAGCCTAATTGATTTTTAAGGTAAAGTTTGATGGCCTATTTGACACATTTTATGCTAAAAAAGTGACATTTACATTTACCTGTTGTTACGGGTCACTAACAGTTAATTATGTCTTGATGAACTAAATTGATATGTTTATTTATTTAATTGGAACTTTAAAAAGTTTGAGGGTCTAATTGATTTTTCAGGTAAAGTTCAATGCCTATTGACACATTTTACGCAAAAAAAAAAGTGACACCTACAATTACCTGGTATTACAGGTCACTAACAGGTAATTATGCTTTGATAAACTAAATTGACATGTTTATGTATCTAACTGCATCTTCAAAAACTTTGAGATCCTAATTGATGCATATTTAACACATTTTATGAAAAAAAAAAGTGACATTTAAATTTACCTGGTATGACAGGTCACTAACAGGTAATTATGCCTTGATGAACTAAATACATATGTTTACATACCTAATTGCAACTTTAAAAAGTTTGAGAGCCTAATTGACTTTTCAGATACAGTTTGATGGCCTATTAGAGACATTTTATGCTAAAAAGTGACATTTACATTTTACATGTTATTACATGTCACTAACAGGTAATTATGCCTTGATGGATTAAATTGCATGTTTATGTACCAAATTGCAACTTTAAATAGTTTGAGAGCCAAATTGATGCCTATTTGACACATTTTATGCACAAAAATGGACATTTATATTTACCTGGTATTACAGGTCACAAACAGGTAATTATGCCTTATTAACTACATTGAAATGTTTATTTACCTAATTGCAATTTTAAAACGTTTGAGTGCCTAATTTATTTTTCAGATAATTTTCGATGGTCTA
The DNA here is from genome assembly GCF_003576645.1 of Ipomoea triloba. Classification (NCBI taxonomy): domain Eukaryota; kingdom Viridiplantae; phylum Streptophyta; class Magnoliopsida; order Solanales; family Convolvulaceae; genus Ipomoea; species Ipomoea triloba. The sequence goes on along the minus strand of NC_044926.1, from coordinate 7,974,835 downwards.
TTTGACACATTTTATGCAAAAAAAAAAAGAAGTGACATTTACATTTACCTGGTATTACAGGTCAATAATAGGTAATTACGTCTTGATGAAATAAATTTAAATGTTTATACACCTAATTGCAACATTAAAAATTTTGAGAGCCTAATTGATTTTTCAGGTAAAGTTCGATGGCCTATTTGACACATTTTATGCTTTTCAGGTAAAGTTCGATGGCCTATTTGACACATTTTATGCTAAAAAAGTAACATTTACATTTACCTGTTATTACAGGTCACTAACAGGTAATTATGTCTTGATGAACTAAATTGACATGTGTTGGTCCCAAGGGGATGGGGTACAAGTCTAGAGGGGGGGGGTGAATACACTTGTATAAGATTTTGCAAATCTTTTCGACCTCTCGTGTGTATTGAACTTAGGATGTTTAGGTTCGATACCTCACGAGGTGAAGACAAAGTTTTATGCGCAGCGGAAATATTATCCCCTTTTTGGTTAGCACGAGTTTGGGTTAGTTCGAGAGGTGTGATTATATGCAGTGCAATCGAGAAGTTAGCAAGAGATAAAAACAGAAAGTAAATGCAAGAGAGATTTTTAAGTGGTTCGGCCAACCCGCCTACTTCCACTCTTCTTCCAGAAACTCCCTGGAAGGATTGCACTAAAAACTTCCCTTTCTAGTACAATAACGAGCGCTTGAGCTTTGATCACCAAGCCCGCCTCAAGCCTCAGGTTTTTCTCCCCGCTTCCAGTTACTCCACCTCTCGAGCACTTGACCTTTGATCACCAAGCCCGCGTCAAGCCTCAGGTTTCTTTCGCTCGGACAGCAGCCAGGTTACTCCGCCTCTCCTCAGGTTTTTCTCCCCGCTTCCAGTTACTCCACCTCTCGAGCACTTGACCTTTGATCACCAAGCCCGCGTCAAGCCTCAGGTTTCTTTCGCTCGGACAGCAGCCAGGTTACTCCGCCTCTCCTCAGGTTTTTCTCCCCGCTTCCAGTTACTCCACCTCTCGAGCACTTGACCTTTGATCACCAAGCCCGCGTCAAGCCTCAGGTTTCTTTCGCTCGGACAGCAGCCAGGTTACTCCGCCTCTCCTCAGGTTTTTCTCCCCGCTTCCAGTTACTCCACCTCTCGAGCACTTGACCTTTGATCACCAAGCCCGCGTCAAGCCTCAGGTTTCTTTCGCTCGGACAGCAGCCAGGTTACTCCGCCTCTCCTCAGGTTTTTCTCCCCGCTTCCAGTTACTCCACCTCTCGAGCACTTGACCTTTGATCACCAAGCCCGCGTCAAGCCTCAGGTTTCTTTCGCTCGGACAGCAGCCAGGTTACTCCGCCTCTCCTCAGGTTTTTCTCCCCGCTTCCAGTTACTCCACCTCTCGAGCGCTTGACCTTTGATCACCAAGCCCGCGTCAAGCCTCAGGTTTCTTTCGCTCGGACAGCAGCCAGGATACTCCACCTCCCTTGCTTAATCCAAAGCAAGACGTTGTTGATAGTCACAGTTGAATGTAACAATCTCCAATCTGACCACAAGCTATCGTTGAATCAACTTTGATGTAGAGCAGCTTTGGTCACCTTCTGGATGTATGACAGTTTAGCTTTGTAACTCTCTTCGAACACTAAGATGTGTTCTCTCGCTGTATTGAATATCAGGATGATATTCCAAGTTAAGCACTTTGCACTGGAACGTTTTTATCAGACACCTCTTGTTAACCTCTTGACCTCTTTCACAACCCCTTTTTCTTCTGTGTCTTTACGTCCTTATATATGAGAGTAGAAGAATAGTTCCGTTGGAGGGAAAACTATTCCGTTTGAAATTGGTCTCCCACGCCGAACATGGGTCTTTGCACAATTTCAGCATTTTTCATGGAGTAGTGGTCTTGTAACTTGAGCCTTTTGTTTTGTAGTGAATATTCCATATTCCACTTTCTTGAGTTCATGCTTCACTTGCTTCTTTTGGATAAAGTTACTCTTTTTATGTTCCCATCATTCCTTGTTTGGGGAATCTGACCACTTCAGGATTGGTGCACTTCTTGACCGTTTGTGGTGGAGGTCTGACGTGTCATCCACTTCCGTCCATTTTGAAACCTCCCGCTCAGCACCTCTTCAATATTTTATCTCCATGATATTCTTCTTCTCCAAACTTAGAGTATTTTATCTGCACATGTTGACTAACATTCAGCCTCTTGGAGAAGTGCCGGTTTATCGAGACCATAAAAGATGTCTCGACCACTTGATGTTTCAATCCCATGTATCGAGAGGTCTATCTCTCGAATATTCTTTACGTCTCGAACTCGATAGATATATCGAGAGGTCCTTACCTCTCGAACTTGGCTTGTGTCTCGAGACTTAGTTGATGTCTCGTAGACCCTTATTCCTCCAGAGTTGTCTCGTGCCTGCTTCTGATCTATCTGTTTGCTTACAACACGAAAACTTCTAAGTTGTTCAAACAAGTTTACCTTAAGCTTAAATATTTCCCGAGTTGAGCTCAAATTACCCGGTTGTATTTTCGCTCTTAGTTTACTTATCGAACTTACATTGTTTTGCCTATGTATCGAGACTTGGGGATTCTTACTTAACAGTTGGTATCATCAAAACCTATTACATGATGTTCCTAACAACATGTTTATTTATTTAATTGAAACTTTTAAAAGTTTGAGGGTCTAATTGATTTTTCAGATAAAGTTCAGTTCATATTGACACATTTTATACCAAAAAAAAAAAAAAGTGACAGCTACAATTACCTGGTATTACATGTCACTAACAGGTAATTATGTCTTGATAAACTAAATTGACATGTTTATGTATCTAATTGCAACCTCAAAAACATTGAGATCCTAATTGATGCATATTTAACACATTTTATGCAAAAAAAAAAGTGACATTTAAATTTACCTGGTATGACAAGTCACTAACAGGTAATTATGCCTTGATGAACTAAATACATATGTTTATGTACCTAATTGCAACTTTAAAAAGTTTGAGGGCCTAATTGATTTTTCAGGTACAGTTTGATGGCCTATTAGAGACATTTTATGCTAAAACTGTGACATTTACATTACTTGTTACTACAGGTCACTAACATGTAATTATGCCTTGATGAACTAAATTGCATGTTTATGTACCAAATTGCAACTTTAATTGTTTGTGAGCCAAATTGATGTTTATTTGACACATTTTATGCAAAAAAAAAAAAAAGGGACATTTAAATTTACCTGGTATGACAGGTCACGAACAGGTAATTACGCCTTGATGAAATAAATTTAAATGTTTATGCACCTAATTGAAAACTTAAAAATTTTGAGAGCCTAATTGATTTTTCAGGTACAGTTTGATGGCCTATTAGAGACATTTTATGCTAAAAAAGTGACATTTAAATTTTCCTGTTATTACAGGTCACTAACAGGGAATTATGTTTTGATGAACTAAATTGACATGTTTATTTATTTAATTGAAACTTTGAAAAGTTTGAGGGTCTAATTGATTTTTCAGGTAAAGTTCAATGCATATTGACACATTTTATGCAAAAAAAAAAAAAAGGGACATTTAAATTTACCTGGTATGACAGGTCACGAACAGGTAATTACGCCTTGATGAAATAAATTTAAATGTTTATGCACCTAATTGAAAACTTAAAAATTTTGAGAGCCTAATTGATTTTTCAGGTACAGTTTGATGGCCTATTAGAGACATTTTATGCTAAAAAAGTGACATTTAAATTTTCCTGTTATTACAGGTCACTAACAGGGAATTATGTTTTGATGAACTAAATTGACATGTTTATTTATTTAATTGAAACTTTGAAAAGTTTGAGGGTCTAATTGATTTTTCAGGTAAAGTTCAATGCATATTGACACATTTTATGCAAAAAAATGCACATTTATATTTATCTGCTATTACAGGTCACTAACAGATAATTATGCCATATAAACTACATTGACATGTTTATGTACCTAATTGCAATTTTAAAAGGTTTGAGTGCCTAATTGATTTTTCAAATAATGTTTGATGGTCTATTTGAACCATTTTATGCAAAAAAAATAATGTTTGATGGTCTATTTGAACCATTTTATGCAAAAAAAATAATGTTTGATGGTCTATTTGAACCATTTTATGCAAAAAAAAAGAAGTGACATTTACATTTCACTGGTATTACTGCAAAAAAAAAGAAGTGACATTTACATTTCACTGGTATTACAGGTCACTAATAGGTAATTACGCCTTGATGAAATAAATTTAAATGTTTATGCACCAAATTGCAAAATTAAAAATTTTGAGAGCCTAATTGATTTTTCAGGTAAAGTTCGATGGCCTATTTGACAAATTTTATGCTAAAAAAGTAACATTTACATTTACCTGTTATTACAGGTCACTAATAGTTTATTATGCCTTGATAAACTAAATTGACATGTTTATGTATCTAACTGCAACTTCTAAAACTTTGAGATCCTAATTGATGCATATTTAACACATTTTATGCAAAAAAAAATGTGACATTTAAATTTACCTGGTATGACATGTCACTAACAGGTAATTACTCCTTGATGAACTAAATAAATATGTTTATATATCTAATTGCAACTTTAAAAAGTTTGAGGGCCTAATTGATNCTTGATGAAATGAATTGACATGTTTATGCACCGAACTGCAACATTAAAAATTTTGAAGGCCTAATTGATTTTTCAGGTAAAGTTAAATGCCTATTGACACATTTTACGCAAAAAAAAAAGTGACACCTACAATTACCTGGTATTACAGGTCACTAACAGGTAATTATGCTTTGATAAACTAAATTGACATGTTTATGTATCTAACTGCAACTTCAAAAACTTTGAGATCCTAATTGATGCATATTTAACACATTTTATGCAAAAAAAAATGTGACATTTAAATTTACCTGGTATGACAGGTCACTAACAAGTAATTACTCCTTGATGAACTAAATAAATATGTTTATATATCGTAATTACTCCTTGATGAACTAAATAAATATGTTTATATATCTAATTGCAACTTTAAAAAGTTTGAAGGCCTAATTGATTTTTCAGGTAGCAACTTTAAAAAGTTTGAAGGCCTAATTGATTTTTCAGGTACAGTTTGATGGCCTATTAGAGACATTTTATGCTAAAAAAGTGACATTTACATTTATCTGTTATTACAGGTCACTAACATGTAATTATGCCTTGATGAACTGTTATTACAGGTCACTAACATGTAATTATGCCTTGATGAACTAAATTGCATGTTTATGTACCAAAAATTATGCCTTGATGAACTAAATTGCATGTTTATGTACCAAATTGCAACTCTTGATGAACTAAATTGCATGTTTATGTACCAAATTGCAACTTTAAATAGTTTGTGAGCCAAATTGATGTCTAAAATTGCAACTTTAAATAGTTTGTGAGCCAAATTGATGTCTATTTGACACATTTTATGCAAAAAAATGCACATTTATATTTATCTGCTATTACAGGTTACTAACAGATAATTATGCCATATAAACTACATTGACATGTTTATGTACCTAATTGCAATTTTAAAAGGTTTGAGTGCCTAATTGATTTTTCAGATAATGTTTGATGGTCTATTTGAACCATTTTATGCAAAAAAAAAGAAGTGACATTTACATTTCACTGGTATTACAGGTCACTAATAGGTAATTACGCCTTGATGAAATAAATTTAAATGTTTATGCACCTAATTGCAAAATTAAAAATTTTGAGAGCCTAATTGATTTTTCAGGTAAAGTTCGATGGTCTATTTGACACATTTTATGCTAAAAAAGTAACATTTACATTTACCTGTTATTACAGGTCACTAACAGTTTATTATGCCTTGATAAACTAAATTGACATGTTTATGTATCTAACTGCAACTTCAAAAACTTTGAGATCCTAATTGATGCATATTTAACACATTTTATGCAAAAAAAAATGTGACATTTAAATTTACCTGGTATGACAGGTTACTAACAGGTAATTACGCCTTGATGAACTAAATACATATGTTTATATATCTAATTGCAACTTTAAAAAGTTTGAGGGCCTAATTGATTTTTCAGGTACAGTTTGATGGCCTATTAGAGACATTTTATGCTAAAAAAGTGACATTTACATTACCTGTTATTACAGGTCACTAACAGTTTATTATGCCTTGATAAACTAAATTGACATGTTTATGTATCTAATTGCAACTTTAAAAAGTTTGAGGGCCTAATTGATTTTTCAGGTACAGTTTGATGGCCTATTAGAGACATTTTATGCTAAAAAAGTGACATTTACATTACCTGTTATTACAGGTCACTAACATGTAATTATGCCTTGATGAACTAAATTGCATGTTTATGTACCAAATTGCAACTTTAAATAGTTTGTGAGCCAAATTGATGTCTATTTGACACATTTTATGAAAAAAAATGCACATTTATATTTATCTGCTATTACAGGTCACTAACAGATAATTATGCCATATAAACTACATTGACATGTTTATGTACCTAATTGCAATTTTAAAAGGTTTGAGTGCCTAATTGATTTTTCAGATAATGTTCGATGGTCTATTTGACACATTTTATGCTAAAAAAGTGACATTTACATTACCTGTTATTACAGGTCACTAACATGTAATTATGCCTTGATGAACTAAATTGCATGGTTATGTACCAAATTGCAACTTTAAATAGTTTGTGAGCCAAATTGATGTCTATTTGACACATTTTATGCAAAAAAAAAGAAGTGACATTTACATTTCACTGGTATTACAGGTCACTAATAGGTAATTACGCCATGATGAAATAAATTTAAATGTTTATGCACCTAATTGCAAAATTAAAAATTTTGAGAGCCTAATTGATTTTTCAGGTAAAGTTCGATGGCCTATTTGACACATTTTATGCTAAAAAAGTAACCTTTACATTTACCTGTTATTACAGGTCACTAACAGTTTATTATGCCTTGATAAACTAAATTGACATGTTTATGTATCTAACTGCAACTTCAAAAACTTTGAGATCCTAATTGATGCATATTTAACACATTTTATGCAAAAAAAAATGTGACATTTATATTTACCTGGTATGACAGGTCACTAACAGGTAACTATGCCTTGATAAACTAAATTGACATGTTTATGTATCTAACTGCAACTTCAAAAACTTTGAGATCCTAATTGATGCATATTTAACACATTTTATGCAAAAAAAAATGTGACATATATATTTACCTGGTATGACAGGTCACTAACAGGTAATTACTCCTTGATGAACTAAATAAATATGTTTATATATCTAATTTCAACTTTAAAAAGTTTGAAGGCCTAATTGATTTTTCAGGTACCAACTTTAAAAAGTTTGAAGGCCTAATTGATTTTTCAGGTACAGTTTGATGGCCTATTAGAGGCCTAATTGATTTTTCAGGTACAGTTTGATGGCCTATTAGAGACCTAATTGATTTTTCAGGTACAGTTTGATGGCCTATTAGAGACATAATTGATTTTTCAGGTACAGTTTGATGGCCTATTAGAGACATTTTATGCTAAAAAAGTGACATTTACATTTACCTGTTATTACAGGTCACTAACATCTAATTATGCCTTAATGAACTAAATTGCATGTTTATGTACCAAATTGCAACTTTAAATAGTTTGTGAGCCAAATTGATGTCTATTTGACACATTTTATGCAAAAAAAATGCACATTTATATTTATCTGCTATTACAGGTCAC
>NC_044926.1:7965488-7967099 GCF_003576645.1 Ipomoea triloba | reverse complement strand
TTTTCAAAAAACCTATTTGACACATTTTATTAAAAAAAAATTTACCTGTATTACAGGTCACTAACAGGTAATTATGCTTATAAACTAAATTGACATGTTTATGTACCTAATTGCAATTTTAAAAGGTTTGAGTCCTAATGATCTATTTAACACATTTATGCAAAAAAAAAAAGTGACATTAAATTTACCTGGTATTACAGGTCACTAACAGGTAATTACGCCTTGATGAACTAAATGATATGTTTATGTAGCTAATTGCAACTTTAAAAGTTTGAGCTAATTGTTTTTCGTACAGTTTGATGGCCTATTAGACACATTTTATGCTAAAAAAAGACATTTACATTTACCTGTATTACAGGTCACTAACATGTAATTATGCCTTAATGAACTAAATTGCATGTTTATGTACCAAATTGCAACTTTAAATAGTTTGAGAGCCTAATTGATGCTATTTGACACATTTATGCAAAAAAATGACATTAAATTTATGTATTACAGGTCACTAACAGGTAATTATGCCTTATAAACTAATTGACATGTTTATGTACCTAATTGCAATTTTAAAAGGTTTGAGTGCCTAATTGATTTTTCAGATAAGTTCGATGGTCTATTTGACACATTTTATGCAAAAAAAAGTGACATTTACATTTACCTGGTATTACAGGTCACTAACAGGTAATTACGCCTTGATGAACTAAATTTTTTATGCCTAATTGCAACTTTAAAAATTTTGAGGCTAATTGATTTTCAGGTAAAGTTCGATGGCCTATTTGACACATTTTATGCTAAAAAGTGACATTTACATTTACCTGTATTACAGGTCACTAACAGGTAATTACTTGATGAACTAAATTGACATGTTTATTTATTAATTGCAACTTAAAAAGTTTGAGGTCTAATTGATTTTTCAGTAAAGTTCAATGCCTATTGACACATTTTACGCAAAAAAAAAAAAGTGACACTACAATTACCTGGTATTACAGGTCACTAACAGGTAATTATGCCTTGATAAACTAAATTGCATGTTTATGTATCTAACTGCATTAAAAACTTTGAGAGCCTAATTGATGCATATTTAACACATTTATGCAAAAAAAAAAAGTGACATTTAAATTTACCTGGTATGACAGGTCACTAACAGGTAATTATGCCTTGATGAACTAAATACATATGTTAGTACCTAATTGCAACTTTAAAAAGTTTGAGGCCTAATTGATTTTTCAGATACAGTTTGATGGCCTATTAGAGACATTTTATGCTAAAAAGTGACATTTACATTTACCTGTTATTACAGGTCACTAACATGTAATTATGCCTTGATGAACTAAATTGCATGTTTATGCAAATTGCAACTTTAAATAGTTTGAGAGCCAAATTGATGTCTATTTGACACATTTTATGCAAAAAAATGCACATTTATATTTACCTGGTATTACAGGTCACTAACAGATAATTATGCCTTATAAACTACATTGACATGTTTATGTACCTAATTGCAATTTTAAAAGGTTTGAGTGCCTAATTGATTTTTCAGATAATGTTCGATGGTCTATTTGACACATTTTATGCAAAAAAAAAGAAGTGACATTTAAATTTACCTGGTATTACAGG
>NC_044926.1:7952813-7965463 GCF_003576645.1 Ipomoea triloba | reverse complement strand
TCACTTTTTTTTTTTTTTTGCATAAAATGTGTCAATAGCATTGAACTTTATGAAAAATCAATTAGACTCAAACTTTTAAAGTTCCAATTAAATAAATAAACATGTCAATTTAGTTTTCAGGCATAATTACCTGTTAGGTGACCTGTAATAACAGGTAAAGTAAATGTCACTTTTTTAGCTAAAGTGTCAATAGGCCATCAAACTTTACCTGAAAAATCAATTAGGCTCTCAAAATTTTAATGTTGCAATTAGGTGCATAAACTTTCAATTTATTTTCATCAAGGCGTAATTACCTATTAGTGACCTGTAATACCAGGTAAAATGTAAATGTCACTTTTTTTTTTGCATAAAATGTGTCAAATAGACCATCGAACATTATCTGAAAAATCATTGGCACTCAAACCTTTAAAATTGCAATTAGGTACATAAACATGTCAATTTAGTTTATAAGGCATAATTACTGTTAGTGACCTGTAATAACAGGTAAATATAAATGTCATTTTTTTGCATAAAATGTGTCAAATAGCATCAATTTGGCTCAAACATTTAAAGTTGCAATTTGGTACATAAACATGCAATTTAGTTCATCAAGGCATAATTACTGTTAGTGACCTGTAATAACAGGTAAGTAATGTCACTTTTTTAGCATAAATGTCTCTAAATAGGCCATCAAACTTCTGAAAATCAATTAGGCCCAAACTTTTAAGTTCATTCATAATTTAGTTCATCAAGGCATAATTACCTGTTAGTGACCTGTCATACAGGTAAATTTAAATGTCACTTTTTTTTTGCATAAAATGTGTTAAATATGCATCAATTTAGGCTCTCAAATTTTTGAGGTTGCAGTTAGATACATAAACATGTCAATTTAGTTATCAAGGCATAATTACCTGTTAGTGACCTGTAATAAAAGGTAATGTAAATGTCACTTTTTTTAGCATAAATGTGTCAAATAGGCCATTGAACTTTACCTGAAAAATCAATTAGGCAAAATTTTTAGCAATTAGCATAAACATAAATTTATTTCATCAAGGCGTAATTACTATTAGTGACCTGTATACAGTAAAATGTCACTTTTTTTTTTGCTAAAAATAGGAAAAATTAGGCATCAACCTTTAAATTGTAATTAGGTCATAAACATGTCAATGTAGTTTATAAGCATAATTACTGTTAGTGACCTGTAATACCAGGTAAATAAAATGTCATTTTTTTTGCATAAAATGTGTCAAATAGACATCAATTTGGCTCTCAAACTATTTAAAGTTGCAATTTGGTAATAAACATGCAATTTAGTTCATCAAGACATTAATTACCTGTTAGTGCCTGTAATAAGTAAATGTAAATGTCACTTTTTTAGCATAAAATGTCTCTAATAGGCCATCAAACTGTACCTGAAAAATCAATTAGGCCTCAACTTTTTAAAGTTGCAATTAGGTACATAAACATGTTTTTAGTTTCAAGGCGTAATTACCTGTTAGTGACCTGTCATACCAGGTAAATTTAAATGTCACTTTTTTTTTTTGCATAAAATGTTAATAGCATCAATTAGTCTCAAAGTTTTTGAGTTGCAGTTAGATACATAAACATGTCAATTTAGTTTATCAAGGCATAATTACCTGTTAGTGACCTGTAATACCAGGTAATTGTAAATGTCACTTTTTTTTTTTTTTGCATAAAATGTGTCAAAGGCATTGAACTTTACTGAAAATCAATTAGACCTCAAACTTTTAAAGTTGCAATTAAATAAATAAACATGTCAATTTAGTTCATCAAGGCATAATTACCTGTTAGTGACCTGTAATAACAGGTAAATAAATGTCACTTTTTTGCATAAAATGTGTCAAATAGCATCGAACTTTACCTGAAAAATCAATTAGGCTCTCAAAATTTTAATTTGCAATTAGGTGCATAAACATTCAATTTAGTTCATCAAGGCGTAATTACCTGTTAGTGACCTGTAATACCAGGTAAATGTAAATGTCACTTTTTTTTTTTTTTGCATAAAATGTGTCAAATAGACCATCGAATTATCTGAAAAAATTAGGCCTCAAACTTTTAAAATTGCAATTAGGTACATAAACATGTAGTTTAATAAGGCATAATTACCTGTTAGTGACCTGTAATACCAGGTAAATTAAATGTCATTTTTTTGCATAAAATGTGTCAAATAGTCAATTTGGCTCATTTAAAGTTGCAATTTGTACATAAACATGCAATTTAGTTCATCAAGGCATAATTACCTGTTAGTGACCTGTAATAACAGGTAAATGTAAATGTCACTTTTTAGCATAAAATGTGTCTAATAGGCCATCAAACTGTACTGAAAAATCAATTAGGCCTCAAACTTTTTAAAGTTGCAATTAGGTACATAAACATGTATTTAGTTCATCAAGGCGTAATTACCTGTTAGTGACCTGTAACCAGGTAAATTTAAATGTCACTTTTTTTTTTGCATAAAATGTGTTAAATAGCATCAATTAGGCTCTCAAACTTTTAAGTTGCAATTAGATACATAAACATGTCAATTTAGTTCATCAAGGCATAATTACCTGTTAGTGACCTGTAATAACAGGTAAATGTAAATGTCACTTTTTTGCATAAAATGTGTCAAATAGGCCATCGAACTTTACCTGAAAAATCAATTAGGCCTCAAATTTTAATGTTGCAATTAGGTGCATAAACATGTCAATTTATTTCATCAAGGCGTAATTACCTGTTAGTGACCTGTAATACCAGGTAAATGTAATGTCACTTTTTTTTTTTGCATAAAATGTCAAAGAATCGAACTTTATCTGAAAAATCAATTAGGCCTCAAACCTTTTAAAATTGCAATTAGGTACATAAAACATGTCAATTAGTTTATAAGGCATAATTACCTGTTAGTGACCTGTAATACCAGGTAAATTAAATGTCATTTTTTTGCATAAAATGTGTCAAATAGGCATCAATTTGGCTCTCAAACTATTTAAAGTTGCAATTTGGTACATAAACATGCAATTTAGTTCATCAAGGCATAATTACCTGTTAGTGACCTGTAATAACAGGTAAATGTAAATGTCACTTTTTTAGCATAAAATGTCTAATAGGCCATCAAACTGTACCTGAAAAATCAATTAGGCCTCAAACTTTTTAAAGTTGCAATTAGGTATAAACAACATATTATTAGTTCATCAAGGCGTAATTACCTGTTAGTGACCTGTCATACCAGGTAAATTTAAATGTCACTTTTTTTTTTTGCATAAAATGTGTTAAAAATTAGTCTCAAAGTTTTTGAATTGCAATTAGATACATAAACATGTCAATTTAGTTTATCAAGGCATAATTACCTGTTATGACCTGTAATACCAGGTAATTGTATGTCACTTTTTTTTTTTGCATAAATGTGTCAATAGCATTGAACTTACCTGAAAAATCAATTAGACCTCAAACTTTTTAAAGTTCCAATTAAATAAATAAACATGTCAATTTAGTTCATCAAGGCATAATTACCTGTTAGTGACCTGTAATAACAGGTAAATGTAAATGTCACTTTTTTAGCATAAAATGTGTCAAATAGGCATCGAACTTTACCTGAAAAATCAATTAGGCTCTCAAAATTTTTAATGTTGCAATTAGGTGCATAAACATTTCAATTTATTTCATCAAGCGTAATTACCTATTAGTGACCTGTAATACCAGGTAAATGTAAATGTCACTTTTTTTTTTGCATAAAATGTGTCAAATAGACCATCGAACATTATCTGAAAAATCAATTAGGCACTCAAACTTTTAAAATTGCAATTAGGTACATAAACATGTCAATGTAGTTTATAAGGCATAATTACCTGTTAGTGACCTGTAATACCAGGTAATATAAATGTCATTTTTTTGCATAAAATGTGTCAAATAGACATCAATTTGGCTCTCAAACTATTTAAAGTTGCAATTTGGTACATAAACATGCAATTTAGTTCATCAAGGCATAATTACCTGTTAGTGACCTGTAATAACAGGTAAATGTAAATGTCACTTTTTTAGCATAAAATGTCTCTAATAGGCCATCAAACTGTACCTGAAAATCAATTAGGCCCTCAAACTTTTTAAAGTTGCAATTAGGTACATAAACATATGTATTTAGTTCATCAAGGCGTAATTACCTGTTAGTGACCTGTCATACCAGGTAAATTTAAATGTCACTTTTTTTTTGCATAAAATGTGTTAAATATGCATCAATTAGGCTCTCAAAGTTTTTGAAGTTGCAGTTAGATACATAAACATGTCAATTTAGTTTATCAAGGCATAATTACCTGTTAGACCTGTAATACCAGGTAATTGTAGGTGTCACTTTTTTTTTTTTTTGCATAAAATGTGTCAATAGCATTAACTTTACCTGAAAAATCAATTAGACCCTCAAACTTTTTAAAGTTCCAATTAATAAATAAACATGTCAATTTAGTTTCAAGCATAATTACTGTTAGTGACCTGTAATAACAGGTAAATGTAAATGTCACTTTTTTAGCATAAAATGTGTCAAATAGGCATCGAACTTTACCTGAAAAATCAATTAGGCTCTCAAATTTTTAATGTTGCAATTAGGTGCATAAACATTTAAATTTATTCATCAAGGCGTAATTACCTTAGTGAAATTTTAAAAGGTTTGAGTGCCTAATTGATTTTTCAGATAATGTTCGATGGTCTATTTGACACATTTTATGCAAAAAAAAAAGTGACATTTACATTTATCTGGTATTACAGGTCACTAATAGGTAATTACGCCTTGATGAAATAAATTTAAATGTTTATGCACCTAATTGCAACATTAAAAATTTTGAGAGCCTAATTGATTTTTCAGGTAAAGTTCGATGGCCTATTTGACACATTATATGCTAAAAAAGTGACATTTACATTTACGTGTTATTACAGGTCACTAACATGTAATTATGTCTTGATGAACTAAATTGACATGTTTATTTATTTAATTGGAACTTTAAAAAGTTTGAGGGTCTAATTGACTTTTCAGGTAAAGTTAAATGCATATTGACACATTTTATGCAAAAAAAAAAAAAGGACATTTAAATTTACCTGGTATGACAGGTCACTAACAGGTAATTACTCCTTGATGAACTAAATAAATATGTTTATATATCTAATTGCAACTTTAAAAAGTTTGAAGGCCTAATTGATTTTTCAGGTACAGTTTGATGGCCTATTAGAGACATTTTATGCTAAAAAAGTGACATTTACATTTACCTGTTATTACAGGTCACTAACAAGTAATTATGCCTTGATGAACTAAATTGCATGTTTATGTACAAAATTGCAACTTTAATTGTTTGTGAGCCAAATTGATGTCTATTTGACACATTTTATGCAAAAAAATGCACATTTATATTTACCTGGTATTACAGGTCACTAACAGATAATTATGCCTTATAAACTACATTGACATGTTTATGTACCTAATTGCAATTTTAAAATGTTTGAGTGCCTAATTTATTTTTCAGATAATGTTCGATGGTCTATTTGACACATTTTATGCAAAAAAATGCACATTTATATTTACCTGGTATTACAGGTCACTAACAGATAATTATGCCTTATAAACTACATTGACATGTTTATGTACCTAATTGCAATTTTAAAAGGTTTGAGTGTCTAATATATTTTTCAGATAATGTTCGATGGTCTATTTGACACATTTTATGCAAAAAAAAGAAGACCTGACATTTACATTTAACTGGTATTACAGGTCTCTAATAGATAATTACGCCTTGATGAAATAAATTTAAATGTTTATGCACCTAATTGCAACATTAAAAATTTTGAGAGCCTAATTGATTTTTCAGGTAAAGTTCGATGGCCTATTTGACACATTATATGCTAAAAAAGTGACATTTACATTTACCTGTTATTATAGGTCAATAATAGGTAATTATGTTTTGATGAACTAAATTGACATGTTTATTTATTTAATTGGAACTTTAAAAAGTTTGAGGGTCTAATTGACTTTTCAGGTAAAGTTCAATGCATATTGACACATTTTATGCAAAAAAAAAAAAAAAAAGTGACACCTACAATTACTTGGTATTACAGGTCAGTAACAGGTAATTATGCCTTGATAAACTAAATTGACATGTTTATGTATCTAACTGCATCTTCAAAAACTTTGAGATCCTAATTGATGCATATTTAACACATTTTATGCAAAAAAAAAAAAAGTGACATTTAAATTTACCTGGTATGACAGGTCACTAACAGGTAATTACGCCTTGATGAACTAAATACATATGTTTATATATCTAATTGCAACTTTAAAAAGTTTGAGGGCCTAATTGATTTTTCAGGTACAGTTTGATGGCCTATTAGAGACATTTTATGCTAAAAAAGTGAAATTTACATTTACCTGTTATTACAGGTCACTAACATGTAATTATGCCTTGATGAACTAAATTGCATGTTTATGTACCAAATTGCAACTTTAAATAGTTTGTGAGCCAAATTGATGTCTATTTGACACATTTTATGCAAAAAAAAAAAGAAGTGACATTTACATTTCACTGGTATTACAGGTCACTAATAGGTAATTACGCCTTGATGAACTAAATACATATGTTTATTTATCTAATTGCAACATTAAAAAGTTTGAGAGCCTAATTGATTTTTCAGATAATGTTTGATGGTCTATTTGAACCATTTTATGCAAAAAAAAAAAGAAGTGACATTTACATTTCACTGGTATTACAGGTCACTAACAGATAATTATGCCTTATAAACTACATTGACATGTTTATGTACCTAATTGCAATTTTAAAAGGTTTGAGTGCCTAATTGATTTTTCAGATAATGTTTGATGGTCTATTTGAACCATTTTATGCAAAAAAAAAAAGAAGTGACATTTACATTTCACTGGTATTACAGGTCACTAATAGGTAATTACGCCTTGATGAAATAAATTTAAATGTTTATGCACCTAATTGCAAAATTAAAAATTTTGAGAGCCTAATTGATTTTTCAGGTAAAGTTCGATGGCCTATTTGACACATTTTATGCAAAAAAAGTAACATTTACATTTACCTGTTATTACAGGTCACTAACAGTTTATTATGCCTTGATAAACTAAATTGACATGTTTATGTATCTAACTGCAACTTCAAAAACTTTGAGATCCTAATTGATGCATATTTAACACATTTTATGCAAAAAAAAAAATGTGACATTTAAATTTACCTGGTATGACAGGTCACTAACAAGTAATTACGCCTTGATGAACTAAATACATATGTTTATATATCTAATTGCAACTTTAAAAAGTTTGAGGGCCTAATTGATTTTTCAGGTACAGTTTGATGGCCTATTAGAGACATTTTATGCTAAAAAAGTGACATTTACATTTACCTGTTATTACAGGTCACTAACATGTAATTATGCCTTGATGAACAAAATTGTATGTTTATGTACCAAATTGCAACTTTAATTGTTTGTGAGCCAAATTGATGTCTATTTGACACATTTTATGCAAAAAAATGCACATTTATATTTACCTGGTATTACAGGTCACTAACTGATAATTATGCCTTATAAACTACATTGATATGTTTATGTACCTAATTGCAATTTTAAAAGGTTTGAGTGCCTAATATATTTTTCAGATAATGTTCGATGGTCTATTTGACACATTTTATGCAAAAAAAAGAAGAAGTGACATTTACATTTAACTGGTATTACAGGTCACTAATAGGTAATTACGCCTTGATGAAATAAATTTAAATGTTTATGCACCTAATTGCAACATTAAAAATTTTGAGAGCCTAATTGATTTTTCAGGTAAAGTTCGATGGCCTATTTGACACATTTTATGCTAAAAAAGTGACATTTACATTTACCTGTTATTACAGGTCAATAACAGGTAATTATGTTTTGATGAACTAAATTGACATGTTTATTTATTTAATTGGAACTTTAAAAAGTTTGAGGGTCTAATTGACTTTTCAGGTAAAGTTCAATGCATATTGACACATTTTATGCAAAAAAAAAAAAAAAAAAGTGACACCTACAATTACCTGGTATTACAGGTCAGTAACAGATAATTATGCCTTGATAAACTAAATTGACATGTTTATGTATCTAACTGCATCTTCAAAAACTTTGAGATCCTAATTGATGCATATTTAACACATTTTATGCAAAAAAAAAAAAAGTGACATTTAAATTTACCTGGTATGACAGGTCACTAACAGGTAATTACTCCTTGATGAACTAAATAAATATGTTTATATATGTAATTGCAACTTTAAAAAGTTTGAAGGCCTAATTGATTTTTCAGGTACAGTTTGATGGCCTATTAGAGACATTTTATGCTAAAAAAGTGACATTTACATTACCTGTTATTACAGGTCACTAACATGTAATTATGCCTTGATGAACTAAATTGCATGTTTATGTACCAAATTGCAACTTTAAATAGTTTGTGAGCCAAATTGATGTCTATTTGACACATTTTATGCAAAAAAATGCACATTTATATTTATCTGCTATTACAGGTCACTAACAGATAATTATGCCATATAAACTACATTGACATGTTTATGTACCTAATTACAATTTTAAAAGGTTTGAGTGCCTAATTGATTTTTCAGATAATGTTTGATGGTCTATTTGACACATTTTATGCAAAAAAAAAGAAGTGACATTTACATTTCACTAGTATTACAGGTCACTAATAGGTAATTACGCCTTGATGAAATAAATTTAAATGTTTATGCACCTAATTGCAAAATTAAAAATTTTGAGAGCCTAATTGATTTTTCAGGTAAAGTTCGATGGCCTATTTGACACATTTTATGCTAAAAAAGTAACATTTACATTACCTGTTATTACAGGTCACTAACAGTTAATTATGCCTTGATATACTAAATTGACATGTTTATGTATCTAACTGCAACTTCAAAAACTTTGAGATCCTAATTGATGCATATTTAACACATTTTATGCAAAAAAAAAATGTGACATTTAAATTTACCTGGTATGACAGGTCACTAACAGGTAATTATGTTTTGATGAACTAAATACATATGTTTATATATCTAATTGCAACTTTAAAAAGTTTGAGGGCCTAATTGATTTTTCAGGTACAGTTTGATGGCCTATTAGAGACATTTTATGCTAAAAAAGTGACATTTACATTTACCTGTTATTACAGGTCACTAACATGTAATTATGCCTTGATGAACTAAATTGTATGTTTATGTACCAAATTGCAACTTTAATTGTTTGTGAGCCAAATTGATGTCTATTTGACACATTTTATGCAAAAAAATGCACATTTATATTTACCTGTTATTACAGGTCACTAACAGATCATTATGCCTTATAAACTACATTGACATGTTTATGTACCTAATTGCAATTTTAAAAGGTTTGAGTGCCTAATTGATTTTTCAGATAATGTTCGATGGTCTATTTGACACATTTTATGCAAAAAAGAAAAGTGACATTTACATTTACCTGGTATTACAGGTCACTAATAGGTAATTACGCCTTGATGAAATAAATTTAAATGTTTATGCACCTAATTGCAACATTAAAAATTTTGAGGGCCTAATTGATTTTTCAGGTAAAGTTCGATGGCCTATTTGACACATTTTATGCTAAAAAAGTGACATTTACATTTACCTGTTATTACAGGTCACTAACAGATAATTATGTCTTGATAAACTAAATTGACATGTTTATTTATTTAATTGGAACTTTAAAAAGTTTGAGGGTCTAATTGACTTTTCAGGTAAAGTTCAATGCATATTGACACATTTTATGCAAAAAAAAAAAAAAAAGTGACACCTACAATTACCTGGTATTACAGGTCAGTAACAGGTAATTATGCCTTGATAAACTAAATTGACATGTTTATGTATATAACTGCATCTTCAAAAACTTTGAGATCCTAATTGATGCATATTTAACCCATTTTATGCAAAAAAAAAAAAAGTGACATTTAAATTTACCTGGTATGACAGGTCACTAACAGGTAATTACGCCTTGATGAACTAAATACATATGTTTATATATCTAATTGCAACTTTAAAAAGTTTGAGGGCCTAATTGATTTTTCAGGTACAGTTTGATGGCCTATTAGAGACATTTTATGCTAAAAAAGTGACATTTACATTTACCTGTTATTACAGGTCACTAACAGATAATTATGTCTTGATAAACTAAATTGACATGTTTATTTATTTAATTGGAACTTTAAAAAGTTTGAGGGTCTAATTGACTTTTCAGGTAAAGTTCAATGCATATTGACACATTTTATGCAAAAAAAAAAAAAAAGTGACACCTACAATTACCTGGTATTACAGGTCAGTAACAGGTAATTATGTCTTGATAAACTAAATTGACATGTTTATGTATCTAACTGCATCTTCAAAAACTTTGAGATCGTAATTGATGCATATTTAACACATTTTATGCAAAAAAAAAAAAAGTGACATTTAAATTTACCTGGTATGACAGGTCACTAACAGGTAATTACGCCTTGATGAACTAAATACATATGTTTATATATCTAATTGCAACTTTAAAAAGTTTGAGGGCCTAATTGATTTTTCAGGTACAGTTTGATGGCCTATTAGAGACATTTTATGCAAAAAAGTGACATTTAAATTTACCTGGCATTACAGGTCCCTAACAGGTAATTACGCCTTGATGAACTAAATACATATGTTTATATATCTAATTGCAACTTTAAAAAGTTTGAGGGCCTAATTGATTTTTCAGGTACAGTTTGATGGCCTATTAGAGACATTTTATGCAAAAAAGTGACATTTACATTTACCTGTTATTACAGGTCACTAACATGTAATTATGCCTTGATGAACTAAATTGCATGTTTATGTACCAAATTGCAACTTTAAATAGTTTGTGAGCCAAATTGATGTCTATTTGACACATTTTATGCAAAAAAATGCACATTTATATTTATCTGCTATTACAGGTCACTAACAGATAATTATGCCATATAAACTACATTGACATGTTTATGTACCTAATTGCAATTTTAAAAGATTTGAGTGTCTAATTGATTTTTCAGATAATGTTTGATGGTCTATTTGACACATTTTATGCAAAAAAAAAAAGAAGTGACATTTACATTTCACTGGTATTACAGGTCACTAATAGGTAATTACGCCTTGATGAAATAAATTTAAATGTTTATGCACCTAATTGCAAAATTAAAAATTTTGAGAGCCTAATTGATTTTTCAGGTAAAGTTCGATGGCCTATTTGACACATTTTATGCTAAAAAAGTAACATTTACATTTACCTGTTATTACAGGTCACTAACAGTTAATTATGCCTTGATAAACTAAATTGACATGTTTATGTATCTAACTGCAACTTCAAAAACTTTGAGATCCTAATTGATGCATATTTAACACATTTTATGCAAAAAAAAAAATGTGACATTTAAATTTACCTGGTATGACAGGTCACTAACAGGTAATTATGTTTTGATGAACTAAATACATATGTTTATATATCTAATTGCAACTTTAAAAAGTTTGAGGGCCTAATTGATTTTTCAGGTACAGTTTGATGGCCTATTAGAGACATTTTATGCTAAAAAAGTGACATTTACATTTACCTGTTATTACAGGTCACTAACATGTAATTATGCCTTGATGAACTAAATTGCATGTTTATGTACCAAATTGCAACTTTAAATAGTTTGTGAGCCAAATTGATGTCTATTTGACACATTTTATGCAAAAAAAATGCACATTTATATTTATCTGGTATTACAGGTCACTAACAGATAATTATGCCTTATAAACTACATTGACATTTTTATGTACCTAATTGCAATTTTATAAGGTTTGAGTGCCTAATTGATTTTTCAGATAATGTTCGATGGTCTATTTGACACATTTTATGCAAAAAAAAAAGAAGTGACATTTAAATTTACCTGGTATTACAGGTCACTAATAGGTAATTACGCCTTGATGAAATAAATTTAAATGTTTATGCACCTAATTGCAACATTAAAAATTTTGAGAGCCTAATTGATTTTTCAGGTAAAGTTCGATGGCCTATTTGACACATTTTATGCTAAAAAAGTGACATTTACATTTACCTGTTATTACAGGTCAGTAACAGGTAATTATGTCTTGATGAACTAAATTGACATGTTTATAACAGGTAATTATGTCTTGATGAACTAAATTGACATGTTTATTTATTTAAATTATGTCTTGATGAACTAAATTGACATGTTTATTTATTTAATTGGAACCTTGATGAACTAAATTGACATGTTTATTTATTTAATTGGAACTTTAAAAAACTAAATTGACATGTTTATTTATTTAATTGGAACTTTAAAAAGTTTGAGGGTCTAATTGATTTTTCAGGTAAAGTTCAATGCCTATTGAACAGGTAATTGTAAGTGTCACTTTTTTTTTTTGCATAAATATGTTTATGTACCTAATTGCAACTTTAAAAAATTTGAGGGCCTAATTGATTTTTCAGGTACAGTTTGATGGCCTATTAGAGACATTTTATGCTAAAAAAATGACATTTACATTTACCTGTTATTACAGGTCACTAACATGTAATTATGGCTTGATGAACTAAATTGCATGTTTATGTACCAAATTGCAACTTTAAATAGTTTG
>NC_044926.1:7940013-7952524 GCF_003576645.1 Ipomoea triloba | reverse complement strand
AAAAAAAAAAAAGAAAAAAAGTGACACCTACAATTACCTGGTATTACAGGTCACTAACAGGTAATTATGTCTTGATAAACTAAATTGACATGTTTATGTATCTAACTGCAACCTCAAAAACTTTGAGAGCCTAATTGATGCATATTTAACACATTTTATGCAAAAAAAAAGTGACATTTCAATTTACCTGTTATGACAGGTCACTAACAGGTAATTACGCATTGATGAACTAAATACATATGTTTATGTACCTAATTGCAAGTTTAAAAAGTTTGAGGGCCTAATTAATTTTTCAGGTACAGTTTGTTGGCCTATTAGAAACATTTTATGCTAAAACAGTGACATTTACGTGTACCTGTTATTACAGGTCATTAACAGGTAATAATACCTTGATGAACTAAATTGCATGTTTATGTACCAAATTGCAACTTTAAATAGTTTGAGATCCAAATTGATGCCTATTTGACACATTTTATGCAAAAAAATGGACATTTATATTTACCTGGTATTACAGGTCACTAACAGGTAATTATGCCTTATAAACTACATTGACATGTTTATGTACCTAATTGCAATTTTTAAAGGTTTGACTGCCCAATTGATTTTTCAGATTATGTTCGATGGTCTATTTGACACATTTTATGCAAAAAAAAAAAAAAGTGGCATTTACATTTACCTGGTATTACAGGTCGCTAACAGGTAATTACAACTTGATGAACTAAATTAAAATGCTTATACACCTAATTGCAACATTAAAAATTTTGAGAGCCTAATTGATTTTTCAGGTAAAGTTCGATGGCCTATTTGACACATTTTATGCTTAAAAAGTGACATTTACATTTACCTGTTATTACAGGTCACTAACAGGTAATTATGCCTTGAAGAACTAAATTGACATGTTTATTTATTTAATTGGAACTTTAAAAAGTTTGAGAGTCTAATTAATTTTCAGTTAAGTTCAATGCCTATTGACACATTTTACGCAAAAAAAAAAAAAGAAAAAAAGTGACACTTACAATTACCTGGTATTACAGGTTACTAACAGGTAATTATGCCTTGATAAACAAAATTGACATGTTTATGTATCTAATTGCAACTTCAAAAACTCTGAGATACTAATTGATGCATATTTAAAACATTTTATGCATATAAAAAGTGACATTTAAATTTAACTGGTATGACAGGTCACTAACCGGTAATTACGCCTTGATGAACTAAATACATATGTTTATGTACCTAATTGCAACTTTAAAAAGTTTGAGGGCCTAATTGATTTTTCAGGTACAGTTTGATGGCCTATTAGAGACATTTTATGCTAAAAAAGTGACATTTACGTTTACCTGTTATTACAGGTCACTAACAGGTAATTATGTCTTGATAAACTAAATTGCATGTTTATGTACCAAATTGCAACTTTAAATAGTTTGAGATCCAAATTAATGTCTATTTGACACATTTTATGCAAAAAAATGGACATTTATATTTACCTGGTATTACAAGTCACTAACAGGTAATTATGCCTTATAAACTACATTGACATGTTTATGTACCTAATTGAAATTTTTAAAGGTTTGACTGCCAAATTGATTTTTCAGATAATGTTCGATGGTCTATTTGACACATTTTATGCAAAAAAAAAAAAAAGTGGCATTTACATTTACCTGGTATTACAGGTCACTAACAGGTAATTACAAATTGATGAACTAAATTGAAATGCTTATACACCTAATTGCAACATTAAAACTTTTGAGAGCCTAATTGATTTTTCAGGTAAAGTTCGATGGCCTATTTGACACATTTTATACTAAAAAAGTGACATTTACATTTACCTGTTATTACAGGTCAGTAACAGGTAATTATGCCTTGATGAACTAAATTGACATGTTTATTTATTTAATTGGAACTAATTGATGCATATTTAACACATTTTATGCAAATAAAAAGTGACATTTAAATTTACCTGGTATGACAGGTCACTAACCCGTAATTACACCTTGATGAACTAAATACATATGTTTATATATCTAATTGCAACTTTAAAAAGTTTGCGGGCCTAAGTGATTTTTCAGGTACAGTTTGATGGCCTATTAGAGACATTTTATGCTTAAAAAGTGACATTTACATTTACCTGTTATTACAGGTCACTAACATGTAATTATCCTTTGATGAACTAAATTGCATGTTTATGTACCAAATTGCAACTTGAAATAGTTTGAGAGCCAAATTGATTTCAATTTGACACATTTTATTCAAAAAAATGGACATTTATATTTACCTGGTATTACCAGTCACTAACAGGTAATTATGCCTTATAAACTACATTGACATGTTTATGTACCTAATTGTAATTTTAAAAGATTTGAGTGCCTAATTGATTTTTCAGATAATGTTCGATGGTCTATTTGACACATTTTATGTAAAAAAAAAAAGTGACATTTACATTTACCTGCTATTACAGGTCACTAATAGGTAATTACGCCTTGATGAAATGAATTGACATGTATATTCACCTAATTGCAACATTAAAAATTTTGAGGGCCTAATTAATTTTTCAGGTAGAGTTCGATGGCCTATTTGACACAGTTTATCCTAAAAAAGTGACATTTACATTTACCTGGTATGACAGGTCACTAACCGGTAATTACGCTTTGATGAACTATATACATATGTTTATGTACCTAATTGCAACTTTAAATAGTTTGAGGGCCTAATTGATTTTTCAGGTACAGTTTGATGGCCTATTAGAGACATTTTATGTAAAAAAATGACATTTACATTTACCTGTTATTACAGATTACTAACATGTAATTATGTCTTGATGAACTAAATTGCATGTTTATGAACCAAATTGCAACTTTAAATAGTTTGAGAGCCAAATTGATGTCTATTTGACACATTTTATGCAAAAAAAAAGAAGTGACATTTACATTGACCTGGTAT
This sequence comes from Ipomoea triloba, assembly GCF_003576645.1. Taxonomy (NCBI): domain Eukaryota; kingdom Viridiplantae; phylum Streptophyta; class Magnoliopsida; order Solanales; family Convolvulaceae; genus Ipomoea; species Ipomoea triloba. The sequence continues at coordinate 7,949,584 of NC_044926.1, read as the reverse complement.
TACAGGTCACTAACAGGCAATTATGCTTTATAAACTACATTGACATGTTTATGTACCTAATTGCACTTTTTCCCGGTTTGACTGCCCAATTGATTTTTCAGATTATGTTCGATGGTCTATTTGCCACATTTTATGCAAAAAAAAAGAAGTGACATTTACATTGACCTGGTATTACAGGTCACTAACAGGCAATTATGCTTTATAAACTACATTGACATGTTTATGTACCTAATTGCACTTTTTCCCGGTTTGACTGCCCAATTGATTTTTCAGATTATGTTCGATGGTCTATTTGCCACATTTTATGCAAAAAAAAAGAAGTGACATTTACATTGACCTGGTATTACAGGTCACTAACAGGCAATTATGCTTTATAAACTACATTGACATGTTTATGTACCTAATTGCACTTTTTCCCGGTTTGACTGCCCAATTGATTTTTCAGATTATGTTCGATGGTCTATTTGCCACATTTTATGCAAAAAAAAAGAAGTGACATTTACATTGACCTGGTATTACAGGTCACTAACAGGCAATTATGCTTTATAAACTACATTGACATGTTTATGTACCTAATTGCACTTTTTCCCGGTTTGACTGCCCAATTGATTTTTCAGATTATGTTCGATGGTCTATTTGCCACATTTTATGCAAAAAAAAAGAAGTGACATTTACATTGACCTGGTATTACAGGTCACTAACAGGCAATTATGCTTTATAAACTACATTGACATGTTTATGTACCTAATTGCACTTTTTCCCGGTTTGACTGCCCAATTGATTTTTCAGATTATGTTCGATGGTCTATTTGCCACATTTTATGCAAAAAAAAAGAAGTGACATTTACATTGACCTGGTATTACAGGTCACTAACAGGCAATTATGCTTTATAAACTACATTGACATGTTTATGTACCTAATTGCACTTTTTCCCGGTTTGACTGCCCAATTGATTTTTCAGATTATGTTCGATGGTCTATTTGCCACATTTTATGCAAAAAAAAAGAAGTGACATTTACATTGACCTGGTATTACAGGTCACTAACAGGCAATTATGCTTTATAAACTACATTGACATGTTTATGTACCTAATTGCACTTTTTCCCGGTTTGACTGCCCAATTGATTTTTCAGATTATGTTCGATGGTCTATTTGCCACATTTTATGCAAAAAAAAAGAAGTGACATTTACATTGACCTGGTATTACAGGTCACTAACAGGCAATTATGCTTTATAAACTACATTGACATGTTTATGTACCTAATTGCACTTTTTCCCGGTTTGACTGCCCAATTGATTTTTCAGATTATGTTCGATGGTCTATTTGCCACATTTTATGCAAAAAAAAAGAAGTGACATTTACATTGACCTGGTATTACAGGTCACTAACAGGCAATTATGCTTTATAAACTACATTGACATGTTTATGTACCTAATTGCACTTTTTCCCGGTTTGACTGCCCAATTGATTTTTCAGATTATGTTCGATGGTCTATTTGCCACATTTTATGCAAAAAAAAAGAAGTGACATTTACATTGACCTGGTATTACAGGTCACTAACAGGCAATTATGCTTTATAAACTACATTGACATGTTTATGTACCTAATTGCACTTTTTCCCGGTTTGACTGCCCAATTGATTTTTCAGATTATGTTCGATGGTCTATTTGCCACATTTTATGCAAAAAAAAAGAAGTGACATTTACATTGACCTGGTATTACAGGTCACTAACAGGCAATTATGCTTTATAAACTACATTGACATGTTTATGTACCTAATTGCACTTTTTCCCGGTTTGACTGCCCAATTGATTTTTCAGATTATGTTCGATGGTCTATTTGCCACATTTTATGCAAAAAAAAAGAAGTGACATTTACATTGACCTGGTATTACAGGTCACTAACAGGCAATTATGCTTTATAAACTACATTGACATGTTTATGTACCTAATTGCACTTTTTCCCGGTTTGACTGCCCAATTGATTTTTCAGATTATGTTCGATGGTCTATTTGCCACATTTTATGCAAAAAAAAAGAAGTGACATTTACATTGACCTGGTATTACAGGTCACTAACAGGCAATTATGCTTTATAAACTACATTGACATGTTTATGTACCTAATTGCACTTTTTCCCGGTTTGACTGCCCAATTGATTTTTCAGATTATGTTCGATGGTCTATTTGCCACATTTTATGCAAAAAAAAAGAAGTGACATTTACATTGACCTGGTATTACAGGTCACTAACAGGCAATTATGCTTTATAAACTACATTGACATGTTTATGTACCTAATTGCACTTTTTCCCGGTTTGACTGCCCAATTGATTTTTCAGATTATGTTCGATGGTCTATTTGCCACATTTTATGCAAAAAAAAAGAAGTGACATTTACATTGACCTGGTATTACAGGTCACTAACAGGCAATTATGCTTTATAAACTACATTGACATGTTTATGTACCTAATTGCACTTTTTCCCGGTTTGACTGCCCAATTGATTTTTCAGATTATGTTCGATGGTCTATTTGCCACATTTTATGCAAAAAAAAAGAAGTGACATTTACATTGACCTGGTATTACAGGTCACTAACAGGCAATTATGCTTTATAAACTACATTGACATGTTTATGTACCTAATTGCACTTTTTCCCGGTTTGACTGCCCAATTGATTTTTCAGATTATGTTCGATGGTCTATTTGCCACATTTTATGCAAAAAAAAAGAAGTGACATTTACATTGACCTGGTATTACAGGTCACTAACAGGCAATTATGCTTTATAAACTACATTGACATGTTTATGTACCTAATTGCACTTTTTCCCGGTTTGACTGCCCAATTGATTTTTCAGATTATGTTCGATGGTCTATTTGCCACATTTTATGCAAAAAAAAAGAAGTGACATTTACATTGACCTGGTATTACAGGTCACTAACAGGCAATTATGCTTTATAAACTACATTGACATGTTTATGTACCTAATTGCACTTTTTCCCGGTTTGACTGCCCAATTGATTTTTCAGATTATGTTCGATGGTCTATTTGCCACATTTTATGCAAAAAAAAAGAAGTGACATTTACATTGACCTGGTATTACAGGTCACTAACAGGCAATTATGCTTTATAAACTACATTGACATGTTTATGTACCTAATTGCACTTTTTCCCGGTTTGACTGCCCAATTGATTTTTCAGATTATGTTCGATGGTCTATTTGCCACATTTTATGCAAAAAAAAAGAAGTGACATTTACATTGACCTGGTATTACAGGTCACTAACAGGCAATTATGCTTTATAAACTACATTGACATGTTTATGTACCTAATTGCACTTTTTCCCGGTTTGACTGCCCAATTGATTTTTCAGATTATGTTCGATGGTCTATTTGCCACATTTTATGCAAAAAAAAAAAAAGAAAAAAGAAAGTGACATCTACAATTACTTGGTATTACAGGTTACAACAGGTAATTATGCCTTGATAAACTAAATTGACATGTTTATGTATCTAATTGCAACTTCAAAAACTCTGAGATACTAATTGATGCATATTTAACACATTTTATGCAAATAAAAAGTGATATTTAAATTTACCTGGTATGACAGGTCACTAACCGGTAATTACGCCTTGATGAACTAAATACATATGTTTATGTACCTAATTGCAACTTTAAAAAGTTTGAGGGCCTAATTGATTTTTCAGGTACAGTTTGATGGCCTATTAAAGACATTTTATGCTAAAAAAATGACATTTACATTTACCTGTTATTACAGGTCACTAACATGTAATTATGTCTTGATGAACTAAATTGCATGTTTATGAACCAAATTGCAACTTTAAATAGTTTGAGAGCCAAATTGATGTCTATTTGACACATTTTATGCCAAAAAAATGGACATTTATATTTACCTGGTATTACAGGTCACTAACAGGCAATTATGCTTTATAAACTACATTGACATGTTTATGTACCTAATTGCAATTTTAAAAGGTTTGACTGCCTAATTGATTTTTCAGATAATGTTCTTTGGTCTATTTGACACATTTAATGCAAAAAAAAAAAAAGAAGTGACATTTACATTTACCTGGTATTACAGGTCACTAATAGATAATTACGGCTTGATGAAATGAATTGACATGTTTATGCACCTAATTGGATCATTAAAAATTTTGAGAGCCTAATTGATTTTTCAGATAATGTTCTTTGGTCTATTTGACACATTTTATGCTAAAAAAGTGACATTTCAATTTACCTGGTATGACAGGTCACTAACCGGTAATTACGCCTTGATGAACTAAATAAATATGTTTATATATCTAATTGCAACTTTAAAAAGTTTGAGGGTCTAATTGATTTTTCAGATAATGTTCTTTGGTCTATTTGACACATTTTATGCAAAAAAAAAAAAGAAGTGACATTTACATTTACCTGGTATTACAGGTCACTAATAGATAATTACGGCTTGATGAAATGAATTGACATGTTTATGTATCTAACTGCAACCTCAAAAACTTTGAGAGCCTAATTGATGCATATTTAACACATTTTATGCAAAAAAAAAAAGTGACATTTCAATTTACCTGGTATGACGGGTCACTAACAGGTAATTATGCATTGATGAACTAAATACATATGTTTATGTACCCAATTGCAACTTTAAAAAGTTTGAGGGCCTAATTGATTTTTCAGGCACAGTTTGATGGCCTATTAGAGACATTTTATGCTAAAACAGTGACATTTACGTTTACCTGTTATTACAGGTCACTAACAAGTAATAATGCCTTGATGAACTAAATTGCATGTTTATGTACCAAATTGCAACTTTAAATAGTTTGAGAGCCAAATTGATGCCTATTTGACACATTTTATGCAAAAAAATGGACATTTATATTTACCTGGTATTACAGGTCACTAACAAGTAATTATGCCTTATAAACTACATTGACATGTTTATGTACCTAATTGCAATTTTTAAAGGTTTGACTGCCCAATTGATTTTTCAGATTATGTTCGATGGTCTATTTGACACATTTTATGCAAAAAAAAAAAAGTGGCATTTACATTTACCTGGTATTACAGGTCACTAACAGGTAATTACACCTTGATGAACTAAATTGAAATGCTTAGACACCTAATTTCAACATTAAAAATTTTGAGAGCCTAATTGATTTTTCAGGTAAAGTTCGATGGCCTATTTGACACATTTTATGGTAAAAAAATTGACATTTACATTTACCTGTTATTACAGGTCACTAACAGGTAATTATGCCTTGATGAACTAAATTGACATGTTTATGTATCTAATTGCAACTTTAAATAGTTTGAGAGCCAAATTGATGCCTATTTGACACATTTTATGCAACTAACACGTGATATTTAAATTTACCTGGTATGACAGGGCACTAACCGGTAATTACGCCTTGATGAACTAAATACATATGTTTATATATCTAATTGCAACTTTAAATAGTTTGAGAGCCAAATTGATGCCTATTTGACACATTTTATGCAACTAACACGTGATATTTAAATTTACCTGGTATGACAGGGCACTAACCGGTAATTACGCCTTGATGAACTAAATACATATGTTTATATATCTAATTGCAACTTTAAATAGTTTGAGAGCCAAATTGATGCCTATTTGACACATTTTATGCAACTAACACGTGATATTTAAATTTACCTGGTATGACAGGGCACTAACCGGTAATTACGCCTTGATGAACTAAATACATATGTTTATATATCTAATTGCAACTTTAAATAGTTTGAGAGCCAAATTGATGCCTATTTGACACATTTTATGCAACTAACACGTGATATTTAAATTTACCTGGTATGACAGGGCACTAACCGGTAATTACGCCTTGATGAACTAAATACATATGTTTATATATCTAATTGCAACTTTAAATAGTTTGAGAGCCAAATTGATGCCTATTTGACACATTTTATGCAACTAACACGTGATATTTAAATTTACCTGGTATGACAGGGCACTAACCGGTAATTACGCCTTGATGAACTAAATACATATGTTTATATATCTAATTGCAACTTTAAATAGTTTGAGAGCCAAATTGATGCCTATTTGACACATTTTATGCAACTAACACGTGATATTTAAATTTACCTGGTATGACAGGGCACTAACCGGTAATTACGCCTTGATGAACTAAATACATATGTTTATATATCTAATTGCAACTTTAAATAGTTTGAGAGCCAAATTGATGCCTATTTGACACATTTTATGCAACTAACACGTGATATTTAAATTTACCTGGTATGACAGGGCACTAACCGGTAATTACGCCTTGATGAACTAAATACATATGTTTATATATCTAATTGCAACTTTAAATAGTTTGAGAGCCAAATTGATGCCTATTTGACACATTTTATGCAACTAACACGTGATATTTAAATTTACCTGGTATGACAGGGCACTAACCGGTAATTACGCCTTGATGAACTAAATACATATGTTTATATATCTAATTGCAACTTTAAATAGTTTGAGAGCCAAATTGATGCCTATTTGACACATTTTATGCAACTAACACGTGATATTTAAATTTACCTGGTATGACAGGGCACTAACCGGTAATTACGCCTTGATGAACTAAATACATATGTTTATATATCTAATTGCAACTTTAAATAGTTTGAGAGCCAAATTGATGCCTATTTGACACATTTTATGCAACTAACACGTGATATTTAAATTTACCTGGTATGACAGGGCACTAACCGGTAATTACGCCTTGATGAACTAAATACATATGTTTATATATCTAATTGCAACTTTAAATAGTTTGAGAGCCAAATTGATGCCTATTTGACACATTTTATGCAACTAACACGTGATATTTAAATTTACCTGGTATGACAGGGCACTAACCGGTAATTACGCCTTGATGAACTAAATACATATGTTTATATATCTAATTGCAACTTTAAATAGTTTGAGAGCCAAATTGATGCCTATTTGACACATTTTATGCAACTAACACGTGATATTTAAATTTACCTGGTATGACAGGGCACTAACCGGTAATTACGCCTTGATGAACTAAATACATATGTTTATATATCTAATTGCAACTTTAAATAGTTTGAGAGCCAAATTGATGCCTATTTGACACATTTTATGCAACTAACACGTGATATTTAAATTTACCTGGTATGACAGGGCACTAACCGGTAATTACGCCTTGATGAACTAAATACATATGTTTATATATCTAATTGCAACTTTAAATAGTTTGAGAGCCAAATTGATGCCTATTTGACACATTTTATGCAACTAACACGTGATATTTAAATTTACCTGGTATGACAGGGCACTAACCGGTAATTACGCCTTGATGAACTAAATACATATGTTTATATATCTAATTGCAACTTTAAATAGTTTGAGAGCCAAATTGATGCCTATTTGACACATTTTATGCAACTAACACGTGATATTTAAATTTACCTGGTATGACAGGGCACTAACCGGTAATTACGCCTTGATGAACTAAATACATATGTTTATATATCTAATTGCAACTTTAAATAGTTTGAGAGCCAAATTGATGCCTATTTGACACATTTTATGCAACTAACACGTGATATTTAAATTTACCTGGTATGACAGGGCACTAACCGGTAATTACGCCTTGATGAACTAAATACATATGTTTATATATCTAATTGCAACTTTAAATAGTTTGAGAGCCAAATTGATGCCTATTTGACACATTTTATGCAACTAACACGTGATATTTAAATTTACCTGGTATGACAGGGCACTAACCGGTAATTACGCCTTGATGAACTAAATACATATGTTTATATATCTAATTGCAACTTTAAATAGTTTGAGAGCCAAATTGATGCCTATTTGACACATTTTATGCAACTAACACGTGATATTTAAATTTACCTGGTATGACAGGGCACTAACCGGTAATTACGCCTTGATGAACTAAATACATATGTTTATATATCTAATTGCAACTTTAAATAGTTTGAGAGCCAAATTGATGCCTATTTGACACATTTTATGCCAAAAAAATGGACATTTATATTTACCTGGTATTACAGGTCACTAACAGGCAATTATGCTTTATAAACTACATTGACATGTTTATGTACCTAATTGAAATTTTAAAAGGTTTGACTGCCTAATTGATTTTTCAGATAATGTTCTTTGGTCTATTTGACACATTTAATGCAAAAAAAAAAAGAAGTGACATTTATATTTACCTGGTATTACAGGTCTCTAATAGATAATTACGGCTTGATGAAATGAATTGACATGTTTATGCACCTAATTGGATCATTAAAAATTTTGAGAGCCTAATTGATTTTTCAGGCAAAGTTCGATGGCCTATTTGACACATTTTAAGGTAAAAAAATTGACATTTACATTTACCTGTTATTACAGTTCACTAACTGGTAATTATGCCTTGATGAACTAAATTGACATGTTTATTTATTTAATTGGAACTTTAAAAAGTTTGAGGGTCTAATTGATTTTTCAGGTAAAGTTCAATGCCTATTGACACATTTTAAGCAAAAAAAAAAAAAGAAAAAAAGTGACACCTACAATTACCTGGTATTACAGGTCACTAACAGGTAATTATGTCTTGATAAACTAAATTGACATGTTTATGTATCTAACTGCAACCTCAAAAACTTTGAGAGCCTAATTGATGCATATTTAACACATTTTATGCAAAAAAAAAAGTGACATTTCAATTTACCTGGTATGACGGGTCACTAACAGGTAATTATGCATTGATGAACTAAATACATATGTTTATGTACCCAATTGCAACTTTAAAAAGTTTGAGGGCCTAATTGATTTTTCAGGCACAGTTTGATGGCCTATTAGAGACATTTTATGCTAAAACAGTGACATTTACGTTTACCTGTTATTACAGGTCACTAACAAGTAATAATGCCTTGATGAACTAAATTGCATGTTTATGTACCAAATTGCAACTTTAAATAGTTTGAGAGCCAAATTGATGCCTATTTGACACATTTTATGCAAAAAAATGGACATTTATATTTACCTGGTATTACAGGTCACTAACAAGTAATTATGCCTTATAAACTACATTGACATGTTTATGTACCTAATTGCAATTTTTAAAGGTTTGACTGCCCAATTGATTTTTCAGATTATGTTCGATGGTCTATTTGACACATTTTATGCAAAAAAAAAAAAGTGGCATTTACATTTACCTGGTATTACAGGTCACTAACAGGTAATTACACCTTGATGAACTAAATTGAAATGCTTAGACACCTAATTTCAACATTAAAAATTTTGAGAGCCTAATTGATTTTTCAGGTAAAGTTCGATGGCCTATTTGACACATTTTATGGTAAAAAAATTGACATTTACATTTACCTGTTATTACAGGTCACTAACAGGTAATTATGCCTTGATGAACTAAATTGACATGTTTATTTATTTAATTGGAACTTTAAAAAGTTTGAGGGTCTAATTGATTTTTCAGGTAAAGTTCAATGCATATTGACACATTTTACACAAAAAAAAAAAA
>NC_044926.1:7928878-7932622 GCF_003576645.1 Ipomoea triloba | reverse complement strand
AAAAAAAAAAAAGAAAAAAGAAAGTGACATCTACAATTACTTGGTATTACAGGTTACAACAGGTAATTATGCCTTGATAAACTAAATTGACATGTTTATGTATCTAATTGCAACTTCAAAAACTCTGAGATACTAATTGATGCATATTTAACACATTTTATGCAAATAAAAAGTGATATTTAAATTTACCTGGTATGACAGGTTACTAACCGGTAATTACGCCTTGATGAACTAAATACATATGTTTATGTGCCTAATTGCAACTTTAAAAAGTTTGAGGGCCTAATTGATTTTCCTAATTGCAACTTTAAAAAGTTTGAGGGCCTAATTGATTTTTCAGGTACAGTTTGATGGCCTATTAAAGGCCTAATTGATTTTTCAGGTACAGTTTGATGGCCTATTAAAGACCTAATTGATTTTTCAGGTACAGTTTGATGGCCTATTAAAGACATTTTATGCTAAAAAAATGACATTTACATTTACCTGTTATTACAGGTCACTAACTTGTAATTATGTCTTGATGAACTAAATTACATGTTTATGTACCAAATTGCAACTTTAAAAATAGTTTGAGAGCCAAATTAATGTCTATTTGACACATTTTATGCAAAAAAATGGATATTTATATTTACCTGGTATTACAGGTCAGTAACAGGTAATTATGCCTTATAAACTACATTAACATGTTTATGTACCTAATTGCAATTTTAAAAGGTTTGACTGCCTAATTGATTTTTCAGATAATGTTCGATGGTCTATTTGACACATTTTATGCAAAAAAAAAAAAAGAAGTGACGTTTACATTTACCTGGTATTACAGGTCACTAATAGGTAATTACGCCTTGATGAAATGAATTGACATGTTTATGCACCTAATTGCAACAATAAAAATTTTTAGGTCCTAATTGATATTTCATGTAAAGTTCGATGGCTTATTTGACACATTTTATGCTAAAAAAGTGACATTTACATTTACCTGTTATTACAGGTCACTAATAGGTAATTATGCCTTGATGAACTAAATTGACATGTTTATTTATTTAATTGGAACTTTAAAAAGTTTGAGGGTCTAATTGATTTTTCAGGTAAAGTTCAATGCCTATTGACACATTTTAAGCAAAAAAGAAAAAAGAAAAAAAGTGACACCTACAATTACCTGGTATTACAGGTCACTAACAAGTAATTATGTCTTGATAAACTAAATTGACATGTTTATGTATCTAACTGCAACCTCAAAAACTTTGAGAGCCTAATTGATGCATATTTAACACATTTTATGCAAAAAAAAAAAGTGACATTTCAATTACCTGGTATGACGGGTCACTAACAGGTAATTATGCATTGATGAACTAAATACATATGTTTATGTACCCAATTGCAACTTTAAAAAGTTTGAGGCCTAATTGATTTTTCAGGTACAGTTTGATGGCCTGTTAGATACATTTTATGCTAAAAAAGTGACATTTACATTTACCTGTTATTACAGGTCACTAACAGGTAATTATGCCTTGATAAACTAAATTGACATGTTTATGTATCTAATTGCAACTTCAAAAACTCTGAGATACTAATTGATGCATATTTAACACATTTTATGCAAATAAAAAGTGATATTTAAATTTACCTGGTATGACAGGTCACTAACCGGTAATTACGCCTTGATGAACTAAATACATATGTTTATGTACCTAATTGCAACTTTAAAAAGTTTGAGGCCTAATTGATTTTTCAGGTACAGTTTGATGGCCTATTAAAGACATTTTATGCTAAAAAAATGACATTTACATTTACCTGTTATTACAGGTCACTAACATGTAATTATGTCTTGATGAACTAAATTGCATGTTTATGTACCAAATTGCAACTTTAAAAAGTTTGAGGCCTAATTGATTTTTCAGGCCCAGTTTGATGGCCTATTAAAGACATTTTATGCTAAAAAAATGACATTTACATTTACCTGTTATTACAGGTCACTAACATGTAATTATGTCTTGATGAACTAAATTACATGTTTATGTACCAAATTGCAACTTTAAAAAATAGTTTGAGAGCCAAATTAATGTCTATTTGACACATTTTATGCAAAAAAATGGATATTTATATTTACCTGGTATTACAGGTCAGTAACAGGTAATTATGCCTTATAAACTACATTAACATGTTTATGTACCTAATTGCAATTTTAAAAGGTTTGACTGCCTAATTGATTTTTCAGATAATGTTCTTTGGTCTATTTGACACATTTAATGCAAAAAAAAAAAAGAAGTGACATTTACATTTACCTGGTATTACAGGTCACTAATAGATAATTACGGCTTGATGAAATGAATTGACATGTTTATGCACCTAATTGGATCATTAAAAATTTTGAGAGCCTAATTTAATTTTCAGGTAAAGTTCGATGGCCTATTTGACACATTTTATGATAAAAAAGTGACATTTACATTTACCTGTTATTACAGGTCACTAATAGGTAATTATGCCTTGATGAACTAAATTGACATGTTTATTTATTTAATTGGAACTTAAAAAAGTTTGTGGGTCTAATTGATTTTTCAGGTAAAGTTCAATGACTATTGACACATTTTACGCAAAAAAAAAAAAGAAGAAAAAAAGTGATACCTACAATTACCTAGTTTTACAGGTCACTAACAGGTAATTATGCCTTGATAAACTAAATTGACATTTCATGTATCTAACTGCAACTTCAAAAACTTTGAGATCCTAATTGATGCATATTTAACACATTTTATGCAAAAAAAAATGACATTTAAATTTACCTGGTATGACAGGTCACTAATAGGTAATTACGCCTTGATCAACTAAATACATATATTTATATATCTAATTGCAACTTTAAAAAGTTTGCGGGCCTAAGTGATTTTTCAGGTACAGTTTGATGGCCTATTAGAGACATTTTATGCTTAAAAAGTGACATTTACATTTACCTGTTATTACAGGTCACTAACATGTAATTATGCTTTAATGAACTAAATTGCATGTTTATGTACCAAATTGCAACTTGATATAGTTTGAGAGCCAAATTGATGTCTATTTGACACATTTTATTCAAAAAAATGGGCATTTATATTTACCTGGTATTACAGGTCACAAACAGGTAATTATGCCTTATAAACTACATTGACATGTTTATGTACCTAATTGTAATTTTAAAAGGTTTGAGTGCCTAATTGATTTTTCAGATAATGTTCGATGGTCTATTAACACATCTTATGCAAAAAAAAAAAAAAGAAGTGACGTTTACATTTACCTGGTATTACAGGTCACTAATAAGTAATTACGCCTTGATGAAATAAATTGAAATGTTTATGCACCTAATTGCATCATTAAAAATTTTGAGAGCCTAATTGATTTTTCAGGTAAAGTTCGATGGCCTATTTGACACATTTTATGCTAAAAAAGTGACATTTACATTTACCTGTTATTACAGGTCACTAACAGGTAATTATGCCTTGATAACTAAATTGACATGTTGATTTATTTAATTGTAACTTTAAAAAGTTTGAGGGTCTAATTGATTTTTCAGGTAAAGTTCAATGCCTATTGACAAATTTTACGCAAAAAAAAAAAAAAAGTGACACCTACAATTAACTGGTATTACAGGTCACTAACAGGTAATTATGCCTTGATAAACTAAATTGACATGTTTATGTATCTAACTGCAACCTCAAAAACTTTGAGAGCCTAATTGATGCATACTTAACACATTTTATGCAAAAAAAA
>NC_044926.1:7921712-7927630 GCF_003576645.1 Ipomoea triloba | reverse complement strand
AACTAAATTGACATGTTTATTTATTTAATTGGAACTTTAAAAAGTTTGAGGGTCTAATTGATTTTTCAGGTAAAGTTCAATGCATATTGACACATTTTACGCAAAAAAAAAAAAAGTGACACCTACAATTACCTGGTATTACAGGTCACTAACAGGTAATTGTGCCTTGATAAACTAAATTGACATGTTTATGTATCCAACTGCAACTTCAAAAACTTTGAGAGCCTAATTGATGCATATTTAACACATTTTATGCAAAAAAAAAAAAGTGACATTTAAATTTACCTGGTTTGATAACTAAATACATATGTTTATGTACCTAATTGCAACTATAAAAAGTTTGAGGGCCTAATTGATTTTTCAGGTACAGTTTCATGGCCTATTAGAGACATTTTATGCTAAAAAAGTGACATTTACATTTACCTGTTATTACAGGTCACTAACATGAAATTATGCTTTGATCAACTAAATTACATGTTTATGTACCAAATTGCAACTTTAAATAGTTTGAGAGCCAAATTGATGTCTATTTGACACATTTTATGCAAAAAAAAAAAAAAAAAGAAGTGGCATTTATATTTACCTGGTATTACCGGTCACTAACAGGTAATTATGCCTTATAAACTACATTGACATGTTTATGTACCTAATTGCAATTTTAAAAGGTTTGAGTGCCCAATTGATTTTTCAGATAAAGTTCGATGGTCGATTTGACACATTTTATGCAAAAAAAAAAAAAAAAAGAAGTGGCATTTATATTTACCTGGTATTACCGGTCACTAACAGGTAATTATGCCTTATAAACTACATTGACATGTTTATGTACCTAATTGCAATTTTAAAAGGTTTGAGTGCCCAATTGATTTTTCAGATAAAGTTCGATGGTCGATTTGACACATTTTATGCAAAAAAAAAAAAAAAAAGAAGTGGCATTTATATTTACCTGGTATTACCGGTCACTAACAGGTAATTATGCCTTATAAACTACATTGACATGTTTATGTACCTAATTGCAATTTTAAAAGGTTTGAGTGCCCAATTGATTTTTCAGATAAAGTTCGATGGTCGATTTGACACATTTTATGCAAAAAAAAAAAAAAAAAGAAGTGGCATTTATATTTACCTGGTATTACCGGTCACTAACAGGTAATTATGCCTTATAAACTACATTGACATGTTTATGTACCTAATTGCAATTTTAAAAGGTTTGAGTGCCCAATTGATTTTTCAGATAAAGTTCGATGGTCGATTTGACACATTTTATGCAAAAAAAAAAAAAAAAAGAAGTGGCATTTATATTTACCTGGTATTACCGGTCACTAACAGGTAATTATGCCTTATAAACTACATTGACATGTTTATGTACCTAATTGCAATTTTAAAAGGTTTGAGTGCCCAATTGATTTTTCAGATAAAGTTCGATGGTCGATTTGACACATTTTATGCAAAAAAAAAAAAAAAAAGAAGTGGCATTTATATTTACCTGGTATTACCGGTCACTAACAGGTAATTATGCCTTATAAACTACATTGACATGTTTATGTACCTAATTGCAATTTTAAAAGGTTTGAGTGCCCAATTGATTTTTCAGATAAAGTTCGATGGTCGATTTGACACATTTTATGCAAAAAAAAAAAAAAAAAGAAGTGGCATTTATATTTACCTGGTATTACCGGTCACTAACAGGTAATTATGCCTTATAAACTACATTGACATGTTTATGTACCTAATTGCAATTTTAAAAGGTTTGAGTGCCCAATTGATTTTTCAGATAAAGTTCGATGGTCGATTTGACACATTTTATGCAAAAAAAAAAAAAAAAAGAAGTGGCATTTATATTTACCTGGTATTACCGGTCACTAACAGGTAATTATGCCTTATAAACTACATTGACATGTTTATGTACCTAATTGCAATTTTAAAAGGTTTGAGTGCCCAATTGATTTTTCAGATAAAGTTCGATGGTCGATTTGACACATTTTATGCAAAAAAAAAAAAAAAAAGAAGTGGCATTTATATTTACCTGGTATTACCGGTCACTAACAGGTAATTATGCCTTATAAACTACATTGACATGTTTATGTACCTAATTGCAATTTTAAAAGGTTTGAGTGCCCAATTGATTTTTCAGATAAAGTTCGATGGTCGATTTGACACATTTTATGCAAAAAAAAAAAAAAAAAGAAGTGGCATTTATATTTACCTGGTATTACCGGTCACTAACAGGTAATTATGCCTTATAAACTACATTGACATGTTTATGTACCTAATTGCAATTTTAAAAGGTTTGAGTGCCCAATTGATTTTTCAGATAAAGTTCGATGGTCGATTTGACACATTTTATGCAAAAAAAAAAAAAAAAAGAAGTGGCATTTATATTTACCTGGTATTACCGGTCACTAACAGGTAATTATGCCTTATAAACTACATTGACATGTTTATGTACCTAATTGCAATTTTAAAAGGTTTGAGTGCCCAATTGATTTTTCAGATAAAGTTCGATGGTCGATTTGACACATTTTATGCAAAAAAAAAAAAAAAAAGAAGTGGCATTTATATTTACCTGGTATTACCGGTCACTAACAGGTAATTATGCCTTATAAACTACATTGACATGTTTATGTACCTAATTGCAATTTTAAAAGGTTTGAGTGCCCAATTGATTTTTCAGATAAAGTTCGATGGTCGATTTGACACATTTTATGCAAAAAAAAAAAAAAAAAGAAGTGGCATTTATATTTACCTGGTATTACCGGTCACTAACAGGTAATTATGCCTTATAAACTACATTGACATGTTTATGTACCTAATTGCAATTTTAAAAGGTTTGAGTGCCCAATTGATTTTTCAGATAAAGTTCGATGGTCGATTTGACACATTTTATGCAAAAAAAAAAAAAAAAAGAAGTGGCATTTATATTTACCTGGTATTACCGGTCACTAACAGGTAATTATGCCTTATAAACTACATTGACATGTTTATGTACCTAATTGCAATTTTAAAAGGTTTGAGTGCCCAATTGATTTTTCAGATAAAGTTCGATGGTCGATTTGACACATTTTATGCAAAAAAAAAAAAAAAAAGAAGTGGCATTTATATTTACCTGGTATTACCGGTCACTAACAGGTAATTATGCCTTATAAACTACATTGACATGTTTATGTACCTAATTGCAATTTTAAAAGGTTTGAGTGCCCAATTGATTTTTCAGATAAAGTTCGATGGTCGATTTGACACATTTTATGCAAAAAAAAAAAGTGACATTTACATTTACCTGGTATTACAGGTCACTAATAGGTAATTACGCCTTGATGAAATGAATTGACATGTCTATTCACCTAATTGCAACATTAAAAATTTTGAGGGCCTAATTGATTTTTCAGATAGAGGTTGATGGCTTATTTGACACAGTTTATCCTAAAAAAGTGACATTTACATTTACATGTTATTACAGGTAATTATGTATTGATGAACTAAATTAACATGTTTATTTATTTAATTGGAACTTTAAAAAGTTTGAAGGTCTAATTAATTTTTCAGGTAAAGTTCAATGCCTATTGACACATTTTACGCAAAAAAAAAAAGAAAAAAAAAGTGACACCTACATTTACGTGATATTACAGGTCACTAACAGGTAATTATGTCTTGATAAACTAAATTGACATTTTATGTATCTAATTGCAACTTCAAAAACTTTGAGATCCTAATTGATGCATATTTAACACATTTTATGCAAAAAAAAAAAAAAAAAAAAGTGACATTTAAATTTACCTGGTATGACAGGTCACTAACAGGTAATTACGCCTTGATGAACTAAATACATATGTTTATGTACCTAATTGCAACTTTAAAAAGTTTTAGAGCCTAATTGATTTTTCAGGTACAGTTTGATGGCCTATTAGAGACATTTTATGCTAAAAAAGTGACATTTACATTTACTTTTTATTACAGGTCACTAACATGTAATTATGTCTTGATGAACTAAATTGCATGTTTATGTATCAAATTGCAACTTTAAATAGTTTGAGAGCCAAATTGATGTCTATTTGACACATTTTATGCAAAAAAATGGACATTTATATTTACCTGTAATTACAGGTCACAAACAGGTAATTATGCCTTATAAATTACATATTACAGGTCACAAACAGGTAATTATGCCTTATAAATTACATTGACATGTTTATGTACCTTATTGTAATTTTAAAAGGTTACATTGACATGTTTATGTACCTTATTGTAATTTTAAAAGGTTTGAATGCCTAATTTATGTACCTTATTGTAATTTTAAAAGGTTTGAATGCCTAATTGATTTTTTAGATAATGTTCGATGGTCTATTTGACACATTTTATGCAAAAAAAAAAGTGATTTACATTTACCTGTTATTACAGGTCACAAAAAAAAAAGTGATTTACATTTACCTGTTATTACAGGTCACTAACAGGTAATTGATTTACATTTACCTGTTATTACAGGTCACTAACAGGTAATTATGCCTTGATGAACTAAATTGACATGTTTATTTATTTAATTGGAACTTTAAAAATTTTGACGGTCTAATTGATTTTTCAGGTAAAGTTCAATGCCTATTGACACATCTTACGCAAAAAAAAAAAAGAAAAAAGAAAGTGGCACCTATAATTACTTGGTATTACAGGTTACAACAGGTAATTATGCCTTGAATTACTTGGTATTACAGGTTACAACAGGTAATTATGCCTTGATAAACTAAATTGACATGTTTATGTATCTAATTGCAACTTCAAAAACTCTGAGATCCTAATTGATGCATATTTAACACATTTTATGCAAATAAAAAGTGACATTTAAATTTACCTGGTGTGACAGGTCACTAACCTGTAATTACGCCTTGATGAACCAAATACATATGTTTATGTACCTAATTACAACTTTAAAAAGTTTGAGGACCTAATTGATTTTTCAGGTACAGTTTGATGGCCTATTAAAGACATTTTATGCTAAAAAAGTGACATTTACGTTTACCTGTTATTACAGGTCACTAACATGTAATTATGTGTTGATGAACTAAATTACATGTTCATGTACCAAATTGCAACTTTAAAAAATAGTTTGAGAGCCAAATTAATGTCTATTTGACACATTTTATGCAAAAAAAATGGATATTTATATTTACCTGGTATTACAGGTCACTAACAGGTAATTATGCCTTATAAACTACATTAACATGTTTATGTACCTAATTGCAATTTTAAAAGGTTTGACTGCCTAATTGATTTTTCAGATAATGTTCGATGGTCTATTTGACACATTTTATGCAAAAAAAAAAGAAGAAGAAGTGACGTTTACATTTACCTGGTATTACAGGTCACTAATAAGTAATTACGCCTTGATGAAATAAATTGAAATGTTTATGCACCTAATTGCATCATTAAAAATTTTGAGAGCCTAATTGATTTTTCAGGTAAAGTTCGATGGCCTATTTGACACATTTTATGCTAAAAAAGTGACATTTACATTTACCTGTTATTACAGGTCACTAACAGGTAATTATGCCTTGATAACTAAATTGACATGTTTATTTATTTAATTGGAACTTTAAAAAGTTTGAGGGTCTAATTGATTTTTCAGGTAAAGTTCAATGCCTATTGACAAATTTTACGCAAAAAAAAAAAAGTGACACCTACAATTAACTGGTATTACAGGTCACTAACAGGTAATTATGCCTTGATAACTAAATTGACATGTTTATTTATTTAATTGGAACTTTAAAAAGTTTGAGGGTCTAATTGATTTTTCAGGTAAAGTTCAATGCCTATTGACAAATTTTACGCAAAAAAAAAAAAGTGACACCTACAATTAACTGGTATTACAGGTCACTAACAGGTAATTATGCCTTGATAAACTAAATTGACATGTTTATGTATCTAACTGCAAC
>NC_044926.1:7920850-7921489 GCF_003576645.1 Ipomoea triloba | reverse complement strand
AAAAAAAGTGACACCTACAATTAACTGGTATTACAGGTCACTAACAGGTAATTATGCCTTGATAAACTAAATTGACATGTTTATGTATCTAACAGCAACCTCAAAAACTTTGAGAGCCTAATTGATGCATACTTAACACATTTTATGCAAAAAAAATGACATTTAAATTTACCTGGTATGACAGGTCACTAATAGGTAATTACGCCTTGATGAACTAAATACATATGTTTATATATCTAATTGCAACTTTAAAAAGTTTGCTGGCCTAAGTGATTTTTCAGATACAGTTTGATGGCCTATTAGAGACATTTTATGCTTAAAAAGTGACATTTACATTACCTGTTATTACAGGTCACTAACATGTAATTATGCTTTGATGAACTAAATTGCATGTTTATGTACCAAATTGCAACTTGATATAGTTTGAGAGCCAAATTGATGTCTATTTGACACATTTTATTCAAAAAAATGGGCATTTATATTTACCTGGTATTACAGGTCACAAACAGGTAATTATGCCTTATAAACTACATTGACATGTTTATGTACCTAATTGTAATTTTAAAAGGTTTGAGTGCCTAATTGATTTTTCAGATAATGTTCGATGGTCTATTTGACACATTTTATGCAAAAAAAAAA
>NC_044926.1:7916969-7919637 GCF_003576645.1 Ipomoea triloba | reverse complement strand
GTCTAATTGATTTTTCAGGTAAAGTTCAATGCATATTGACACATTTTACGCAAAAAAAAAAAAAGTGACACCTACAATTACCTGGTATTACAGGTCACTAACAGGTAATTGTGCCTTGATAAACTAAATTGACATGTTTATGTATCCAACTGCAACTTCAAAAACTTTGAGATCCTAATTGATGCATATTTAACACATTTTATGCAAAAAAAAAAGTGACATTTAAATTTACCTGGTTTGACAGGTCACTAACAGGTAATTCCGTCTTGATAACTAAATACATATGTTTATGTACCTAATTGCAACTATAAAAAGTTTGAGGGCCTAATTAATTTTTCAGGTACAATTTCATGGCCTATTAGAGACATTTTATGCTAAAAAAGTGACATTTACATTTACCTGTTATTACAGGTCACTAACATGAAATTATGCTTTGATCAACTAAATTACATGTTTATGTACCAAATTGCAACTTGAAATAGTTTGATAGCTAAATTGATGTCTATTTGACACATTTTATGCAAAAAAATGGACATTTATATTTACCTGGTATTACAGATCACTAACAGGTAATTATGCCTTATAAACTACATTGACATGTTTATTTACCTAATTGTAATTTTAAAAGGTTTGAGTGCCTAATTGATTTTTCAGATAATGTTCGATGGTCTATTTGACACATTTTATGCAAAAAAAAAAAGAAGTGACATTTACATTTACCTAGTATTACAGGTCACTAATAAGTAATTACGTCATTATGAAATAAATTGAAATGTTTATGCACCTAATCGCATCATTAAAAATTTTGAGAGCCTAATTGATTTTTCAGGTAAAGTTCGATGGCCTATTTGACACATTTTATGCTAAAAAAGTGACATTTACATTTACCTGTTATTACAGGTAACTAATAGGTATTTATGCCTTGATGAACTAAATTGACATGTTTATTTATTTAATTAGACCTTTAAAAAGTTTGAAGGTCTAATTGATTTTTCAGGTAAAGTTCAATGCCTATTGACACATTTTACGCAAAAAAAAAAAAGTGACACCTACAATTACTTGGTATTATAGGTCACTAACAGGTAATTATACCTTGATAAACTAAATAGACATGTTTATGTATCTAACTGCAACCTCAAAAACTTTGAGAGCCTAATTGATGCATATTTAACACATTTTACGCAAAAAAAAAAAAGTGAAATTTAATTTTGGCTGGTATGACAGGTCACTAACAGGTAATTACGCCTTGATGAACTAAATACATATGTTTATATACCTAATTGCAACTTTAAAAATTTTGAGGGCCTAATAGATTTTTCAGGTACAGTTTGATGGCCTATTAGAGACATTTTATGCTAAAAAAAGTGACATTTACATTTAGCTGTTATTATAGGTCACTAACATGTAATTATGACTTGATGAACTAAATTGCATGTTTATGTACCAAATTGCAACTTTAAATAGTTTGAGAGCCAAATTGATGCCTGTTTGACACATTTTATGCAAAAAAATGGACATTTATATTTACCTGGTATTACAGGTCACAAACAGGTAATTATGCCTTATAAACTACATTGACATGTTTATGTACCTTATTGTAATTTTAAAAGGTTTGAATGCCTAATTGATTTTTTAGATAATGTTCGATGGTCTATTTGACACATTTTATGCAAAAAAAAAAAAGTGACACTTACAATTACCTGATATTATAGGTCACTAACAGGTAATTATGCCTTGATAAACTAAATAGACATGTTTATGTATCTAACTGTAACCTCAAAAACTTTGAGAGCCTAATTGATGCATATTTAACACATTTTACGCAAAAAAAAAAGTGACATTCAAATTTACCTGGTATGACAGGTCACTAACAGGTAATTATGCCTTGATAAACTAAATACATATGTTTATGTATCTAACTGTAACCTCAAAAACTTTGAGAGCCTAATTGATGCATATTTAACACATTTTACGCAAAAAAAAAAGTGACATTCAAATTTACCTGGTATGACAGGTCACTAACAGGTAATTATGCCTTGATAAACTAAATAGACATGTTTATGTATCTAACTGTAACCTCAAAAACTTTGAGAGCCTAATTGATGCATATTTAACACATTTTACGCAAAAAAAAAAGTGACATTCAAATTTACCTGGTATGACAGGTCAAAAAAAAAAGTGACATTCAAATTTACCTGGTATGACAGGTCACTAACAGGTAATTACGGCTTGATAAACTAAATACATATGTTTATGTATCTAATTGGAACCTTGATAAACTAAATACATATGTTTATGTATCTAATTGGAACTTTAAAAAGTTTGAGGGCCTAATTGATTTTTTAGGTACAGTTTGATGGCCTATTACAGACATTTTATGCTTAAAAAGTAACATTTACATTTACCTGTTATTATAAGTCACTAACAGGTAATAATGCCTTAATGAACTAAATTGCATGTTTATGTACTAAATTGCAACTTTAAATAGTTTGAGAGCCAAATTGATGCCTATTTGACACATTTTATGCAAAAAAATGGATATTCATATTTACCTGGTATTAGAGGTCACTAACAGGTAATTGTGCCTTATAAACTACATTGACATGTTTATGTACCTAATTGCAATTTTAAAAGGTTTGACTGCCTAATTGATTTTTCAGATAATGTT
>NC_044926.1:7912928-7915528 GCF_003576645.1 Ipomoea triloba | reverse complement strand
AAAAAAAAAAAAAAAAAAAAAAAAAAAAAAAAAAAGTGACACCTACAACTACCTGATATTATAGGTCACTAACAGGTAATTATGCCTTGACAAACTAAATAGACATGTTTATGTATCTAACTGCAACCTCAAAAACTTTGAGAGCCTAATAGATGCATACTTAACACATTTTACGCAAAAAAAAAAAAAAAAAGTGACATTTAAATTTACCTGGTATGACAGGTCACTAACAGGTAATTACGCCTTGATGAACTAAATACATATGTTTATATATACCTAATTGCAACTTTAAAAAGTTTGAGGGCCAAATTGATTTTTCAGGTACAGTTTGATGGCCTATTAGAGACATTTTATGCTAAAACAGTGACATTTACATTTACCTGTTTTTACAGATCATTAACAGGTAATTATGCCTTTATGAACTAAATTGCATGTCTATGTACCAAATTGCAACTTTAAATAGTTTGAGAGCCAAATTGATGCCTATTTGACACATTTTATGCAAAAAAATGGACATTTATATTTACCTAGTATTACAGGTCACTAACAGGTAATTATGCCTTGATAAACTAAATTGACATGTTTATGTATCTAACTGCAACCTCAAAATCTTTGAGAGCCTAATTGATGCATATTTAACACATTTTATGCAAAAAAAAAAAAAGTGACATTTATATTTACCTGGTATGACAGGTCACTAACAGGTAATTACGCCTTGATGAACTAAATACATATGTTTATATACCTAATTGCAACTTTAAAAAGTTTGAGGGCCAAATTGATTTTTTAGGTACAGTTTGATGGCCTATTAGAGACATTTTATGCTAAAACAGTGACATTTACATTTATCTGTTATTACAGGTTATTAACAGGTAATTATGCCTTGATAATCTAAATTGCATGTCTATGTAACAAATTGCAACTTTAAATAGTTTGAGAGCCAAATTGATGCCTATTTGACACATTTTATGCAAAAAAAAATGGACATTTATATTTACCTAGTATTAAAGGTCACTAACAGGTAATTATGCCTTGATAAACTAAATTGACATGTTTATGTATCTAACTGCAACCTAAAAATCTTTGAGAGCATAATTGATGCATATTTAACACATTTTACGCAAAAAAAAAAGTGACATTTAAATTTACGTGGTATGAGAGGTCACTAACAGGTAATTACGGCTTGATGAACTAAATACATATGTTTATATACCAAATTGCAACTTTAAAAAGTTTGAGGGCCTAATTGATTTTTCAGGTACAGTTTCATGGCCTATTAGAGACACTTTATGCTATAAAAGTGACATTTACATTTACCTGTTATTACAGGTCACTAACAGGTAATTATGACTTGATGAACTAAATTGCATGTTTATGTACCAAATTGCAACTTTAAATAGTTTGAGAGCCAAATTGATGCCTATTTGACACATTTTATGCAAAAAAATGGACATTTATATTTACCTGGTATTACAGGTCACAAACAGGTAATTATGCCTTATAAACTACATTGACATGTTTATGTACCTTATTGTAATTTTAAAAGGTTTGAGTGCCTAATTGATTTTTCAGATAATGTTAGATGGTCTATTTGACACATTTTATGCAAAAAAAAAGAAAAAAAAACAAGTGACATTTACAATTACCTGATATTATAGGTCACTAACAGGTAATTATGCCTTGATAAACTAAATAGACATGTTTATGTATCTAACTGTAACCTCAAAAACTTTGAGAGCCTAATTGATGCATATTTAACACATTTTACGCAAAAAAAAAAAGTGACATTCAAATTTACCTGGTATGACAGGTCACTAACAGGTAATTACGGCTTGATAAACTAAATACATATGTTTATGTATCTAATTGGAACTTTAAAAAGTTTGAGGGCCTAATTGATTTTTTAGGTACAGTTTGATGGCCTATTAGAGACATTTTATGCTTAAAAAGTAACATTTACATTTACCTGTTATTATAAGTCACTAACAGGTAATAATGCCTTAATGAACTAAATTGCATATTTATGTACTAAATTGCAACTTTAAATAGTTTGAGAGCCAAATTGATGCCTATTTGACACATTTTATGCAAAAAAATTGATATTTATATTTACCTGGTATTAGAGATCACTAACAGGTAATTGTGCCTTATAAACTACATTGACATGTTTATGTACCTAATTGCAATTTTAAAAGGTTTGACTGCCTAATTGATTTTTCAGATAAAGTTTGATGGCCTTTTTGACACATTTTACGCAAAAAAAAAAAAAAAAAGTGACATTTACATTTACCTGGTATTACAGGTCACTAATATGTAATTACGCCTTGATGAAATGAATTGACATGTTTATTCACCTAATTGCAACATTAAAAATTTTGAGGGTCTAATTGATTTTTCAGGTAGAGTTCGATGGCCTATTTGACACAGTTTATCCTAAAAAAGTGACATTTACATTTACATGTTATTACAGGTAATTATGTCTTGATGAACTAAATTAACATGTTTATTTATTTAATTTGAACTTTAAAAAGTTTGACGGTCTAATTAATTTTTCAAGTAAAGTTCAATGCCTATTGACACATTTTACGCAAAAAAAAAAA
>NC_044926.1:7888934-7899900 GCF_003576645.1 Ipomoea triloba | reverse complement strand
AACTAAATTGACATGTTTATTTATTTAATTGGAACTTTAAAAAGTTTGAGGGTCTAATTGATTTTTCAGGTAAAGTTCAATGCCTATTGACACATTTTACGCAAAAAAAAAAAAAAAAGAAAAAAAGTGACATCTTCAATTACCTGTTATTACAGGTCACTAACAAGTCATTATGCCTTGATAAACTAAATTGACATGTTTATGTATCTAACTACAACCTCAAAAACTTTGAGAGCCTAATTGATGCATATTTAACACATTTTATGCAAAAAAAAAAAAACGTGACATCTAAATTTACCTGGTATGACAGGTCACTAACAGGTAATTACGCCTTGATGAACTAAATACATATGTTTATGTACCTAATTGCAACTTTAAAAAGTTTGAGAGCCAAATTGATTTTTCAGGTACATTTTGATGGCCTATTAGAGACATTTTATGCTAAAACAGTGACATTTACATTTACCTGTTATTACAGGTCATTAACAGGTAATTATGCCTTGATGAACTAAATTGCATGTTTATGTACCAAATTCAAACTTTAAATAGTTTGAGAGCCAAATTGATGTCTATTTGACACATTTTATACAAAGAAATGGACATTTATATTTACCTGGTATTACAGGTCACTAACAGGTAATTATGCCTTATAAACTACATTGACATGTTTATGTACCAAATTGTAATTTTAAAAGCTTTGAGTGCCTAATTGATGTTTCAGATAATGTTCGATGGTCTATTTGACACATTTTATGCAAAAAAAAAAAGTGGCATTTACATTTACCTGGTATTACAAGTCACTAATAGCTAATTACGCCTTGATAAAATGAATTGACATGTTTATGCACCTAATTGCAACATTAAAAATTTTGATGGCCTAATTGATTTTTCAGGTAAAGTTCGATGGCCTATTTGACACATTTTGTGCTAAAAAAGTGACATTTACGTTTACCTGTTATTAAAGATCACTAATAGGTAAATATATTTGATGAACTAAATTGACATATTTATTTATTTAATTATATATTTGATGAACTAAATTGACATATTTATTTATTTAATTAGAACTTTAAAAAGTTTGAAGGTCTAATTGATTTTTTATGTAAAGTTCAATGCCTATTGACACATTTGACGCAAAAAAAAAAAAAAAAGAAAAAAAGTGACACCTACAATTACCTTGTATTACACGTCACTAACAAGTAATTATGCCTTGATAAACTAAATTGACATGTTTATGTATCTAACTGCAACCTCAAAAACTTTGAGAGCCTAACTGATGCATATTTAACACATTTTATGCAAAAAAAAAAGTGACATTTAAATTTACCTGGTATGACAGGTCACTAACAGGTAATTACGCCTTGATGAAGTAATACATATGTTTATGTATCTAATTGCAACTTTAAAAAGTTTGAGAGCCAAATTGATTTTTCAAGTACATTTTGATGGCCTATTAGAGACATTTTATGCTAAAACAGTGACATTTACATTTACCTGTTATTACAGGTCATTAACAGGTAATTATGCCATGATGAACTAAATTGCATGTTTATGTACCATATTGCAACTTTAAATAGTTTGAGAGCCAAATTGATGTCTATTTGACACATTTTATGCAAAGAAAATGGACATTTATATTTACCTGGTATTACAGGTCACTAATAAGTAATTACGCCTTGATGAAATAAATTGAAATGTTTATGCACCTAATTGCATCCTTAAAAATTTTGAGAGCCTAATTGATTTTTCAGGTAACGTTCGATGCCCTATTTGACGCATTTTATGCTAAAAAAGTGACATTTACATTTACCTGGTATTACAGGTCACTAATAAGTAATTACGCCTTGATGAAATAAATTGAAATGTTTATGCACCTAATTGCATCATTAAAAAATTTGAGAGCCTAATCGATTTTTCAGGGAAAGTTCGATGGCCTATTTGACACATTTTATGCTAAAAAAGTGACTATTGCATTTACCTGTTATTACAGGTCACTAACAGGTAATTATGCCTTGATAAACTAAATTGACATGGTTATTTATTTAATTGGAACTTTAAAAAGTTTGAGGGTCTAATTGATTT
The DNA here is from genome assembly GCF_003576645.1 of Ipomoea triloba. Classification (NCBI taxonomy): domain Eukaryota; kingdom Viridiplantae; phylum Streptophyta; class Magnoliopsida; order Solanales; family Convolvulaceae; genus Ipomoea; species Ipomoea triloba. The sequence continues at coordinate 7,897,818 of NC_044926.1, read as the reverse complement.
TTCAGGTAAAGTTCAATGCCTATTGACACATTTTACGCAAAAAAAAAAAAAAAAAAAAAAAAAAAAAAAAAGTGACACCTACAATTACTTGGTATTACAGGTCACTAACAGGTAATTATGCCTTGATAAACTAAATTGACATGTTTATGTATCTAACTGCACCCTCAAAAACTTTGAGATCCTAATTGATGCATATTTAACACATTTTATGCAAAAAAAAAAAAAGTGACATTTAAATTTACCTGGTATGACAGGTCACTAACAGGTAATTACGCCTTGATGAACTAAATACATATATTTATGTACCTAATTGCAACTTTAAAAAGTTTGAGGGCCAAATTGATTTTTCAGGTACAGTTTGATGGCCTATTAGAGACATTTTATGCTAAAAAAGTGACATTTACATTTACTTTTTATTACAGGTCACTAACATGTAATTATGTCTTGATGAACTAAATTGCATGTTTATGTACCAAATTGCAACTTTAAATAGTTTGAGAGCCAAATTGATGTCTATTTGACACATTTTATGCAAAAAAATGGACATTTATATTTACCTGGTATTACAGGTAACTAACAGGTAATTATGCCTTATAAACTACATTGACATGTTTATGTACCTAATTGTAATTTTAAAAGGTTTGAGTGCCTAATTGATTTTTCAGATAATGTTCGATGGTCTATTTGACACATTTTATGCAAAAAAAAAAAAAAATAGTGACATTTACATTACATGGTATTACAGGTCACTAAGAAATAATTACGCCATGATGAAATAAATTGAAATGTTTATGCACCTAATTGCATCATTAAAAATTTTGAGAGTCTAATTGATTTTTAATGTAAAGTTCGATGGCCTATTTGACACATTTTATGCTAAAAAAGTGCCATTTACATTTACCTGTTATTACAGGTCACTAATAGGTAATTACACCTTGATCAACTAAATTGGCATGTTTATTTATTTAAATGGAACTTTAAAAAGTTTGAGGGACTAATTGATTTTTCAGTTAAGTTCAATGCCTATTGAAACATTTGACGCAAAAAAAAAAAAAAAAAAAAAGTAACACCTACAATTACCTGGTATTACAGGTCACTAACAGGTAATTATGCCTTGATAAACTAAATTGACATGTTTATGTATCTAACTGCACCCTCAAAAACTTTGAGATCCTAATTGATGCATATTTAACACATTTTATGCAAAAAAAAAAAAAGTGACATTTAAATTTACCTGGTATGACACGTCACTAACAGGTAATTACGCCTTGAAGAACTAAATACATATGTTTATGTACCTAATTGCAACTTTAAAAAGTTTGAGAGCCTAATTGATTTTTCAGGTACAGTTTGATGGCCTATTAGAGACATTTTATGCTAAAAAAGTGACATTTACATTTACTTTTTATTACAGGTCACTAACATGTAATTATGTCTTGATGAACTAAATTGCATGTTTATGTACCAAATTGCAACTTTAAATAGTTTGAGAGCCAAATTGATATCTATTTGACACATTTTATGCAAAAAAATGGACATTTATATTTACCTGTTATTACAGGTCACAAACAGGTAATTATGCCTTATAAATTACATTGACATGTTTATGTACCTTATTGTAATTTTAAAAGGTTTGAATGCCTAATTGATTTTTTAGATAATGTTCGATGGTCTATTTGACACATTTTATGCAAAAAAAAAAAAGTGATTTACATTTACCTGTTATTACAGGTCACTAACAGGTAATTATGCCTTGATGAACTAAATTGACATGTTTATTTATTTAATTGGAACTTTAAAAAGTTTGACGGTCTAATTGATTTTTCAGGTAGAGTTCAATGCCTATGGACACATCTTACGCAAAAAAAAAAAAAAAAAAAAAGTGACACCTACAATTACCTGGTATTATAGGTCACTAACAGGTAATTATGCCTTGATAAACTAAATAGACATGTTTATGTATCTAACTGCAACCTCAAAAACTTTGAGAGCCTAATTGATGCATATTAAAAACATTTTACGCAAAAAAAAAAGTGACATTTAAATTTACCTGTTATGACAGGTCACTAACAGGTAATTACGGCTTGATAAACTAAATACATATATTTATATACCTAATTGCAACTTTAAAAAGTTTGAGGGCCTAATTAATTTTTCAGGTACAGTTTGATGGCGTATTAGAGACATTTTATGCTATAAAAGTGACATTTACATTTACCTGTTATTACAGGTCACTAACAGTTAATTATGCCTTGATGAACTAAATTGACATGTTTATTTATTTAATTGTAACTATAAAAAGTTTGAGGGTCTAATTGATTTTTCAGGTAAAGTTCAATGCCTATTGACTCATTTTACGCAAAAAAAAAAAAAAAAAAAAAGTGACACCTACATTTACCTGGTATTATAGGTCACTAACAGGTAATTATGCCTTGATAAACTAAATTGACATGTTTATGTATCTATCTGCAACCTCAAACACTTTGAGAGCCTAATTGATGCATATTTAACACATTTTATGCAAAAAAAAAAAAAAAAAAGTGACATTTAAATTTACCTGGTATAACAGGTCACTAACAGGTAATTACGCCTTGATAAACTAAATACATATGTTTATGTACCTAATTACAACTTTAAAAAGTTTGAGTGCCTAATTGATTTTTCAGGTACAGTTTGATGGCCTATTAGAGACATTTTATGCTAAAAAAGTGACATTTACGTTTACCAGTTATTACAGGTCACTAACATGTAATTATGCTTTGATAAACTAAATTGCATGTTTATGTACCAAATTCCAACTTTAAATGGATTGAGAGCCAAATTGATGCCTATTTGACACATTTTAAGCAAACAAAATGGACATTTATATTTACCTGGTATTACAGGTCACTAACAGGTAATTATGCCTTATAAACTACATAGACATGTTTATGTACCTAATTGCAATTTTAAGAGGTTTGAGTGCCTAATTGATTTTTCAGATAATGTTCNAAAAAAAAAAAAAAAAAAAAAAAAAAAAAAAAAAAAAAAAAAAAAAAAAAAACAGAAGAGACATTTACATTTACCTGGTATTACAGGTCACTAATAAGTAATTACACCTTGATAAATAAATTGAAATGTTTATGCACCTAATTGCATCATTAAAAATTTTGAGAGCCTAATTCATTTTTCAGGTAAAGTTCGATGTCCTATTTGACACATTTTATGCTAAAAAAGTGACATTTACATTTACCTGTTATTACAGGTCACTAACAGGTAATTATGCCTTGATGAACTAAACTGACAGGTTTATTTATTTAATTGGAACTTTAAAAAGTTTGAGGGTCTAATTGATTTTTCAGGTTAAGTTCAATACCTATTGACACATTATACGCAAAAGAAAAAAAAAAGTGACACCTACAATTACCTGGTATTATAGGTCACTAACAGGTAATTATGCCTTGATAAACAAAATTGACAAGTTTATGTATCTAACTTCAACCTCAAAAACTTTGAGAGCCTAATTGATGCATATTTAACACATTTTATGCAAAAAAAAAAAAAAAAAGTGACATTTAAATTTACCTGGTATGACAGGTAAAAAAAAAAAGTGACATTTAAATTTACCTGGTATGACAGGTCACTAAAAAAAGTGACATTTAAATTTACCTGGTATGACAGGTCACTAACAGTTAATTACGCCTTGATGAACTAAATACATATGTTTATGTACCTAATTGCAATTTTAAAAAGTTTTTGGGCCTAATTGATTTTTCAGGTACAGTTTGATGGCCTATTAGAGACATTTTATGCTAAAAAAGTGACATTTACATTTACCTGTCATTACAGGTCACTAACATGTAATTATGCCTTGATAAACTAAATTGCATGTTTATGTACCAAATTGCAACTTTAAATAGTTTGAGAGCCAAACTGATGCCTATTTGACACATTTTATGCAAAAAAAATAGACATTTATATTTACCTGGTATTACAGGTCACTAACAAGTAATTATGCCTTGATAAACTAAATTGACATGTTTATGTACCTAACTGCAACTTTAAACATTTTGAGAGCATAATTGATGAATATTTAACACATTTTATGCAAAAAAAGTTTCATTTAAATTTACTTAATATTACAGGTCACTAACATGTACTTACGGCTTGATGAACTAAATTGATATGTTTATGTACCTAATTGAAACTTTAAAAAGTTTGAGGGCCTAACTGATTTTTTATGTACAGTTTGATGGCCTATAAGAGACATTTTTTGCTAAAAAAGTGACGTTTACATTTACCTGTTATTACAGGTCACTAACAGGTAATTATGTCTTGATAAACTAAATTGCATGTTTATGTACCAAATTGCAACTTTAAATAGTTTGAGAGCCAAATTGATGACTATTTGACGCATTTTATGCAAAAAAAAAAATGGACATTTATATTTACCTGGTGTTACAGGTCACTAACAGGTAATTATGCCTTATAAACTAAATTGACATGTTTGTGTACCAAATTGCAACGTTAAATAGTTTGAGAGCCTAATTGATTTTTCAGGTAAAGTTCGATGCCTATTGACAAATTTTACGCAAAAAAAAAAAAAAAGTGATACCTACAATTACCTGGTTTTACCGGTCATTAACAGGTATTATGCCTTGATAAACTAAATTGCATGTTTATGTACCAAATTGCAACGTTAAATAGTTTGAGAGCCTAATTGATTTTTCAGGTAAAGTTCGATGCCTATTGACAAATTTTACGCAAAAAAAAAAAAAAAGTGATACCTACAATTACCTGGTTTTACCGGTCATTAACAGGTATTATGCCTTGATAAACTAAATTAACATATTTATGTACCTAATTGCAACTTTAAACATTTTGAGAGCATAATTGATGAATATTTAACACATTTTATGCAAAAAAAGTTCCATTTAAATTTACTTAGTATTACAGGTCACTAACAGGTAATTACGTCTTGATGAACTAAATTGATATGTTTATGTACCTAATTGCAACTTTAAAAAGTTTGAGAGCCTAATTGATTTTTCAGGTACAGTTTGATGGCCTATTAGAGACAATTTATGCTAAAAAAGTGACATTTACATTTACCTGTCATTACATTTATGCTAAAAAAGTGACATTTACATTTACCTGTCATTACAGGTATGCTAAAAAAGTGACATTTACATTTACCTGTCATTACAGGTCACTAACATGTAATTATGCCTTGATAACCTGTCATTACAGGTCACTAACATGTAATTATGCCTTGATAAACTAAATTGCATGTTTATGTACCAAATTGCAACTTTAAATAGTTTGAGAGCCAAATTTATGCCTATTTGACACATTTTATGCAAAAAAAAAAAATAGACATTTATATTTACCTGGTATTACAAGTCACTAACAGTTAATTACACCTTGATAAACTAAATTGACATGTTTATGCACCTAATTGCAACATTAAAAATTTTGAGGGCCTAACTGATTTTTCAGGTAACAACATTAAAAATTTTGAGGGCCTAACTGATTTTTCAGGTAAAGTTCGATAGCCTATTTGACACATTTTATGCTAAAAAAGTGACATTTACATTTACCTGTTATTACAGGTCACTAACATGTAATTATGTCTTGATAAACTAAATTGCATGTTTATGTACCAAATTGCAACTTTAAATAGTTAGAGAGCCAAATTGATGCCTATTTGACACATTTTATGCAAAAAAAAAATAGACATTTATATTTACATGATATTACAGGTCACTAACAGGTAATTATGCCTTATAAACTAAATTGACATGTCTATGTACCTAATTGCAATTTTAAAAGTTTTGAGTACCAAATTGATTTTTCAAATAATGTTCTATGGTCTATTGGACACATTTTATGAAAAAAAAAAAAAAAAGTGACATTTACATTTACCTAGTATTACAGGTCACTAACAGTAAATTACACCTTGATAAACTAAATTGACATGTTTATGCACCTAATTGCAACATTAAAAATTTTGAAGGCCTAACTGATTTTTCAGGTAAAGTTCGATGGCCTATTTGACACATTTTATGCTAAAAAAGTGACATTTACATTTACTTGTTATGACAGGTCACTAACATCTAATTATGCATTGATGAACTAAATTGCATTTTATGTACTAAATTGCAACTTTAAATAGTTTGAGGGCCAAATTGATGTCTATTTGACACATTTTATGCAAAAAAAATGGACATTTATATTTACATGGTATTACAGGTCACTAACAGGTAATTATGCCTTATAAACTACATTGACATGTATATGTATCTAATTGATATTTTAAGAGGTTTGAGTGCCTAATTGATTTTTCGGATAATGTTCGATGGTCTATTTGACACATTTTATGCAAAAAAAAAAAAAAAAAAAAAAAGTGACATTTACATTTACCTGGTATTACAGGTCACTAACAGTTAATTACGCCTTGATGAACTAAATACATATGTTTATGTACCTAATTGCAACTTTAAAAAGTTTTAGGGCCTAATTGATTTTTCAGGTACAGTTTGATGGCCTATTAGAGACATTTTATGCTAAAAAAGTGACATTTACATTTACCTGTCATTACAGGTCACTAACATGTAATTATGCCTTGATGAACTAAATTGACATGTTCATTTATTTAATTGGAACTTTAAAAAGTTTGAGGGTCTAATTGATTTTTCAGGTAAAGTTCAATGCCTGTTGACACATTTTACGCAAAACAAAAAAAAAAAAAAGTGACACCTACAATTACCTGGTATTATAGGTCACATACAAGTAATTATGCCTTGATAAACTAAATTGACATGTTTATGTATCTAACTGCAACCTCAAAAACTTTGAGGCCTAATTGATGCATATTTAACACATTTTATGCAAAAAAAAAAAGTGACATTTAAATTTACCTGGTATGAGAGGTCACTAACAGGTAATTACGCCTTGATGAACTAAATACATATGTTTATGTACCTAAATGCAACTTTAAAAAGTTTGAGGGCCTAATTGATTTTTCATGTATAGTTTGATGGCCTATTAGAGACATTTTATGCTAAAAAAGTGACATTTACATTTACCTGTTATTACAGGTCACTAACATGTAATTATGCTTTGATAAACTAAATTGCATGTTTATGTACCAAATTGCAACTTTAAATAGTTTGAGACCCAAATTGATGTCTATTTGACACATTTTATGCTAAAAAAATAGACATTTATATTTACCTGATATTACAGGTCACTAATAGATAATTATGCCTTATAAACTAAATTGACATGTCTATGTACCTAATTGCAATTTTAAAAGTTTTGAGTACCTAATTGATTTTTCAGATAATGTTCGATGGTCTATTTGACACATTTTATGCAAAAAAAAAAAAAAAAAAAAAAAAAGACAAAAAAGTGACATTTACAATTACTTGGTATTACAGGTCACTAACAGTTAATTACACCTTGATGAACTAAATTGACATGTTTATGCACCTAATTGCAACATTAAAAATTTTGAGGGCCTAAATGATTTTTCAGGTAAAGTTCGATGGCCTATTTGACACATTTTATGCTAAAAAAGTGACATTTACATTTACTTGTTATTACAGGTCACTAACATCTAATTATGCCTTGATAAACTAAATTGCATGTTTATGTACCAAATTGCAACTTTAAATAGTTTGAGAGCCAAATTGATGTCTATTTGACACATTTTATGCAAAAAAATATACATTTATATTTACCTGGTATTACAGGTCACTAACAGGTAATTATGCCTTATAAACTACATTGACATGTTTATGTACCTAATTGCAATTTTAAGAGGTTTGAGTGCCTAATTGATTTTTCAGATAATGTTCGATGGTCTATTTGACACATTTTATGCAAAAAAAAAAAAAAAAAAAAAAAGAATTGACATTTACATTTACCTGGTATTACAGGTCACTAATAAGTAATTACGCCTTGATGAAATAAATTGAAATGTTTATGCACCTAATTGCATCATTAAAAATTTTGAGAGCCTAATTGATTTTTCAGGTAAAGTTCGATGGCCTATTTGACACATTTTATGCTAAAAAAGTGACATTTACATTTACCTGTTATTACAGGTTACTAACAGGTAATTATGCCTTGATGTACTAAATTGACATGTTTATTTATTTAATTGGAACTTTAAAAAGTTTGAGGGTCTAATTGATTTTTCAGGTAAAGTTCAATGCCTATTGACACATTTTACGCAAAAGAAAAAAAAAGTGACACCTACAATTACCTGGTCTTATAGGTCACTAACAAGTAATTATGCTTTAATCAACTAAATTAACATGTTTATGTATCTAACTGCAACCTCAAAATCTTTGAGAGCCTAATTGATGCATATTTAACACATTTTATGCAAAAAAAAAGTGACATTTAAATTTACCTGGTATGACAGGTCACTAACAGGTAATTACGCCTTGATGAACTAAATACATATGTTTATGTACCTAATTTCAACTTTAAAAAGTTTGAGGGCCTAATTGATTTTTCAGTTACAATTTGATGGCCTATTAGAGACATTTTATGCTAAAAAAGTGACATTTACATTTACCTGTTATTACAGGCCACTAACATGTAATTATGGCTTGATAAACTAAATTGCATGTTTATGTACCAAATTGCAACTTTAAATAGTTTGAGAGCCAAATTGATGTCTATTTGACACATTTTATGCAAAAAAATATACATTTATATTTACCTGGTATTACAGGTCACTAACAGGTAATTATGCCTTATAAACTACATTGACATGTTTATGTACCTAATTGCAATTTTAAGAGGTTTGAGTGCCTAATTGATTTTTCAGATAATGTTCGATGGTCTATTTGACACATTTTATGCAAAAAAAAAAAAAAAAAAAAAAAAA
>NC_044926.1:7883968-7888076 GCF_003576645.1 Ipomoea triloba | reverse complement strand
CTTGATAAACTAAATTGCATGTTTATGTACCAAATTGCAACTTTAAATAGTTTGAGAGCCAAATTGATGTCTATTTGACACATTTTATGCAAAAAAAAAAAGTGACATTTACATTTTCCTGGTATGACAGGACACTAACAGTTAATTACGCCTTGATGAACTAAATACATATGTTTATGTACCTAATTGCAACTTTAAAAAGTTTTAGGGCCTAATTGATTTTTCAGGTACAGTTTGATGGCCTATTAGAGACATTTTATGCTAAAAAAGTGACATTTACATTTTCCTGGTATGACAGGACACTAACAGTTAATTACGCCTTGATGAACTAAATACATATGTTTATGTACCTAATTGCAACTTTAAAAAGTTTTAGGGCCTAATTGATTTTTCAGGTACAGTTTGATGGCCTATTAGAGACATTTTATGCTAAAAAAGTGACATTTACATTTTCCTGGTATGACAGGACACTAACAGTTAATTACGCCTTGATGAACTAAATACATATGTTTATGTACCTAATTGCAACTTTAAAAAGTTTTAGGGCCTAATTGATTTTTCAGGTACAGTTTGATGGCCTATTAGAGACATTTTATGCTAAAAAAGTGACATTTACATTTTCCTGGTATGACAGGACACTAACAGTTAATTACGCCTTGATGAACTAAATACATATGTTTATGTACCTAATTGCAACTTTAAAAAGTTTTAGGGCCTAATTGATTTTTCAGGTACAGTTTGATGGCCTATTAGAGACATTTTATGCTAAAAAAGTGACATTTACATTTTCCTGGTATGACAGGACACTAACAGTTAATTACGCCTTGATGAACTAAATACATATGTTTATGTACCTAATTGCAACTTTAAAAAGTTTTAGGGCCTAATTGATTTTTCAGGTACAGTTTGATGGCCTATTAGAGACATTTTATGCTAAAAAAGTGACATTTACATTTTCCTGGTATGACAGGACACTAACAGTTAATTACGCCTTGATGAACTAAATACATATGTTTATGTACCTAATTGCAACTTTAAAAAGTTTTAGGGCCTAATTGATTTTTCAGGTACAGTTTGATGGCCTATTAGAGACATTTTATGCTAAAAAAGTGACATTTACATTTTCCTGGTATGACAGGACACTAACAGTTAATTACGCCTTGATGAACTAAATACATATGTTTATGTACCTAATTGCAACTTTAAAAAGTTTTAGGGCCTAATTGATTTTTCAGGTACAGTTTGATGGCCTATTAGAGACATTTTATGCTAAAAAAGTGACATTTACATTTTCCTGGTATGACAGGACACTAACAGTTAATTACGCCTTGATGAACTAAATACATATGTTTATGTACCTAATTGCAACTTTAAAAAGTTTTAGGGCCTAATTGATTTTTCAGGTACAGTTTGATGGCCTATTAGAGACATTTTATGCTAAAAAAGTGACATTTACATTTTCCTGGTATGACAGGACACTAACAGTTAATTACGCCTTGATGAACTAAATACATATGTTTATGTACCTAATTGCAACTTTAAAAAGTTTTAGGGCCTAATTGATTTTTCAGGTACAGTTTGATGGCCTATTAGAGACATTTTATGCTAAAAAAGTGACATTTACATTTTCCTGGTATGACAGGACACTAACAGTTAATTACGCCTTGATGAACTAAATACATATGTTTATGTACCTAATTGCAACTTTAAAAAGTTTTAGGGCCTAATTGATTTTTCAGGTACAGTTTGATGGCCTATTAGAGACATTTTATGCTAAAAAAGTGACATTTACATTTACCTGTCATTACAGGTCACTAACATGTAATTATGTCTTGATGAACTAAATTGCATGTTTATGTACCAAATTGCAACTTTAAATAGTTTGAGAGCCAAATTGATGCCTATTCGACACATTTTATGCAAAAAAAAAAAGGGCCATTTATATTTACCTGGTATTACAGGTTACTAACAGTTAATTACGCCTTGATGAAATAAATTGAAATGTTTATGCACCTAATTGCATCATTAAAAACTTTGAGAGCCTAATTGATTTTTCAGATAATGATCGATTGTCTATTTGACACATGTTATGCAAAAAAAAAAAGGGCCATTTATATTTACCTGGTATTACAGGTTACTAACAGTTAATTACGCCTTGATGAAATAAATTGAAATGTTTATGCACCTAATTGCATCATTAAAAACTTTGAGAGCCTAATTGATTTTTCAGATAATGATCGATTGTCTATTTGACACATGTTATGCAAAAAAAAAAAGGGCCATTTATATTTACCTGGTATTACAGGTTACTAACAGTTAATTACGCCTTGATGAAATAAATTGAAATGTTTATGCACCTAATTGCATCATTAAAAACTTTGAGAGCCTAATTGATTTTTCAGATAATGATCGATTGTCTATTTGACACATGTTATGCAAAAAAAAAAAGGGCCATTTATATTTACCTGGTATTACAGGTTACTAACAGTTAATTACGCCTTGATGAAATAAATTGAAATGTTTATGCACCTAATTGCATCATTAAAAACTTTGAGAGCCTAATTGATTTTTCAGATAATGATCGATTGTCTATTTGACACATGTTATGCAAAAAAAAAAAGGGCCATTTATATTTACCTGGTATTACAGGTTACTAACAGTTAATTACGCCTTGATGAAATAAATTGAAATGTTTATGCACCTAATTGCATCATTAAAAACTTTGAGAGCCTAATTGATTTTTCAGATAATGATCGATTGTCTATTTGACACATGTTATGCAAAAAAAAAAAGGGCCATTTATATTTACCTGGTATTACAGGTTACTAACAGTTAATTACGCCTTGATGAAATAAATTGAAATGTTTATGCACCTAATTGCATCATTAAAAACTTTGAGAGCCTAATTGATTTTTCAGATAATGATCGATTGTCTATTTGACACATGTTATGCAAAAAAAAAAAGGGCCATTTATATTTACCTGGTATTACAGGTTACTAACAGTTAATTACGCCTTGATGAAATAAATTGAAATGTTTATGCACCTAATTGCATCATTAAAAACTTTGAGAGCCTAATTGATTTTTCAGGTACATTTTGATGGCCTGTTAGAGACATTTTATGCTAAAAAAGTGACATTTACATTTTCCTGGTATGACAGGTCACTAACAGTTAATTACACCTTGATAAACTAAATTGACATGTTTATGCTCCTAATTGCAACATTAAAAATTTTGAGGGCCTAACTGATTTTTCAGGTAAAGTTCGATGGCCTATTTGACACATTTAATGCTAAAAAAGTGACATTTACATTTACTTGTTATTACAGGTCACTAACATCTAATTATGCCTTGATGAACAAAATTGCATGTTTATGTACCAAATTGCAACTTTAAATAGTTTGAGAGCCAAATTGTTGTCTATTTTACACATTTTATGCAAAAAAAAATAGACATTTATATTTACCTAGTATTACAGGTCACTAACATGTAATTATGCCTTATAAACTACATTGACATGTTTATGTACCGAATTGCAATTTTAAGAGATTTGAGTGCCTAATTGATTTTTCAGATAATGATCGATTGTCTATTTGACACATTTTATGCAAAAAAAAAAAAGAACTGACATTAAATTTACCTGGTATTACAGGTCACTAATAAGCAATTACGCCTTGATGAAATAAATTGAAATGTTTATGCACCTAATTGCATCATTAAAAATTTTGAGAGCCTAATTGATTTTTCAGGTAAAGTTCGATTCCCTATTTGACACATTTTATGCTAAAAAAGTGACATTTGCATTTACCTGTTATTACAGGTCACTAACAGGTAATTATGCCTTGATGAACTAAATTGACATGTTTATTTATTTAATTGGAACTTTAAAAAGTTTGAGGGTCTAATTGATTTTTCAGGTTAAGTTCAATACCTATTGACACATTATACGCAAAAGAAAAAAAAAAGTGACACCTACAATTACCTGGTATTATAGGTCACTAACAGGTAATTATGCCTTGATAAACTAAATTGACAAGTTTATGTATCTAACTTCAACCTCAAAAACTTTGAGAGCCTAATTGATGCATATTTAACACATTTTATGCAA
>NC_044926.1:7857397-7878763 GCF_003576645.1 Ipomoea triloba | reverse complement strand
AACTGATTTTTCAGGTAAAGTTCGATGGCCTATTTGACACATTTTATGCTAAAAAAGTGACATTTACATTTACTTGTTATTACAGGTCACTAACATCTAATTATGCCTTGATGAACAAAATTGCATGTTTATGTACCAAATTGCAACTTTAAATAGTTTGAGAGCCAAATTGTTGTCTATTTTACACATTTTATGCAAAAAAAAAATAGACATTTATATTTACCTAGTATTACAGGTCACTAACATGTAATTATGCCTTATAAACTACATTGACATGTTTATGTACCGAATTGCAATTTTAAGAGATTTGAGTGCCTAATTGATTTTTCAGATAATGATCGATTGTCTATTTGACACATTTTATGCAAAAAAAAAAAAGAACTGACATTAAATTTACCTGGTATTACAGGTCACTAATAAGCAATTACGCCTTGATGAAATAAATTGAAATGTTTATGCACCTAATTGCATCATTAAAAATTTTGAGAGCCTAATTGATTTTTCAGGTAAAGTTTGATGGCCTATTAGAGACATTTTATGCTAAAAAAGTGACATTGACATTTACCTGTCATTACAGGTCACTAACATGTAATTATGCCTTAGAAACTAAATTGACATGTCTATGTACCTAATTGCAATTTTAAAAGTTTTGAGTACCTAATTGATTTTACAGATAATGTTCGATGGTCTATTTGACACATTTTATGCAAAAAAAAATAGACATTTATATTTACCTGGTATTACACGTCACTAACAGGTAATTATGCCTTATAAACTAACTTGACCTGTCTATGTACCTAATTGCAATTTTAAAAGTTTTGAGTACCTAATTGATTTTACAGATAATGTTCGATGGTCTATTTGACACATTTTATGCAAAAAAAAAAAGTGACATTTAAATTTACCTGGTATGACAGGTCACTAACAGTTAATTACGCCTTGATGAACTAAATAAATATGTTTATGTACCTAATTGCAACTTTAAAAAGTTTGAGAGCCAAATTGATTTTTCAGGTACAGTTTGATGGCCTATTAGAGACATTTTATGCTAAAAAAGTGACATTTACATTTACCTGTCATTACAGGTCACTAACAGTTACTTACGCCTTGATGAACTAAATACATATGTTTATGTACCTAATTGCAACTTTAAAAAGTTTGAGAGCCTAATTGATGCATATTTAACACATTTTATGAAAAAAAAAAGGGACATTTAAATTTACCTGGTATGACAGGTCACTAACAGTTACTTACGCCTTGATGAACTAAATACATATGTTTATGTACCTAATTGCAACTTTAAAAAGTTTGAGAGCCTAATTGATTTTTTAGGTACAGTTTGATGGCCTATTCGAGCCATTTTATGCTAAAAAAGTGACATTTACCGTTACCTGGTATTACAGGTCACTAACAGTTAATTACACCTTGATAAACTAAATTGACATGTTTATGCTCCTAATTGCAACATTAAAAATTTTGAGGGCCTAATTGATTTTTCAGGTACAGTTTGATGGCCTATTAGAGACATTTTATGCTAAAAAAGTGACATTTACATTTACCTGTCATTACAGGTCACTAACATGTAATTATGCCTTGATGAACTAAATTGACATGTTTATGCTCCTAATTGCAACATTAAAAATTTTGAGGGCCTAATTGATTTTTCAGGTACAGTTTGATGGCCTATTAGAGACATTTTATGCTAAAAAAGTGACATTTACATTTACCTGTCATTACAGGTCACTAACATGTAATTATGCCTTGATAAACTAAATTGCATGTTTATGTACCAAATTTCAACTTTAAATAGTTTGAGAGCCAAATTGATGCCTATTTGACACATTTTATGCAAAAAAAATAGACATTTATATTTACCTGGTATTACACGTCACTAACAGGTAATTATGCCTTATAAACTAAATTGACATGTCTATGTACCTAATTGCAATTTTAAAAGTTTTGAGTACCTAATTGATTTTACAGATAATGTTCGATGGTCTATTTAACACATTTTATGCAAAAAAAAAAAAGTGACATTTAAATTTACCTGGTATGACAGGTCACTAACAGTTAATTACGCCTTGATAAACTAAATACATATGTTTATGTACCTAATTGCAACTTTAAAAAGTTTTAGGGCCTAATTGATTTTTCAGGTACAGTTTGATGGCCTATTAGAGACATTTTATGCTAAAAAAGTGACATTTACATTTACCTGGTATTACAGGTCACTAACAGTTAATTACACCTTGATAAACTAAATTGACATGTTTATGCTCCTAATTGCAACATTAAAAATTTTGAGGGCCTAATTGATTTTTCAGGTACAGTTTGATGGCCTATTAGAGACATTTTATGCTAAAAAAGTGACATTTACATTTACCTGTCATTACAGGTCACTAACATGTAATTATGCCTTGATAAACTAAATTGCATGTTTATGTACCGAATTGCAACTTTAAATAGTTTGAGAGCCAAATTGATGCCTATTTGACACATTTTATGCAAAAAAAAATAGACATTTATATTTACCTGGTATTACAGGTCACTAACAGGTAATTATGCCTTATAAACTAAATTGACTTGTCTATGTACCTAATTGCAATTTTAAAAGTTTTGAATACCTAATTGATTTTACAGATAATGTTCGATGGTCTATTTGACACATTTTATGCAAAAAAAAAAAGTGCCATTTATATTTACCTGGTATTACAGGTCACTAACAGTTAATTACACCTTGATAAACTAAATTGACATGTTTATGCACCTAATTGAAACTTTAAAAATTTTGAGGTCCCAACTGATTTTTCAGGTAAAGTTCGATGGCCTATTTGACACATTTTATGCTAAAAAAGTGACATTTACATTTACTTGTTATTACAGGTCACTAACATCTAATTATGCCTTGATGAACTAAATTGCATGTTTATGTACCAAATTGCAACTTTAAATAGTTTGAGAGCCAAATTGTTGTCTATTTGACACATTTTATGCAAAAAAAAATGGACATTTATATTTACCTAGTATTACAGGTCACTAACATGTAATTATGCCTTGTAAACTACATTGACATGTTTATGTACCTAATTGCAATTTTAAGAGATTTGAGTGCCTAATTGATTTTTCAGATAATGATCGATTGTCTATTTGACACATTTTATGCAAAAAAAAAAAAAAAAAACTGACATTTACATTTACCTGGTATTACAGGTCACTAATAAGTAATACATTTACATTTACCTGGTATTACAGGTCACTAATAAGTAATTACTTTACATTTACCTGGTATTACAGGTCACTAATAAGTAATTACGCCTTGATGAAATAAATTGAAATGTTTATGCACCTAAATTACGCCTTGATGAAATAAATTGAAATGTTTATGCACCTAATTGCATCATTAAAAATTTTGAGAGCCTAATTGATTTTTCAGGTAAAGTTCGATGCCCTATTTGACACATTTTATGCTAAAAAAGTGACATTTACATTTACCTGTTATTACAGGCCACTTACAGGTAATTATGCCTTGATAAACTAAATTGACATGTTTATTTATTTAATTGGAACTTTAAAAAGTTTGAGGGTCTAATTGATTTTTCAGGTTAAGTTCAATACCTATTGACACATTATACGCAAAAGAAAAAAAAAAGTGACACCTACAATTACCTGGTATTATAGGTCACTAACAGGTAATTATGCCTTGATAAACTAAATTGACAAGTTTATGTATCTAACTTCAACCTCAAAAACTTTGAGAGCCTAATTGATGCATATTTAACACATTTTATGCAAGAAAAAAGTGACATTTAAATTTACCTGGTATGACAGGTCACTAACAGTTAATTACGCCTTGATGAACTAAATACATATGTTTATGTACCTAATTGCAACTTTAAAAAGTTTGAGGGCCTAATTGATTTTTCAAGCATAGTTTGATGGCCTATTAGAGACATTTTATGCTAAAACAGTGACATTTACGTTTACCTGTTATTACAGGTCACTAACATGTAATTATGCCTTGATGAACTAAATTGCATGTTTATGTACCAAATTGCAACTTTAAATAGTTTGAGAGCCAAATTGATGCCTATTTGACACATTTTATGCAAAAAAATGGACATTTATATTTACCTGGTATTACAGGTCACTAACAGGTAATTATGTCTTATAAACTACATTGACATGTTTATGTACCTTATTGTAATTTTAAAAGGTTTGAGTGCCTAACTGATTTTTTAGATAATGTTCGATGGTCTATTTGACCCATTTTATGCAAAAAAAAAAAAAAAAAAAAAAAAAAAAAAAGAAGTTACATTTACATTTACCAGGTATTACAGGTCATTAATATGTAATTACGCCTTGATGAAAATAAATTGAAATGTTTATGCACCTAATAGCAACATTAAAAATTTTGAAAGTCTAATTGATTTTTCAGGTAAAGTTCGATGGCCTATTTGACACATTTTATGCTAAAAAAGTGACATTTACATTTACCTGTTATTACAGGTCACTAGCAGGTAATTATGCCTTGATAACTAAATTGACATGTTCATTTATTTAATTGGAACTTTAAAAAGTTTGAGGGTCTAATTGATTTTTCAGGTAAAGTTCAATGCCTATTGACACATTTTACTCAAAAAAAAAAATGTGAAACCTACAATTACCTGGTATTACAGCTCACTAACAGGTAATTATGCCTTGATAAACTAAATTGACATGTTTATGTATCTAACTGCAACTTCAAAAACTTTGAGATCCTAATTGATGCATATTTAACACATTTTTGCAACTTTTAAATGTTTGAGGGCCTAATTGATTTTTCAGGTACAGTTTGATGGCCTATTAGAGACATTTTATGTTAAAGAAGTGACATTTACATTTACCTGTTATTACAGGTCACTAACATGTAATTATGACTTGATAAACTAAATTGTATGTTTATGTACCAAATTGCAACTTTAAATAGTTTGAGAGTCAAATTGATGCCTATTTGATACATTTTATGAAAAAAAAAATGGACATTTATATTTACCTGGTATTACAGGTCACTACCAGGTAATTATGCCTTATAAACTACATTGACATGTTTATGTCCTAATTGCAACATTAAAAATTTTGAGGGCCTAATTGATTTTTCAGGTAAAGTTCGATAGCCTATTTGACACATTTTATGCTAAAAAGGTGACATTTACATTTACTTGTTATTACAGGTCACTAACATCTAATTATGCCTTGATAAACTAAATTGCATGTTTATGTACCAAATTGCAACTTTAAATAGTTTGAGGGCCAAATTGATGACTATTTGACGCATTTTATGCAAAAAAAAAATGGACATTTATATTTACCTGGTGTTACAGGTCACTAACAGGTAATTATGCCTTATAAACTAAATTGACATGTTTATATACCTAATTGCAATTTTAAGAGGTTTGAGTGCCTAATTGATTTTTCAGATAATGTTCGATGGTCTATTTGACACATTTTATGCAAAAAAAAAAAAAAAAAAAAAAAAAAAGTGACATTACATTTACCTGGTATTACAGGTCACTAACAGGTAATTACATCTTGATGAACTTAATTAACATGTTTATGCACCTAATTGCAACATTAAAAATTTTGAGGGCCTAATTGATTTTTCAGGTAAAGTTCGATGGCCTATTTGACACATTTTATGCTAAAAAAGTGACATTTACATTTACCTGTTATTAGAGGTCACTAACAGGTAATTATGCCTTGATAAACTAAATTGACATGTTTATGTACCTAACTGCAACTTTAAACATTTTGAGAGCATAATTGATGAATATTTAACACATTTTATGCAAAAAAAGTTCCATTTAAATTTACTTAGTATTACAGGTCACTAATAGGTAATTACGTCTTGATGAACTAAATTGATATGTTTATGTACCTAATTGCAACTTTAAAAAGTTTGAGAGCCTAATTGATTTTTCAGGTACAGTTTGATGGCCTATTATAGACATTTTTATGCTAAAAAAGTGACATTTACATTTACCTGTTATTACAGGTCACTAACATGTAATTATGCCTTATTTACCTGTTATTACAGGTCACTAACATGTAATTATGCCTTGATAAACTGTTATTACAGGTCACTAACATGTAATTATGCCTTGATAAACTAAATTGCATGTTTATGTACCAAATTGCAACTTTAAATAGTTTGAGAGCCAAATTTATGCCTATTTGACACATTTTATGCAAAAAAAAATAGACATTTATATTTACCTGGTATTACAAGTCACTAACAGATAATTATGCCTTATAAACTAAATTAACATGTCTATGTACCTAATTGGAATTTTAAAAGTTTTGAGTACCTAATTGATTTTTCAGATAATGTTTGATGGTCTATTTGACACATTTTATGCAAAAAAAAAAAAAACAAAACAAAAAAAAAGACAAAAAAAGTGACATTTATATTTACCTGGTATTACAGGTCACTAACAGTTAATTACACCTTGATAAACTGAATTCACATGTTTATGAACCTAATTTCAACATTAAAAATTTTGAGGGCCTAACTGATTTTTCAGGTAAAGTTCGATAGCCTATTTGACACATTTTATGCTAAAAAAGTGACATTTACATTTACTTGTTATTACAGGTCACTAACATCTAATTATGCCTTGATAAACTAAATTGCATGTTTATTACCAAATTGCAACTTTAAATAGTTTGAGAGCCAAATTGATTTTTATTTGACACATTTTATGCAAAAAAAATGGACATTTATACTTACCTGGTATTACAGGTCACTAACAGGTAATTATGCCTTATAAATTACCTTGACATATTTATGTACCTAATTGGAATTTTAAAAGGTTTGAGTGCCTAATTGATTTTTTAGATAATGTTCGAAGGTCTATTTCACACATTTTATGCAAAAAAAAAAAAAAAAAAAAAATTAACATGTTTATGCACCTAATTGCAACATTAAAAATTTTGAGGGCCTAACTGATTTTTCAGGTAAAGTTTGATGGCCTATTTGACACATATTATGCTAAAAAAGTGACATTTACATTTACATGTTATTACAGGTAATTATGTCTTGATGAACTAAATTGACATGTTTCTTTATTTAATTGGAACTTTTAAAAGTTCTAGGGTGTAATTGATTTTTCAGGTAAAGTTCGATGCATATTGACATATTTTACGCAAAAAAAAAAAAAAAAAAGTGACACCTACAATTACCTGCTGTTAGAGGTCACTAACAGGTAATTATGCCTTGATAAACTAAATTGACATGTTTATGTATCTAATTGCAACTTCAAAAACTTTGAGATCCTAATTGATGCATATTTAACACATTTTATGCAAAAAAAAGTTACATTTAAATTTACCTGGTATGACAGGTCACTAACAGGTAATTACGCCTTGATTAACTAAATACATATGTTTATGTACCTAATTGCAACTTTAAAAAGTTTGAGGGCCTAATTGATTTTTCAGGTACAGTTTGATGGCCTATTAGAGACATTTTATGCTAAAAAAGTGACATTTATATTTACCTGTTATTACAGGTCACTAACATGTAATTATGCCTTGATAAACTAAATTGCATGTTTATGTACCAAATTGCAACTTTAAATAGTTTGAGAGCCAAATTGATGCCTATTTGACACATTTTATGCNAACAGGTAATTATGTCTTGATGAACTAAATTGACATGTTCATTTATTTAATTGAAACTTTAAAAAGTTTGAGGGTCTATTTGATTTTTCAGGTAAAGTTCAATGCCTATTGACACATTTTATAAAAAAAAAACCTACAATTACGTGGTATTACAGGTCACTAACAGGTAATTATGCCTTGATAAACTAAATTGACATGTTTATGTACCTAACTGCAACTTTAAACATTTTGAGAGCATAATTGATGAATATTTAACACATTTTATGCAAAAAAAAAGTGTGATTTACATTTACCTGGTATTACAGGTCATTAACAGACTGACATGTTTATGCACCTAATTGCAACATTAAAAATTTAGAGGGCCTAACTGATTTTTCAGGTATAGTTCGATGGCCTATTTGACACATTTTATGCTAAAAAAAGTGACATTTACATCTACCTGTTATTACAGGTCACTAACAGATAATTATGCATTGATGAACTAAATTGACATGTTTATTTATTTAACTGGAACTTTAAAAAGTTTGAGAGTCTAATTGATTTTTCAGGTAAAGTTTGATGCCTATTGACACATTTTACGCAAAAAAAAAAAAAAAAAAAAAAAAAAGTGACACCTACAATTACCTGGTATTACAGGTCACTAACAGGTATTTATGACTTGATAAACTAAATTGACATGTTTATGTATCTAACTGCAACTTCAAAAACTTTGAGAGCCTAATTGATGCATATTTAACACATTTTATGCAAAAAAAAAAAATGACATTTGAATTTACCTGGTTTGACAAGTCACTAACAGGTAATTACGCCTTGATAAACTAAATACATATGTTCATGTACCTAATTGCAACTTTAAAAAGTTTGAGGGCCTAACTGATTTTTCAGGTAAAGTTCGATAGCCTATTTGACACATTTTATGTTAAAAAAGTGACATATATATTTACCTGTTATTACAGGTCACTAATATGTAATTATGCCTTGATGAACTAAATTGATATGTTTATGTACCTAATTGCAACTTTAAAAAGTTTGAGGGCCTAACTGATTTTTCATGTACAGTTTGATGGCCTATTAGAGATATTTTATACATAAAAAGTGACATTTACATTTACCTGTTATTACAGGTCACTAACAGGTAATTATGTCTTGATGAACTAAATTGCACTTTTATGTACCAAATTGCAACTTTAAATAGTTTGAGAGCCAAATTGATGCCTATTTGACACATTTTATGCCAAAAAAATGGACATTTATATTTACCTAGTGTTACAGGTCACGAACAGGTAATTATGCCTTATAAACTAAATTGACATGTTTATGTACCTAATTGCAATTTTAAGAGGTTTGAGTGCCTAATTGATTTTTCAGATAATGTTCGATGGTGTATTTGACACATTTTATGCAAAAGAAAAATAAAAAAAAAGTGACATTACATTTACCTGGTATTACAGGTCACTAACAAGTAATTACACCTTGATGAACTAAATTGACATGTTTATGCACCTAATTGCAACATTAAAAATTTTGAACGCCTAATTGATTTTTAATGTAAAGTTCGATGGCCTATTTGACACATTTTATGCTAAAAAGTGACATTTAATTGATGAACTAAATTGACATGTTTATTTATTTAATTGGAACTTTAAAAAGTTTGAGGGTCTAATTGATTTTTCAGGTAAAGTTCGATGCCTATTGACACATTTTACGTAAAACAAAAAAAGTGACACCTACAATTACCTGGTGTTACAGGTCCCTAACAGGTAAGTATGCATTTATAAACTAAATTGACATATTTATGTACCTAACTGCAACTTTAAACATTTTGAGAGCATAATTGATGAATATTTATCACATTTTATGCAAAAAAAATTTCATTTAAATTTACTTAGTATTACAGGTCACTAACAGATAATTACGCCTTGATGAACTAAATTGATATGTTTATGTACCTAATTGCGACTTTAAAAAGTTTGAGGGCCTAGCTGATTTTTCATGTACAGTTTGATGGCCTATTAGAGATATTTTATGCTAAAAAAGTGACATTTATATTTACATGTTATTACAGGTCACTAACAGGTAATTATGTCTTGATGAACTAAATTGCATGTTTATGTACCAAATTGCAACTTTAAATAGTTTGAGAGCCAAATTGATGCCTATTTGACACATTTTATGCCAAAAAAATGGACATTTATATTTACCTGGTGTTACAGGTCACTAACAGGTAATTATGCCTTATAAATTAAATTGACATGTTTATGTACCTAATTGCAATTTTAAGAGATTTGAGTGCCTAATTGATTTTTCAGATAATGTTTGATGGTCTATATGACACATTTTATGCAAAAGAAAAATAAAAAAAAAAGTGACATTACATTTACCTGGTATTACAGGTCACTAACAGGTAATTACAACTTGATGAACTAAATTGACATGTTTATGCACCTAATTGCAACATTAAAAATTTTGAGCGCCTAATTGATTTTTCAGGTAAAGTTCGATGGCCTATTTGACACATTTTATGCTAAAAAAGTGACATTTACATTTACCTGTTATTACAGGTCACTAACAGGTAATTATACCTTGATGAACTAAATTGACATGTTTACTTATTTAATTGCAACATTAAAAATTTTGAGGGGCCTAATTGATTTTTCAGGTAAAGTTCGATGGCCTATTTGACACATTTTATACTAAAAAAGTGACGTTTACATTTACCTGGTATTACAGGTCACTAACAGGTAATTACGCCTTGATAAACTAAATTGACATGTTTATGCACTTAATTGCAACATTAAAAATTTTGAGGGCCTAATTGATTTTTCAGGTAAAGTTCGATGGCGTATTTGACACATTCTATGCTAAAAAAGTGACATTTATATTTACCTGTTATTACAGGTCACTAACAGGTAATTATGCCTTGATTAAATAAATTGCATGTTTATGTACCAAATTGCAACTTTAAATAGTTTAAGAGCCAAATTCATGCCTATTTGACACATTTTATGCCAAGAAAATGGACATTTATATTTACCTGGTGTTACAGGTCACTAACCGGTAATTATTCCTTATAAACTAAATTGACATGTTTATGTACCTAATTGCAATTTTAAGAGGTTTGAGTGCCTAATTGATTTTTCAGATAATGTTCGATGGTCTATTTGACACATTTTATGCAAAAAAACAAAAAAAAAATTGACATTTAAATTTACCTAGTATTACAGGTCACTAGCAGATAATTACACATTGATGAACTAAATTGACATGTTTATGCACTTAATTGCAATATTAAAAATTTTGAAGGCCTAATTGATTTTTCAGGTAAAGTTCGATGGCCTATTTGACACATTTTATGCTATACAAGTTACATTTACATTTACCCATTATTACAAGTCACTAACAGGTAATTATGTCTTGATGAACTAAATTGACATGATTATTTATTTAATTGGAACTTTAAAAAGTTTGAAAGTCTAATTGATTTTTCAGGTAAAGTTCGATGCCTATTGACACATTTTACGCAAAAAAAAAAAAGTGACACCTACAAATACCTGTTATTACAGGTCACTAACAGGTAATTATGTCTTGATAAACTAAATTGACATGTTTATGTATCTAACTTCAACTTAAAAAATTTTCGAGCCTAATTGATGCATATTTAACACATTTTATGCAAAAAAAAAAAAAAAAAAAAAAAAAAAAAAAAAGTGACCTTTAAATTTACCTGGTATTACAGGTAATTACGCCTTGATAAACTAAGTTGATACGTTTATGTATCTAATTGCAGTTTTAAAAAGTTTGAGAGCCTAATTGATTTTTCAGGTACAGTTTGATGGCCTATTAGAGACATTTTATGCTAAAAAAGTGACATTTACATTTACCTTTTTTTACAGGTCACTAACAGATAATTATGCCTTGATGAACTAAATTGCATGTTTATGTACCAAATTGCAACTTTAAATAGTTTGAGAGCCAAATTGATGACTATTTCACGCATTTTATGCAAAAAAAAAAAATGGACATTTATATTTACCTGGTATTACAGGTCACTAACAGGTAATTACGCTTTATAAACTAAATTAACATTTTTATGTACCTAATTGCAATTTTAAAAGGTTTGAGTGCCAAATTGATTTTTCAGATAATTTTCGATGGTGTATTNAAAAAAAAAAAAAAAAAAAAAAAAAAAAAAAAAAAAAAAAAGTAACATTTACATTTACCTTGTATTACAAGTCACTAACAGGTAATTATACCTTGATAAACTAAATTGACATGTTTATGCACCTAATTGCAACATTAAAAATTTTGAGGGCCTAATTGATTTTTCAGGTAAAGTTCGATGTCCTATTTGACACATTTTATGCTAAAAAAGTGACATTTACATTTACCTGTTATTACAGCTCACTAAGAGGTAATTATGTTTTGATGAACTAAATTGCATGTTTATGTACCAAATTGAAACTTTAAATAGTTTGAGAGCCTAATTGATGCCTATTTGACACATTTTAGGCAAAAAATTGACATTTATATATACCTGTTATTACAGGTCACTAACAGGTAAATATGCGTTATAAACTAAATTGACATGTTTATGTATCTAATTGCAATTTTAAAAGGTTTGAGTGCCTAATTGATTTTTCAGAAAAAGTTCGATGGTCTATTTCACATATTTTATGCAAAAAATAGTGACAATTACATTTACCTGGTATTACAAGTCACTAACAGGTAATTACGCCTTGATGAACTAAATTGACATGTTTATGCACCTAATTCCAACATTAAAAATTTTGAGGGCCTAATTGATTTTTCAGGTAAAGTTCGATGGCCTATTTGACACATTTTATGCTAAAAAAGTGACATTTATATTTACCTGTTATTACAGGTCACTAACAGGTAATTATGCCTTGATTAACTAAATTGCATGTTTATGTACCAAATTGAAACTTTAAATAGTTTGAGAGCCTAATTGCTGCCTATTTGACACATTTTATGCAGAAAAAATGGACATTTATATTTACCTGGTATTACAGGTCACTAACAGGTAATTATGCCTTATAAACTAAATTGACATGTTTATGTACCTAATTGCAATTTTAAAATGTTTGAGTGCCAAATTGCTTTTTCAGATAATGTTTGATGGTCTATTTGACACATTTTATGCAAAAAATAGTGACATTTACTCGTCAACAACTCAGCATACCCGCTAAGCCCCTAAGCACTATCGGCTTCCCATACATTAGTTCCTAGCAGAAACTAACCCAACCAATACATAGGTTCACGATTGACAAAGCCCCCAATCGTTAGGCACACTATCTAATATTACAACTTTACAAGAGGGAAAAGCAACGTAAATTAAACAGTACATGACACTAAATTAATTAAGGCGTTCCTTAGTGCCATCCATCCCGTTTCCAGCCAAGTTCCCGCACCGGCTCGTACCAAGTCTGCCTGATACACACGCTGTTTCGACGCTGCAACGCCCAGCCCACACACACTACGCAGATTGCGTTCCCAAGTCCGTGCACACGGACACAGCGATTTACCTGGTGTTACAGGTCACTAATAGGTAATTACGACTTGATAAACTAAATTGACATGTTCATGCACCTAATTGCAACATTAAAATGTTTGAGCGCCTAACTGATTTTTCAGGTAAAGTTCGATTGCCTATTTGACACATTTTATTCTATAAAAGTGACGTTTACTTTTACCTGTTATTACAGGTCACTAACAGGTAATTATGCCTTGATTAACTAAATTGACATGTTTTTTTATTTAATTGCAACTTTAAAAATTTTGACAACCTAATTGATGCCTATTTGACACATTTTATGCTAAAAATATGACATTTAAATTTTCCTGTTATTACAGGTCACTAACAGGTAATTATGCCTTATAAACTAAATTGACATGTTTATGTACCTAATTGCAACTTTAAAAGGTTTGAGAGCCCAATTGATTTTTCAGATAAAGTTCGATGGTCTATTTGACACATTTTATGCAAGAAAAAAAAAAGTGACATTTACATTTACCTAGTATTACAGGTCACTAACAGGTAAATACGCCATGATGAACTAAATTGACATGTTTATGCACTTAATTGCAACATTAATAATTTTGAGGGCCTAATTGATTTGTTAGGTAAAGTTCAATGACCTATTTGACACATTTTATGCTAAAAAAGTGACATTTACATTTACCTGTTATTACAGGTCACTAACAGGTAATTATGCCTTGATGAACTAAATTGACATGTTTATGCCCCTAATTGCAACATTAAAATGTTTGAGAGCCTAACTGATTTTTCAGGTAAAGTTCGATTGCCTATTTGACACATTTTATGCTAAAAAAGTGACATTTACATTTACCTGTTATTACAGGGCACTAACAGGTAATTATGCCTTGCTGAACTAAATTGACATGTTTATGCCCCTAATTGCAACATTAAAATGTTTGAGAGCCTAACTGATTTTTCAGGTAAAGTTCGATTGCCTATTTGACACATTTTATGCTAAAAAAGTGACATTTACATTTACCTGTTATTACAGGTCACTAACAGGTAATTATGCCTTGATGAACTAAATTGACATGTTTATTTATTTAAATGCAACTTTTAAAAGTTGCATTTATGCAAAAATATTGACCATTAAATTTTCCTGGTATTACAGGTCACTAACTAGTAATTACGCCTTGATGAACTAAATTGATATGTTTATGTACCTAATTGCAACTTTAAAAAGTTTGAGGGCCTAATTGATTTTTAAGGTACAGTTTGATGCCCAATTAGACACATTTTATGCTAAAAATGTGACATTTACATTTACTTATTATTACAGGTCACTAACAGGTAATTATGCCTTGATAACTAAATTGCATGTTGATATACCAAATTGCAACTTTAAATAGTTTGAGAGCCTAATTGATGCATATTTGACACATTTTATGCGAAAAAAAAGTGGCATTTATATTTACCTGGTGTTACAGGTCACTAACAGGTAATTATGCCTTATAACTAAATTGACATGTTTATGTACTTAATTACAATTATAATAGGTTTGAGTGCCTTATTGATTTTTCAGATAAAGTTCGATGGTCTATTTGACACATTTTATGCAAAAAAAAAAAAAAAATTAACATTTACATTTACCTGGTATTACAGGTCACTAACAGGTAAATACGCCATGATGAACTAAATTGACATGTTTATGCACTTGATTGCAACATTAATAATTTTGAGGGCCTAATTGATTTGTCAGGTAAAGTTCGATGGTCTATTTGACACATTTTATGCTAAAAAAGTGGCATTTATATTTACCTATTATTACATGTCACTAATAGGTAATTATGCATTGATGAACTAAATTTACATGTTTATGTACTTAATTACAACTTTAAATAGGTCTTTAAATAGTTTGAGAGCCTAATTGATGCCTATTCGACACATTTTATGAAATATATATATATATATATATATATATAATAAAGGATAAACTTTCATTAACACTTGTTAGTTTTTAAGATTAGAATAATATTTGATAATCACTGAAGTATAAACACTATTGTCTATTGATATGTGACTATCGAATATATAAATAAATGACACTAATCAGTCGTTTATTAATATGATGATAAATCTATTTGTGTCCCCCGACTGGAAATAGATACAATTGAAATAGGCAAACCTAAACCAAAGTTAGGAAACATACCAAGGAAGTTTATTTACATTCCTCTTCATATAGTTGTTCTCATATGAAAGAAAGCTTCACATCTGGCATGAAGAAGACAGAGTGACATCTGATTTGTCCAAAAGAATCAATGGTGTATTTACAATTCAACTAGTGGAATAGTTCATTGCTGAATGCTGATCTATGCACAAAAGGTTTTCCCTCGAGAATCATTCGGGCCTGTAATTCACAAGATTGGGGAGGTCGGTTGACTGAAGTTTCTTGATATCATCTGCTGTTACCAGGCAAGACTCAAGTGTCAAGGATTTCAATTTCTTGAGTGGCTTCAGATGTTGCAAACCAGCACTTGTTATGCGAGAATTTGATACATTCAAAGACACCAGTGATGTCAACCCTGCATACAGAGACAGAAATATGACCAGACATATATCTTCATGTTTTAGAAGTAGGAGAACTAAAGAAATGAACCAGCAAGTTGAACAGGTTCAACCAGGAACAGGATAGCTATCTAGTCAAATTAGATGCAGGACTTTGACCATGTTGGAAACTTATTGAGTTAGTGATGCTATAAACATATATATGCAAGTAATGAATATGATGGATAAGGTCAAATTTCAGTTGGGAAAAGTTGCATGTGTTTCAGGGCGGGAATGAACTAGCCATGGCAAGCTTGAGTGGTATGCAGATTCTGCAATCTGCACAGTATGTTATCCTGCCAAGGTGAGTGTGTAAGCCATGCAATGTTTCTGAAATTCCAAATTCAAATATTTGAACTCCAACTTCAAATGCAGGCATGGTGGTTGATGAATGGATGATGTTTAACTTCCATGCCTATTCTTCAATGATTTTAAACTAATTTAACCACCTTGCAATCATCTTATACAATGGATTTTGAATGTTCAACTTCCATGAATTGCTTGTATAAATATCATGCAATGTTCATAGTGTGATGATTTGATGAAACATCAATTGCTTGCCTAGTTCTTTGCTAGTGTCTGCAGCCTTTAGTATTAGAACAAACAACTTTGTAAATCAACTTTAAAAACAACCGAAGTTGATTGGTGTTCTTTGTATTGCAAAAGTTCTATCTTGATTCACCCTTGTTGCTTTGCTATAGAGAAGATCAAGAAACTTTTAGGAGTGTGTGTACATTCACACACTTGTGAGACATTTCCCTGTTCCATTGTTTGTTACACTATCCATTCCCTACTGCTAACAGACCAGAATTAGAAACTGAGAAACCAAATTAGGGTTGCCTGATACAAGCAAGTTTTGAATCTTAGGGGCCTTTTTCCTTTTCCATTTTGTCCCTAAATCAGGTAGCTACATGGTTTTTGGCTTATGGTTCAAGCCTTCCATTCTCTAGCCATAGTCCTCTCCTCTAAAGTCTCAAACTTCACGCAAGTGGCTCTTTACCATTGGCATTGCTTTTCTAATCTGACTCGAACTCTTTTTCCTTAATGATAGTGTATCAGTTACCAATTGGGCCTGGTATTTTCAATTCACAAACTTGTAGATGGGATTTACTCCCTTGGCAGAAAAAGTTGACATTCTTTGCAACATTTGATACTTTTTTATTCTTAAGAGTTAAAAATTAAAATCCTTTGCTCTTGAGTTCTCCTTACTTTGAGGTTCTGTCCTACTTTTATAATTTTTATATCAACTACTAAAGAATAAAGATATCCTGCTGACATCAATACCAATCAGACCTGGTGGGCAATCCAAGTCAATGTGCAGTCTGGTTACATTGAGCTCTAAATACATAAATATGGATATATAATAATAGGTAATAAGATGCAAATAAATTCTTTCTGCTGGAAAGGGATAACTATGTCTCACGCTGAAGAGAGAGGTACATACCAGAAATTGTTATCAAGCTTTTATCGGTCAGATGAGAGTTTTGTGAAAGATTTAGCAAAGTGAGGGATGTAAGATCTTTGATGTTCTTCACACCAGTATCAGTCAAGCCTCCACCACAAATTTCCAGGGACCTCAGGTTCTTGAAATCTGCTCAGCCAAGAATAATGATGAAAATATGCAAGGATCAGTGGTCAGCAGCTAAAAATAGAAGTAAAAAGCATATAAACAAATATAAACTTCTAAATTTCCAGCAACTAATTTTATGGATCATGCACTTAACTTTAAAGATCTCATTCATTCAATTTTCTTAGCATTAAAAAATGCTACATATATTTGCTTTTTCATTCTTCCTTTTCGTGTGTGTGTGTTTGGAGAGGGGAGGGGGAGCTAGATTCTGTAACAGGAAAATCTATAGATTACTTCATGCATACATCTTAAGTAGTTTGTTCCTGAATCAGTAATTCGAGCTCCAAAGAGATCCAAATGTGTCAATCCTGTCAAACCTGCACGTCATTGCAAAAGCTGTAAAGAGAAATCCAAAAGTTCATTTCATGGAATTGGGTCCTGTTAACTCAGATCAAGAACACAAAAAGCTGTAAAACAAGTATCCAAAAGAAGCATCAAGCATTGTCATAAACAGTACATCAACAGTATCATTGAGGAAGGCTGTAAAGCATTGATAAAAAAGATGACCATTCATGGATTTCTTTCCTTTTAACTCAGACCAATAACAAAAAAAGCTATATACATATATCCAAAGAAGTGCCAAGTAGCATAGACAACATAGAGAACTACCAGCCCTTTGAAAAACAAAATTGTGTAAACTGAATCACTATCAGGCACATAAAATAGCAAGCACAAGGACAGACACCATTAAAAGAACCCACTTGTGAGAGCCGCAAGCCCAGCATCCGTAACTTTCCCAGCATCCAAATTAAGTGATCTCAGCGATGACAACCCACTTAACTTCCTCAAGCCAGAATCCGAGATGACAGTGAATGACAGATTCAAACTCTCCAAATTATGTAACCCTGCAGGATACAACTCATACAAGGCATGTCAAATCAAAATTGAGTTTTTTTTTTTTTTTTTGAAATACTCATGATTCTTTACTCCAATTATGCAAAATATTTACTCCAATAGTGATAAGAGGTGTAGAACTATCCTTAATGCTTTACTTGTACAGTAACTCAAGTTAATTACCTTGCATGATCCTGAATGCACTACAATATTAAATCCCATTATAATTGATAAAATAGAAAGAATTTCATTGAGAGCCAAATATCTAGGGATAACTATGTCTTACAAAGTAAGCATTCACCGCGAAATAAATATTAGGTATACGTAATAACAGAATTGCCCCTTTATCACTACTTAATGTTAAAAGAGTTTGAATCAATTAGTACATTTGTTGCAGAGAGGATCATTTCAGTTAGAACTCTCTGTCAGTTAAAAAAATGGACCTAGGGCACCATATCTGTAAGGAGATATTCTAATCGTTAAATCAATATGGTAATAGACATAGTATTTGAGTAACATGCAAATCCAAACCATATTATCCTGTGAGTAAAGGCAACAGAAAAAACCTGAAAGATGATGGAGTCCACTGCTTCCGACTTCAGTGTCAGACAATTCCAAACACTTTAGACGTTTAAGGCCTGAAACCAGAGTTACCAGACAAAACCAAATCACAAACTTAGAGAAATAGGGGATGAGAAAAGCAGAAGAAGTAATTATAAGATGTAGATCAAATGGTCAGGCAAAGATATTTCAAAAGCATATGAAGGCATTAAGTCCAACAACAGGGTACTACTCTAAGATGAGCTCAATTTACACTGTGAAACAGTATTTCAAGACATTATTAGTTATAACTTACCAATCAAGGGAAAGGTTTGAGCTTTCCTGGAATATGAGATTATATTTTTATCGAACATTGACAAAATATGCCTAATCTGATATAGATAAAATATGTAGACAAGTTGCTATACAAATTCATTGACTTTCCTATTCAATGTACAGAAAACTATGTTAAAAGAAGGTAATGAAATCTATAATATCAAATAATAAAGGATGAAAAATTAGTGAATTACCAGCCAAGTAGACCAGTCCTTTGTCTCCAATCTCACATGAATCCAAGTTTAAGGTCTCCAAACTTGTTAAACCTGTTTGCAGCGATTCAAAATATAACCACTTCACCGTCTTTAAAAACACTCAAATGCAAGTGTGACACAAAATCAAGTGAAAGACATTTAACATCTGAATTAAATAGTAACAAGAAATATAGTTGTACTTTCTGTGCAAAAAATAGCAAGTAATAACCATTAAAAATAGTAACTCTCAGTGAAAACTGAAGATGCATAGACTTATTACAGAAAGAGGAGGAAACTAGATGAGGAAATCAAACACATGACATTGATAAGATGGAATATTCAAGGGATATTACTATATTAAGCATGTCAAGACCATAGGCAATTACATAATATCCACTCAACATCCCACACCCAAACTTCTTTCAGTGTGTTAAGAGGGAAATAGCATCAACATAAAAATAACATATGCTCCATAGTAGATTAACAAATGTAAAACATAGAAGTTTCAATTGAATCTGGGTTTTAATAGAGCAGGTCAGCTGGAAATCTAGTTGGTGAGCTAAGAAAGAGATTTTTCTAAATTATTCAGAATATCTTAAACAGAAACTTGCCTTTAAGGTGTACAAGAATGCCATCTGAAATCTCATTAAATCCCAAGTTCAATACTTTCAAAGTCTGCAGGGCTACAGAAAACACAATAGCAAAAAGGTCAACACTGACTACTTATTTTTTCCAAATATAATCTGGCATACTCTTATGCACTTTAGTAGCATATTAAGCTGATCAGGCATAACTTACTTGAGAACTTGTTACATCCATCATCTGTCAGATAACATCTGCTCAGATTCAAATATAAAAGGGAACCAAGGGCTGCATGCATCAGCAAATTTGGGCATTAAATACATCTTATAAGATGAAAAGAAGAATATAAAGCAGACGGCACCAAGTTATTGACTCATTGTTAAATGTATATGGTGACAGTTACTAGGGTTTAGTATATGGTAACACCTTGAGTCTTCACCTGTATATATTGGGGTACATACCATCATATGTAATACAAGTAACTTATTCTCTGTATCCCAAATATCATGGTATTAAAGACCTAAGGATTTTTTTAGAAAGTATAGCTTGAAATTGGAACCCTAGGAGGACTGTTGAGACTGCCAGAGGTACTGTTGAACATCCAACAACAAAAGAGGAGGCCGACATAATATCCAGCTACTGAGCAGAGTTTAGAAGACGGAGGCAACACCAGGAGTGAAAGTCATGCCACTAAAATTACTGTTCACCATTGCCATGAAATTGAGTTAAAGAAAGAAGCCGCCTAGTATTAGAATAATGCATAATTGATTGTGCTATGCCTAAATAATATCAGATTCATTATGTACCTATCATACTCCTTATATGTTCAGATTTGTTTGATCACGTAGAAGTGCATAAACCCTGATTCACCCTCCCGTCTTGAGCTAAAATGACTTTTAGAATGCACCAGGAAAAGGAATTTTATGCATATCATGGGCACTTAGACATTTAAGCTTTTTCAAATGCTGGCTAGACTGGGTACACAGTGATAGAAGATCGACTACAGGGAAGTGTCTGTTTGTTGTAGAGGAGCTAGAAGCTAAGTGTGGTAGCAAGATCCTTCAGAATTTGAATATCATGGAAAGGTTCAAACAATTTATGAATTTGGTGTGGATATGCAACATGCTAAATGAGATTGTCCTTGAAACACATGTACCATTAAAATTGTAGTGAGATAATCAGGGAAACCATTTATATATCAAACAATCCTGTTTCCAAGAACAAATAAAACATATTGATGTGCATTGTCACTTTGTACAAAAGAAGGTTCAATTAGGGCTGACTAATCCATCATAGGGCTTAATAGGGACGGAATTGGTTACATTAGTAACAAGCTAGACATGATCAAAATTTAATGTTCAACTTGAGTTTAGTACTTTAGTATGGTAGCAATCACTAGGGTTTAGTATATATGGTAATGCCTTGTGCCATCACATGTTATACAAAAAAAAAAAAAAAAAAAAAAAAAAAAAAAAAAAAAAAAAAAAAAA